>NC_084950.1:25619432-25940382 GCF_949316205.1 Platichthys flesus | reverse complement strand
GAATCACAACCTGAAACTGTGGAGGTGGTAGTGCCATTACCTTGATTTAAAAAAAAGTATGTTTACTTTTGAGTAATTGTTCGGCCAACATGAGCAAACCGACCCAACCCTGATCGAGTAGTGTAGGAGCCTGGTGTCCCAGCCTGTCCCAACCAGTCCTGTTGGGTTCTGTTAAGTTTGGGTCTCTGAACAAGGGAATTGTACACAACTCTTCCAAGACTCTTTTTTTGTATTTGTGTAGATAGGTCCTAGATAATAAGACAAATCAAAAGCTGGTCTTCTTCAGATCAGTCAGGCACAACATCTACATTACCACTGATAACACACACATTTCAATATGAAAATCCATCTGACACTCACTGGAGAACGGGCCCCTGAAATACTCAAACAACAACTCCTTCAAATCCATTAACGATTTGATTAAGGGCTTCACTCTCAGTCACAGCAACTAGTAATGTGGCCATATTGTGATAGGACATACAAGACTGTCTTTATACCAGTTTGGTCATCCTGCCACTATGGACAGCATAGTGTAATTCCATTCCTGTCTAAATTATACTAGGTGCAGTGAATAAAAAATAGCAAGACTCCCAAAAAATAAAGGTATTTCCACCATCCACCACTAAACAATAACCCCAATGTTCAGTGAGGCCATCGTTGGAATGATCTAGACTTTGATCCTCATGCCAAATTGGAATCTCTCTTTGACCTCGGTCGCAACACTGCATAACTATCACTTAACACAAGATTGTATTTATATTCCGACCAATATTTCTGCACCGCCTCATCCAGCTCTGATAAACTATTCTCTCAAGGCAGCTGTTGAAATATTGCTTTGAGTTTATGTGCTGAAATTCCCATGGCAAACTTTTCAGGACTAAAAGGTCTATCATAGTGTAAATCTGAAATTCAAAAGCCAGATTCACACTGGGCAGGAGAAACCAAATTGAGATCAGACTTTGAGAAAACTGGCAACTCTGAACCCAAGTGAAAGAGACTCCTAATTCAGTCAGTATGTAATTGTGCTAATGGCATTCACAGTAGGCTTAAGCTATAGCTATATATGTTGTTTTAATGCTCACCTACTCACCTTTACCAAATTTCAAAATATATCGTTTTTCTTGGAAGTTACATACTTCCAGTTCACACAAACTGCTTTCAGACATGCACTGGTGCTGTAAACAAAATCATGTGATATACGAAGCAGAGTTAATATGTCAATTCCTGCCTCAGTCTGCTCCACCTCTCACCTCAATAATGTGGAGGATTTAATTCTGTTGTGAACGTGTTTGTGCAGGGAAGCGTTGTGTTGTGCATGTTTGAAAGGCAGACTCTGGGTAGCCAATTCTCCGGATTCTACCCGGAGGTCAAGTCTAAAAAGGGTAATAATCAGTTCTGTGTTCTCTTCTCTACCTGCTTGGAGAACGATGAATGTTCACATCGATTTAAATGTAGGTGCAAACGACAATAAATACTGTTCAGACACAAAGTGAAGTGACATTATTGCATAGAACATAACTGGTGCATTAGATGCTAGTGAACTTACAGAGAATGTTCGGAAAGATGGTAGGGGAGAGCGGGGTAAGGTGGGACATTTCTTACATTTGCTCCCCTCTAGGCGAGCTAAAATGATATATCAGTAAAATTTCCCATTAATTCAGGATGTTTTCTAGCAATGGAAATGATCAGAATGTCTTCAGGACAAAGGGCAGTGAAAATATGATTGTTTAAAAAAAGTGGTCTTAAGATTCAGATGTATTTATTAGTCCCAAACACATGCACAAACATGCAAAGGCACACTCATGCAGGTAGGGAAATTTTACTTCTGCTTTTGACCCATCTGGTGCAGGACACACAGAGCAGTGAGCGACCATGTACGGCGCTCGGGGGAGTAAGGTGCCTTGCTCAGGGGCACTAAACAGGGTAGGGAGACTCTTGGATTTTTGGACAGATCAATCCAGGTTTGTCTTTTGTTGTCTCTCCGTGGAGTTGCACCAGAGACGAACTTGAGACCTTCTCTGCCCATAGTCCAAGTTTCTGCCACTAGACCACCGCCTCTCCCACTTTACCCGTGCTACGGGGTAAAGTGGTCCACTTACTTTTTCCACTCTAAAACTACCATAACAACTCATGTTGTAATAGTTAAAATCCCGACAGCTAGAACTGGTCAGCTAGTTGTTTAAGTGTTTGGCAAGCTCCTACTCCATCTCATCTGTGAATATTCTCTTTACCTCAGCTACTGCACCCCAGGCTACTGATTTTACCTCCCCTTTCTTGTTTTTCTTTATGAATATTTTGAGGATTGTCTTATCAATATTTCTATCCCTTCCAGCTTTTCTTAAGAATTCTTTCCTTGCATGACCACAGCGGCTGCACTCTCCATCTCTGTGTGGGGTGTTTGGCCCCAAGTTGTCTTCCTGGTGTATAGTTTCTTGGCATGATGGCTTTTCTACAATGTTTATAACATTAAAAGTAAAACATATATAATGTAATATATCACTAAAATATGTTTAAGACTAAACTGAACTCGTGCTTCATGGTGGGGTAAAGTGAGACACTGTCCCACCAGCATTTGTCCAACTTTACCTCACAGCCACCGTTTTAGAAAAAACAACATCTCTTAGCAATTCAGGCTAATCTTCAGCTAGCATCAATCACATGGTTTTATATGTTGGAAGTTCACCAACATGTATGATATTAGTTTTTAAACCTGAATCAATTTATCCTGACACAACAGTTGATTACGTTCAAAGCAAGAGAATTTACTTTTACATACAAAAAAACAAATTTTTGTGAAAAACCATACTTTCCACAGCACCAGCACCAACTTCTCCTTCATGGCAACGGGGGAATGGGAGGGACTCGAAAACATGTTGCGTTGCCTAGATACAGGGGGTGTCTCACATTACCCGATGTCCCACATTACCTCGCGCTCCCCTAAATTGGCTGATTGGTTCATTGGTCAAATATCACAATATACTGTATTCAAAAATTATTATTGGTATCAATTTAATAACACATATGATAAAGCGTATATTATAATCCAGTTCCTCTTAAATAATTTTGATCCCTTTCAGTTGTAATGCAGTAACTATCTGGTTCTCACTCCAACCTAATAAATAAAAAATATTATTTATGATCATTATTTCTTCCTTATGTGCTGAGCAGGGGAGACACGTTATAGAGACAGCTGTTTATGGCTCACAGCATGTGCTCTCTCTTTCACTTGCTGTCCATTTGCTCGGAATTAGTGCCAAAAGTTTTATTAAAACCATGAAAAATGAAAAGTCAGCAGACTGATATGTACTGTCTGTCTGTTTATTATCTCCTCCACTCCATTTCTGTTTCAGTGAGGCACTTACAGTACACACTGATGTTTGTGTGAGTCGTTGTGTCATTGTCACAAATATTTGTTATACGTGGTAGAAGCATAGGTGAGACTATAGAAAGTGAAATGATTGATCACAGACATAATCATCTATCTGCACAACTCTAGTAGGTGATAGTAATTCTTGGTATTTTGATTTTAATTAATTAGCCAGAAATTTGATATTAATTTTGTTAAGTGTGTTTTAGGTTGAAGTTAACTGACAATACCTGTGTTTTTCTGACATGGCTGAGCAATGGTTCTGTACTGAAACCAAAATATGGACAATGGCCAAAGACTATCATACACCTAATAAACATTCAAACAATGTGATTGTTCAGATCATTCTGTTATTTCTCTCACCATACCCATCAGTAATTTGTGGAACACTGATTTTCCCTTAGGAAAACAGACACCTGTAAATGGGAAAAATCAAACCATGTATTTTTCCACACAAAACAACACACAAATTGTTCAGAAGTGAACTAAGAGGAATGCCTACTTTTCGCATTTAGACAAGTTGCATATTAATGTGTTGATTGCCAGAAAGACTGGATGGGACTACCTACAAGAGCAGAAGAGTTAACAAGATCCTTATATTTCCTTCCTGTTTATCTCTGAATGTCTAATGACATCACACAGCCTATGTTGAGCTTATACTGGCTCGACTGACTCCTGACTGGCTTAATTCAACCGTACCCTCACCATACCGTCATGATCTCTTTTGTATGCAACATAAAAGCTACAACTGCAACCATTATACAGTTACACAATGTTTGGGGGAAGTTGTGAAATTGTGTCGCATGAGACAAGACATTGGCAGGTAAAACAGTTAAAGGGAAACCGATTTAAGTATAGGACAGGATTGTGTTAAAACACAGATTCCTGAATCATCTTTTGGCTTGTAAAAGGTGCAGTATTGTTGTCATGACAGCACTGGGTGTATCTAGTTAAGGTACTATGGTTTGTTTCTATGAACGCATCAATCTTTTGTGTGTAATTGGGTTTTGTTAAGTCATATCATAACAGGCCTGACACTTTCACAGGTGCGGAAATGTAGTTTACAAACGTGGTGAGGATGACGACTGTAGTTGGGGGAGTCCATCAGTTGCAGGCAGGTCAACACATGTCTCATATAAAAGTTTTTAGCAGACTGGGAAGAAGCCTGATTACTTTTATTTGCAATCTTTCATCACCAAGCATTTATTGTGCAAATCACTTTGAGCATTGTCAATCAGTTAATTTTGTCTGAACCAAGGGAAAACCTTTAAAAGGCATTGCCCTTGCCTTGAAGAAATTATCCACTTCCTTTTCAAAATAAACCAAGAGCTGCTCACGTTAGGTCATTTAGACTGACAAGTCACTCACTGATTGGTCGTTTTCGTTGACTATCCTCATATATCATCTGTAATACCTGGAACCATGTAGGTTACATACTGTATCTCCAGTCAAAAAAATTGTGCTTTCACACCAGATCCTGCACGAAACTCTGCCTGGAACTGGACTGAGATTCTCCTTTTCAAGCAATCTCGGCCAGATTTTTGGATTAACAAGCCAAACATATTGAACTTTATCTGCAATGGCAGCAGTTTGATTGAACCATATCAGACAGGAAATGGGAGAAAGTACCCTTTCTAGCCTTAACAAAAACATCACTAGACCTGCAGAGGTTTCTAACAAGAACATGCACTGAACGTAGATCTGTGCATGTGGGAGTATTACTACTGATGCCGCACTGATCTGCCTGTTCATCTCCTGCGTCATCTTTCTCTCAATCAATCAATCAATCAATCAAATTTTATTTGTAAAGCCCATATTCACAAATTCAGATTCATTCAGACTATTCTGACTCGTCTCTCTTTTGCTGACTCGTGCCGACACACACACATAAACACACATACACAGGAAACACTTGTGTATTCAGACTGCGTAAAAACAACATAATTTGGTCTTCGTGAACAGACATGACGTACGTGTTTATTTAAATAGAGCGGGGAGATCTGATCACGAGACTCATGTGGAGCCACATTTTAATGGCAGTGGTGAATGCAGACTCTGTCCAGTGTGTGTACTGGGCAACACTCAGCTCGTCCTGAACCAGGCAATCTCCTCAGTGTATGACTTGTGCCGAGGATGCAAACACAATTCTCCCTTTGGTTAAACAAGGGCCTGATAGCCCGTAGTAAAGGCCCCAGTACCCACTGCTGTCTGTACTCGTTCAGACGGAAATGTGAAGTTGCTTCTTATGGCATATCTCATGAAAGCTAGAACTAGCAATAGCACAGACCAAGTAAAAAGCCAAATCGAAATAGGCAAGTTTAGAGCGGGCACTCCACCAGCATTTAAAATAACTGGAGAGAGCAGGTCCTGGCTATCTAATCTGCATTTTAAAAACATATACATGTACACACATCTTTCACACACCTCTCAGTACTCAAAGTAGCTAGCTTTCACCATGCGTTCGGGTGGGGTCGAGTAACAAAGATTTTTGGTCTGCACATTAGGCAGGAAAAGAAAAAGAAAGATAACATGACTGCATCAACTAAACAAATGAATAAACTGTGTTCTTTCCAGTACCTCCAAAATGCAGGTCAGGACATGCTTGTAAATCCGTGCTCACCTTTGCCAGAAATAACACAAGGCTGCTGAAGGTGTGAACATGATTACTCATTGGTTTTCAGGACTAATGCCAATTTTCATAAATATCCCCTTTAACAGCTTTCATCAGTTGTATGTTGTACAAGGTCTGTGAGGTCTGTATATTTGGTTTTTAGAAATACAAACCCAACCCAATATCAACAACACCCTGCCAAAAAGTACAGCAAGAGTAGATATTATCTTCCAGGTAAATCAAATAGTATTTTTTGGCTAAGTATGACAGTAGAAGGTCTGAAACAAAAAAGATGAAAAGGCTTCATAAGATTAGATATTGTCTTCATCTTGTAAAAAATATTTTTAAGAACACAGTGACGACCTTTCACACTCCTGTGTTGACCATACGCTACCTGAGCTCATGATATATAAAATATGAAGTCACTTAAGTTCAAAAGAAATTAAATCAAAGGTTTGAAAAAATAAATTACTACTTACAGAAATGTTGATTTGCGGTAAACAGTTTTCAAAATTGATGGTCATTTAGTTAATTTTTCCAGCAAAAAAACAAACACTCTCCATCAGGATTTGCTGGCGTTCTCTGATTTATACTAATGTTAATCAAATAACTTTGGGTTGGACGTGGGAGAATTTCGTGGCGTTTCTCAGTTTTGATCTCCCTATTCTCAGTCACATAGATTTTTTGAATGCAATTTTAAAGGTTTGGGAGTACGCAATCTGCGGAAATTTTTTAAGGTAATCCCCTAAATCCCTTAACACTATTTTTACACTTCTAATGCTCTTAGTTCTTACAACTCAAAGCAAAGTCGATGCAACTAAAATGGAACACCTAAATATGGGGTTAATCTTTACACAGGCAGGGAACTGCCTGTGTTTAGATTGCCTGGAAGGACCTATACCAGTGGATATAATTAGCACTCAGAGTTAAAGCACCCATCCTCTGGCGTTGCACAAGTGCAGTATAAAGCACGAGTTTCCTCCTAATTTTCTCAGTGCATGCAGTTACCATAACAACGCAGTCCTAATTTAAATATTCTCAGCCCCCTGTAGCAATTTGAAATCACAGATGGCTAACCTGGGTTAAGCAGAGATATCTAATAACATCTTTCGAAATATTTCAGCAAAACCACATTTGCAAGTAACTTAACTGCTATAATCAAAGCATGGCCAATAAACCTATCCTTACAATCAACCCAAAAACAAGTTAAACAGAAAAATGTTGAAACAAAAAATGTTAATACATTTTTTCAAAGCAAGGTATATATATTTGAGTAAATAATACATAATTAAGATCATCCCATAAAACTCTGAAATGCATAAATCCAATTGCTTTAACATACCCGAAAGAATGGTTGATATAAATCAGAATTAAGATTTACACAAAGTAAAATGCAATAGTCATACTGTTTTGGGGATTTCTAATTCGATTCTAATTTTACTCTGCATATTTCTGGTTTGACTGTCTACATGTGGGGTAGTCAGGGTTGACATGAACTGTCCCACAGCCCCTCCCACTGGGTCTGGCATTCAGGTACAGCTCCCTCCCTCCTTCTATAAAGCCTCTCATGTTAGCTCTGTAAACTTCAGACTTCAACTCATAGTAAAGTCTTTACAGCTTTGAAAAAAAACACACCTTACTGTCCTGAATAGTACACAAAACACTTGAATGCATGCCATCATTTTTTCTACATCAAGATACAAGCTAGAGCCTGGGGTAAGTGACTTTTTCAACAATTTTAATTTGAGTTTAAGATTGTTTTCGAACAATGGTTAAAATGTATTTAGGTATTTAGGACTATAGATTGATGCTTTGTCAAAGTTAGGACCATGTCTGAAAGACTAGAACGTATTTTTCATTAATTCAGTGATGATGGCCTGTCTGACATATCCATTAATATTGAATATATTTGTAATTTACAAGAAACTAGTTTCTCAGCCCCCATTTAATAATAAATTGCCAATTAAATAATTTCTTCATCTAATCAATCATCCCTTGTGGCAGGTTTTCAAACAAAACCTCATACATACCATTTTTTTACATATTTACTTTTGAAGTTTTCAGCCAAGATGAGATTAGCCGTGCAAACCATCATCTGCTGCTGTGTTTTCACCACCGTCCTGCCACTGGTAAAAGATGCCACCGAGGAGCTCAACTCCGGTCTAAAAAAAAGGTGAGTTGCATGACTGGAGAGCACTGTGAGAACATTGTGTTCACTCTCAAAAGCAAAGCTTTGTTCTATCTTTTAGCATTGAAAGGAAGTGTTGACCTTTATGAAACATTAGTGAGACATTGTCAACATAATATATACATTATTCAACACACATAATTCGACACATTAAACAACTTTGATAGTTAAATGTTACTAAAGATTAGGGGTAAAATGATGCAGTGATGGAGCAGCACTGATTGATTGAGTGGTCTGCATATATACAGATACTAATATAACTGTGATAACAAATTGTTGGTTAAATGGATTTGTAATACTCGTCCTACTGTTATATCATCACATTTTGTCTGTACTCTACAACTTGTATTTGAATAAGTACCAGTTCCTTCTTTCACCATCTCTTCTGTTGCAGGTTTAAAGTATGGAGCCGTGCAAATAGAGACCTGGGCAACAGCTTAGTGACAGCCAATGAGCAGGACTCGGACATCCATTTTGGACTACGACAGGGCGAGAGTGCAAAAACTGCCTCAACTCAATTAAGGTAACAAAAAAAGCTGCATTTTGGGGGCTCATTTGTTAGCTGACATTTACGGTAAGAAATGTATCAAAGGATGGAACTGAACCAGGAGACCCTCAAAGCACTCTTGAGTGCTGTAAATACTACCTTTTATTCCAAAGAATTCCAAATAATTTCAACCATGTGAAAAAAGTAATTTTCCAGAAGGTATGTAAGTGAGTACAGTGGATAACTTATCGCCTACTGAACTGTTTATGTGAATGAGTCTTGATGACAATTTATATTAAAACCCTATCAACCTATTATGTGTTGATAGGACTGAAAATAGCAACAATTTATTTTTCTTTTCCAGCTTTGGGTTAAATGGCAGACCCAGGAGGTCGACATCATCCAAACCATCCGGCTGTGTCTTAGTCACATGTGTATACCACGACCTGCTTCACCGACTACATAAATTAAAAAACAGCCAAAAAGACACCAATGCCCCTGAGAACAAGATTGGCTCAAAAGGCTATGGGCGGCGCCGCCGCCGCTCACTCCTGTATGTCACTCAACTTGCCCTCCTGGTAGAAAGACAGAGACGGGCCTCTGAAGCTGAGCCGCAAGTCTGCAGATTCAATAATGTATGCACAGTGGCCTAGGACATTCATGGAAAGGCAAAGGAGGACCCTTGTTGGGGCTTTTTGCTCACAGCAGACAAAGATAAGTTTCCTATGAGGTTTTTAATTCTACAGATTTACAACTAGCTATGCAGAAAGAACGGCTGCTACATCTTTTTGCCCATTAGAGCTCAGGATATTCTGGATGAAAGTGAGACACTAATAATAAATACTGAGAAGCTTGTGTTCCCATGTTTACCTGCAGGTTTCAATATGTCTGTAAGACTGTGAGATTTATGGATAATTTCAAGTCAGTCCGATGGGACTTGACAATAATGTCTGTCTCTTCTTCAGTTTCCAAAGTGAGCTTGGCAGCTGAGATAGACGATAATTCCTTGAGATCATCTCAGAAATACCCATGAACCGAAGAGGAACCGAGGCCACAAAAGGGGGAGGACTTTATTTATCAAGAAAGAGCTGTTACAGTACCCCAAACTGCCACATTTAGGATCCTCTCAAAGTGAACTGAATGTGCTGAGATGCAATCTATACCATGTGTACTAAGCTTATGCATAGAAAATGCAATTATCAGCTTCTGTAAAAGGACATATGAAGCCTCCTTACATTTAAGCATATAATACAATTGTATTTTTATAAAGCAAATATACATATTAAACAAGTTTCTTATTTTTAACTTCAGTGAAGTATATCTAATGCTTCTTAGCTGTGTAAATAGTTATCTTTTCCTGTGTGTGAATGGAGTATATCATCACTCAGCTATGTGTATACCAATTGTCTAAACATTATTGGGTTGACAATAATTTACTGGAAATATCTGATATTACAGATTTTTAAGACATTTGTTTGAATGTTAGAAATCAGAATTGGCAACTGGAAAGCAAAGCACTCATTAAGATTTGGGCCAGTCAGAAGCAATGGAAAATTATTGAGAGGCTTTTTCTACTATGATGTCGAAGGATCGATTTGTGTTGTGCTGCCATCTAGCTTTACAGTAGGCTATATACTGTATAACTGATACAAGGTCAACTGTTTCACAATCAGCACTGTTTCAACAGAGTGTTTATTGTGTTACTATTAAATGTTTAATACAAAAAGCTGCAGCTTTGATGTATCTGCTTATTTGAATGTAATGAATCACGATATACTCATGAGTCAACTTGAAGAGTTGTATGGGAACACGATTTACGCCGTTGTTGTGGCAAACAACAGAACTTGTAATCGTTTTCAGCTGACTGCGATTTCCTTGTTTTTTTAAATAAATGAATAAAGGCAACAATGAAAAGGTGAAGTCTGATATTATGGTATAATATAGTAATTTGTATTATATAATAGTATGCTATCTTTTATTGTCATTGTTATTTGTTATTGGTATTGTAGTTTAATCAGCAGATCCAGAGTCGATGATGAACTTTCAAAGTCATGCAGGTAACACACTAACTAGTAACTATAGCAGTTTCATGTAAACTATTCCATGCATTAATCTGTAGAAGATTGGATAATGTAGTGATATTTTTGAAGGACTACATACACAGTGCTTCTCCTACCATTACCTTGAGGAGGCCTTGATATCAAAGACAGAGGAGGAATGAAAATCCATAAAAACACAGGTACAACACAGGATTTTATAAGACGCCTAATGGAAACTGGACAAACTAAACTCCTTTTTAGTTGTTATGACAACTGAAGGCTACCACAGGTTCTCTCTAATGTTTGGAAGGGGAGGGTGAGGTGAGGGGTGTTCAGCTTCAAAATGTAACTTCACCACTAGATGTCACTTAATTCTACACTCTTAACCTTTAAATGTAAACGCTTTAAATCCCTTTGGTCCTGTTTACTGCAAAGTCCCAGATTACCGGGAATAATTCACTGCTATTTCCACATTTAAAAGAAAAATCCAACTTGATTTTTATTTGAGTGAAGTCTGATTTGGTGTCAATTTAATTTTTCTCTTAAAATGATTTTATCAAGTTTATTAAAGCACACCAAACTGCCACTGTGTACAAACAGCGCTAGACAAATGCAACTTTGCTTGACTAAATGGTGCACATTCCATTCTAACAGATAAATGGATAAAGCATGTCCTAACATCAATTCCATCTTAGGACAACATGTTCTTAAAATTGTGTAATTATGACATTTCAACTAAATTAATTATGTTTTGGCAAGGACAAGCCGAGTTTTGAAGAATGGAGAGAAAAGATGTATTACTGCACATGAGCACCATTTAAATTAGGACCAGATAAAGATATAAATAACTCTGGAATTTGACCTCCACTGATCGTATGAAGACTGGTAACACTGTCCTGACACAATATACAATTTCACCATAAATCTGTTCTTTTTCTTTAACAGATCCCAACCTCCCTTCAGATTTATAAGTACATTGCAACATAAAATTATTGGTTTGAACTAATGTTGATAAAAAATGACAGAATTTATTCTATCAATTAGTAATTCACACAAAGCTTGGTTACAAAGTCATCTCAGAGTGGAAATATTGATATAAACTATGTATACATGAGGATGGTAAAGCACTGTGGTAAATCTCCCTAGAAATGAATAATGTGAAGGTGGGTTAAGCTGAAATATATGAATATGGGTATATAATCACCAAATGCCTGGGCCCTACTAAGCAGGATATACAGTTATCGGGATACTTTCAGGATAACTTCAGATTTACTTCAGGGTCTTCAGTCCTATGAAGCTTGGTTACTCTTTATTCTTAGTAATTAGGAAGAAAAGTTGTTCCATTATTGCATTCGCCGATACTGGAGTGTACCCCTGCACATACTCGTGCTGTGAGGCAACCCAGTCTGGGTTGCGTGAGGGCACAAGGGGGCTGGCTTGGACCTTTATTACTTTCACTTTACATGCTGCCACTGGGTGACATCATCTCAAATCAAATCAAATCAAAGTTTATTGTCACATGCACCAATGACAGCGTCATCGGAGCAGTGACATTTTTGTGACAGGCAACATCTACGCAGTAGACGACTTTACAAAATAGAAAAATGACATTCTATGTAACATAACATATAACATAACATCGTAACATATAACTTAGTTAAGTGATGCAGCAGTTTACAGGGTGAAGGATGGGGGAATATTAAATTAAATAATATGAATATATGTATAACATATAACATAGTCAAATCAAAGTCAAATGAAGCAGCAGTTTACAGCGTGAAGAAGTGGGGAATATTAAATTAATGAATATATGTGAAGTAAGTGTATTTGTATGAGTGGGGGAGCACAATGTACATGGTGACTGTTCAGAGGGTCAGCGCCCAATGTTTCTTTCCCTAGTTACGGAGATAATAAACAATTGAACATCGCTGCTGAGCCAAATGATGAGGATGTTCTGCACTCCATCACAAAATGTCCTGTTAGCAATAAATACATGGATGAGCAAAAAACAGATATCCTTTTAGTTCGAAAGTCCCCCAAAAAAAATTTGAAACGCTACAAAATAATCTTGGTAGGTTAACACCTTAGATAAAATCAGGTGCGACAAGTTAAGGTGTCATTTAAGAATCAGATCTGAGTTTCAAGGCCCACATTAAATGGTTTTGTATTTATATAGCACTTTTCTTGTCTTGATGACCACTCAAAGCTTTTTAAAGTACAATTTTACATTCACCCATTCCCACACCCATTCATACAGTTTACTTTTAGCAGCACTTTGTTGTTCTATGAGGGGCAATTCGGAGTTTAGCATCTTGCCCAATGACACTTCGACATGCAGATGGGGAAGACTGGGGATCGAAACTGCCGACCTTCAGGTTGGAGGACGACCGCTCTACCCCTCAGCCACAGCCACCCAATCAACAAGGTGACCAAAACCTAACTCTTTCACCTCAGAAGAGGTTCGGCCATATATAACTCATACAGATGCGGAAAAGGAATAGAGACTACAGCTCGTTCAGATCTGTGCAGCTCGGCTATTAACCAGAACCAAGAGGAGAAAACACATTTGTCCAGTTCTAGCTGCTCTGCACTGGTCACCTGTAACACACAGGATTGACTTTAAGGTTCTCCTCCTTACATGCAAGGCTCTGAATGGGTAGGGACCGAATTACATAGCTGACTCTCGAGTCAACTATGTTCCCTCTAGAGCACTGAGATCATCTGCAGCAAATAGAAGTTCCCAACAACAGCCGAAAGAAGAAAGGAGATACAGCTTTGGTAAACTACCTCCAAAGTTGTGGAACAGACAGTACAGCTAGTTCAACCAATGTCTGTAATGTAAAAGAAAAGTAAACTCATTTCTCTTTGATTCAGTCTTTGATTAGAACTTGCACTTGTCTGCACACCTGCACTCTTATATACTGTATATATTTTTTTTTTTGAAATTTGTAAAACCCACTTTCTTCTTTGTTAATTTGTTTTTACTTTTCATGTCATTTTTACATGTATCTTAAATTAATTATGTTTCTTAAAATCTGATCTCTTATTTGAATAACATTTTAATATGTCCTTATTTGTATCTATATTTTATGTAAAGTACTTCTGAAATTCTTGTGTTAAAGGTGCTATACAAATAAAGTGTATTATTATTATTATTTTATATATATATGTATATATATATATATATATATATATATATATATATATATATATATACACAAGGGATATTCTCCAACTTGTCCAATGTTCTTAAATAATAAAAAATAATATAGTATATTATAGTAAAGTTATAGGGGTAAGGTTTATAGAATCAACATCCTTTTCCTTCACTGTCCAGATGGTGGTGTCGTATTCCACTACTCAGAAATGTTCTGTGCCTTGCTCTGCGAAGATGATCCACAGACAGATTTGTATAACCTTGTCAAAAGTATGCTTGGGTCGTTGGGTGTTTTTATGAAACATAATACTCTTGCCCAGGCAAAATAGCAAAGATGAATCAGACCCTGAACTGATTCAAGACAAGAATTGATGAATTAAAGGGTCATCTGCAAGTAATTAACTGAATTAATACAAAAAAAAAGGCTTATTCTCAAATTAAAATAAAACTTTCCATTTGTGTAAATACAATCAACACTCATCTCAGCATATTTTAGGGAAATCATATCATCAAAACAGTAATCATGAAGAATGCTGCATACAAACAGCGACTCATGTTTCAATACTACTGAAAGTGTGGTGTGAAGCTCTGGGGCAAATTCACACTTCCTCTTCCAATTCCTCAAGTGAACTGATGCAAATCACTTCCTGAACTCATTTTGAACTGTCACTTGTGCACCCTCTGCTCATGTTCACATTGGCACTGAAAGAGTGAGCTGACTTTGTGCCTTCACGCTAGAGGAGGCTGCTCTGTTAGGACTTGTCTTCTGTCCAGTGACGCCTAAAAGAGTCCCTACTGTACCAAGAAGTGCTAACATTGTCCACCACCCTACAAACAGTGAGTACCACTGCTGTCAAAATCGTGCTTTGTGTGTTTAACTCTTATCTTCTTACCCTCCTCTTTCTTTTTCCCATCATTCTTGCTTTTGCCGTGCTTTCAACTTTGTCTCATGTATTTTGACTTGGAGATCAGTGACTCGACAGAAAAAGATGCACATAATTTGTGAAAAGCTGTCGATGTTTTCAGTGCTGAATTTGTTTTCCAGATAATCGTGCATCTAGAGTATTACAAGAGGACTTCATGTTGTCGTTAAGTGACTGTTACACTGTTGGCTTACACCAGAATGTTGGTTGGGGTGTTTATTTCTCTTTGAGCATGTGTATTTTTGTTCTGTTGTTTCCTCACAGTCCAAAGAAAAGTCTGCTACGGCTCGGGCTACTTTAAGAACCTAGAAAGCATGGCTTGGATGAGTAATACTCTTGCTGGGTCCTGTAAAGCCCAGAGATACAGTGGCTGTTACAGGGTCCTGTTTTAACTGTTCACATACGTCAGTAAACAAATGAGTTCAGGGTGGAATTCTATTGGAGTTCATTGTAATTTAATGACACTAAAGTTTGTTTAAGCTAAGATATTTCAGTCTGGACAAAGTTGTAGACCAGCCAATATACTTACTGACACTGACATAGAGAGACATTACATTATAGTGCCAACTTACAATTTACCATACTTCACATCAAACTAAAACTACAATTTTTCAATACACCCAAAAGTTAAAAGACATCATAATGATAATGATTATTATCCCAAAGAATGTAATTTTAATATTTTTTACCAGCTCAACTCAGATAATGATACTGCAGTTTTCACATCATTGCTCCATACCTAGAAAAAAGTGCATTCCACTGTCAGGCCACAACTTGTTGAGCAGGTATTTCCAAAGAAGTTGAGTGTGTGTGGTGAGGTGCGACTGTGCTCATTGTCTTGTATATGTATTTGTTAGAAAACCAGTTTAAAAAAATCATCACAGAAACTACACTAAGTACAAAGATTATTTTTGTTGCCTGCATCTTCATACAACTCATGTTTACATTCCATGATTGTGGCCTCCTCTGGATGGAAATTACTCGCGAGGACATCCTAAACTCTATGTGCTTACAAGAGCAAGAAGCTCTTCTTGACCCTCAGACCAACTAGGCTGCCACTGATGACATTTGACAGGCATTTCAAGGCATTGTTGAAAGCCAAGAAATTTTAGATGCATCATGTTGAGTAAAAAATGAGTTCTAAAAAAAATGATTGATGTCAATACACAAACAACATTGGTTGCACTGGTGCAATAGGCTGGAGACATATATTGGGTCCGCATTACTTATGTGCTGGTAAGATGTTAAGGAAAAAGTTAGGTGCACCCAAAATTTTGACTGCACCTTTTGGTATTAATACACCAACTTTTCTTAACAGTTCCTTTATGCGTTGTTAATTTCTCATTGGGGCTGGGTTCGATTCCATTAGCTTTGTTTGCATATCTATTAAGTTAAGGATACTTCAGTGTACAACAATTTTGCCTGGATATAAAACAAATTCTCAGAGAACGCAAGCAGTAAACTGTTTCAAGAAAACCTCTAACTTGGTGCATTCTTAAAAATATTAAGGCAGTCACTGATCCACGATTGGGGAACCACTGATCGATGACATGTCAAAACAATCTTTGATTCTGTTTTAATTACTCAAACCCTAAATTCCAGCATCTGTAATTATATTTTGACTATTTATTCATGTGTGTGGCTTTTCATTATTGATATCCAGAATTTAGTTGATTTATTACCATCGATGCAGATTCAGATAAATACTTGAATTATTACTAGTCAGAATTAGTAGCAGCCCTCCCAATGTGATTTAGACAAAGAACCCTCAAGCTGATTTAATAGAAGTTAACCTGAAAGAGGTGCTGGACTTGGCTTTAAGTACATATTCTTGAAATGCCAGGTCAACATGATGCTGTGTCACCTCTGTACTATTTTAATTTACTTATACAGACTTGAAACTCAGCTCACCCAGACATCACCTTTAAATACAACTCCACTGCATGTAGTTTGGATGAGTCCAAAGTTAATTGAGCCTTTGTTTCTCTGAACAGATCAAAATGAGTAGAAGGGACGCTCCCCTCTGTAAGCAGCTGTCTTCACCATGCTTAGGGAAAGGTGAGTAAATGGTGGCTCATAATGGCTTCTGTAAAAAAAAAAAAAAAAAAATGTAATTATTGTTTTACTCTGAACGAGATGCTGCTGTATTTCACAATGTCAGAATGCAGCTCAGGAACTGTATTGCACTTGAACATAATTTCATATGCAAAATTATTCGAGCTTCCCAGTTGCACTGTCTGGACTGGTCACTACAGACAGTGCCATGCAGATGTAAACATGAATTAACCACATAAGCAACAGAGTAAAGTATTTGATGTACAAAAACCTAAGATATGCTATTCTAACCATGCAACATTCAATGGATTCATGTATTCAATAGTAATTTTACACAGTTTTCTTTTAGTAAATAATGGATTAATCAAAATGCACATCAGAACTATTTGCTATGTAAAAACTGTTCACATTTAGTAATTAGTCTATTTAGGTTTTTAAATCAGCAGCTCACGAAACACAACACATGTAAAACTTGAGTCTTTCATTTGTGCTTTTTGTACTTTGACAATTCTTCAAGAACCACAGTGTTTCATGCTCATCTTATTGCCCCATCTCCCAGACAGTCCCTCACATGTTAGCAGCCAGTTGTGACATACCAGGTTGGATAGGCAGCCCCTGTTGCCATGACACTCTTGGTGGCCTAAAATAGGGAGAGAGGGACACTCAACACAGCAACAACTAGCAGCTGCATTATACATACAGACACCAGACCACATAAAGAGCAGAGCAAAGCCTGACCCAGCAGTTGGAGTGAAAACACAGCAGAGACGCACCGTAGATACAAGACAGATACAGACACCAGACCTGAGGACTTGACAGCATCAAGAGGTTCCAGCAACACTTCAAAGTCTTCTGTAAGACCCGACATAGAGTAGCTGGCATATGAAATAGTGGAGTCAAAGCTAAGAAGTAGGGAAAGGACAGAAGCAAACACATAAAAGCTGAAATACTTGACTCAACAGGCAGAGACTGAGAGGGACAAACATGGCCCATATCAATACGGAAGGTAAGAGACGGACAGAGCTTCCATTAGTGAATATAAAACTGTATAGTGCACTGGGATGCAATGTGACGACATTTAACAGTTGGTTAATTCATGTCTATGGTCTGAGGCAGTGGGGAGATTTGATGGAGGATCGATTTCTGGTTCTATGACAAGTACATCAGCATTTAGCCAAAGTGATAGTGAAAAAAGACAAATATTATTAAAATTTGTATTGCGAAACACTTAAACTTTTTTTTAAATGTTAGACCATTTCCAAAGGTCTATTCTTGAGGAGAAACAAATCAGCTAAAGAACTGAAGTTTGAATGTTAAAAAACTCTTCCAACGTACAAAAACTGCCTTGTAAATGTCAGGTATTTAAAGCTAGTGTATGTGGGTCAAGGTCATCGTAGAGTCTGCTCAGCTGTTCCAGTAGAGAGAGAGTGTGCACTTGAAAAGAGGCTTGTAAGGAATGACAGCTTCTGAAATGTGCTAGCGATGGAACAGACTGCATTGCAACTTTTGTGCACATGGTGCAATTCTCATCTGTGAAAGCGCCAAGATTTATCACTTTTCAGAAGGTTTCAGTTGCACCTTAACCACTTAGGATGGCGAATCTTCAGCACAGAAGTTTGCCATTTGTCCTGTGCTTGTTGATTCAAATATCTCCAGGGATTGATGGTGGAACTGGCAGTGTCATTGTTGGTAACAGTGATGACATGGGGATCTTCCTCTGCTCTTATAAACAAATGAATTCACTGAGTCAAGTCTAAAAATAAGACCCACATTCATGCCAGGGGTATGTAAGAGAACCAGGTCAATACAAATAAACATCACTGTGATCCCAGCAAAAGGTCTTGAGAACCAACAATTATGTTATTGATACAATTAAAACACTGAGGGATATTATTTTTCTATGTAAAATAAAAGCTAGAATCCTGTAAATCAGCATGAAATTCCTTGTGAATGTTTACTCACTTCAATGTTCATATGTTTGTAGTTCAACTTGATGTGGTTGTTTCTCCTAAATGCTAAATTAGAAATTGAGTTGCAGATGAAAAAACTACTTTGACCAGCTCAAAAGAATACCATTGCAAAATGCAGGAAAAACATTAAAACACAGCATCTAAAACCATGCCTCTTAAATATCAGTCACTGATACAAATTAATACAATTTCATCCACAACATATATTGCAGGATACTGTTGTGCAGTTGAATTCAAAGAAAATTGACTTATATTCCTATGTTTGTTTCATTCATACAAACCAACCACAGATATGTATCAACAGACAAACAGACTGTCGAAGCAAATTCGCCTCATGTTGTCAGTTGGATCTGGCTACTTACCAGTGCTCTTTGGTCTCCCCCCAAGGGCTTCAGGAGGTCACAATGCCAGTATAGGACACCTGGGGCAATGATTCACTGTGTTTACTGTAACTTGCCTGACACACTGGCAGAACATGAAGTCAGTGTTGAAACATAAGACAGCATGTTTACTGATGCGCAGAACAGGTTAAAAGAAGCCTTTGCAAAACGTGCCAAGTTCATTGCCTGCCTGCCCCCCCCTCCCCCCCCCCCACCCGCCACACACACACACACACACACACGCACACCCACCTTAAACTCCTTTCAACGTCTCATGTTTATCTTCCTGGTATTTGTATTTACTTTCACCACTAAGATGTTATTTCTTAATTAAGTGCTTTCATATTTTATTACATTGAAAGTTGAGATGAAATACGATGCGTTGTTAGTTTGTCTGATTCCAAAACCGTATTATGGACATGTGGACCATGCACATACTGGAAGATGTGTTACACTAGTTTTTGTTGCATGTGTGTTCCTACTCTGGGCATGCAATTCTCAGCTTGCGTTGCTGAACTTGGCTTAACACCAGCCCTATCTGTGTACTTGTCATTAGGTGTGCATATTAGAGCTTGCTGCGTGTATGTGCCAGGACGATAGTCTGAATAGACTTAGACTTAGCTCACCGGCGAATTGGAATAACCAGCCCTATTCAATCCAACCTAAGTCCTTCCATTGAAATATACACCTTTAACATGACTATATGGACCAACAAGAAAAATAGAGGTGGAAAAACAAATGGAGCTTTAATTTTACATAAGCCTGCATTCACTGTGAACTTACGCAAAAACTATGAGCCCAGAATCATTGATAAAATTGCAAACTAAGACATCTAAACATTCACTTTCTTTAATAAACTTTTTTAAAGAACACCTTCCTTGCCAAGACAAACAAGGACTCAGTAAAACTGACATTTCACTTGACCCTTTTAGAAATGCCGCGGCTTTTCCCAAGAATTTCAATAAGTGATGTGGATGAGAGGGTACGCCTAATAGCAGAGAAGGTTTACGCCTCGGCCCTGCAGGAGGAAGACACCAGAGATGCTATGGCACTGTTCACTGTGCCAGAAGACTGTCCCATTGGTCTGCATGAGAACAGAGAACGGGCGCTGCAGAAAGAGCTGGCTGAGCAACAATCTGAAGAGTCTGCTAAGAAGTAGGGAATACAAACACAATTCCAAATAACAGAAATACTCCAAATTGTTATAGAGGAGATGACTTTTTTTTGTGTTACTAGGAAATTAAGTTTCATGAAGAAGCGTTCGCAGTCAGTATCTTTACAGATACCAGTCAGTGGTGACTGGTCCCTGGCTATAGCTTCCCCATCGCTCTCACCAGTCTCAGCTGAGCATGAGAGCTTCCCGGACTTTCAGAGAGTTACCATCAGCGGAGATTACTGTGCAGGGGTAAGCCTGTTAATGCACAACTACACCTACCACCAACATGTGAGGGCTGCTTTCTAGAATCAAGAACAATTTCTAGATTCTTGGCCAACATGTGTCTTACCCAAAGGGTTTATTCTCAGAACAGTGCAGACTGTAGACAAAATATAAAACAAAAATGATATAACTCTAAATAGAGGTAAAATCAAACCTGCTGAAGCATGAAATTGGGTGATTGTTGAAATGCAATCTGTTGAAGACCTCAAGTATGTGCAGGTAGGCAGGAGCTGAAAGAGCATCAATCAATCCATCATTAAATGTACTGTTGTAGTTCTAAAAATGATTCTTATCTCCATCCAATGAACCACCTGAATTTATACCATTTCAAAAGGTGAACATTTTGACATGACACTTCCAGATCACAGTTGAGGATTATGAGCAAGCGGCTCAGAGTCTCCTCGGGGCACTGTTCATCAGAGAGAAGTACTCAAGGCTGGCCTACCACCGTTTCCCCAGGACCACTGCCCGAATCCTGCGCAATGCTGAAAACGAGAAGTGGCAGGAGGAAGATGAAGTCTTGCCAGGTATGTACAACTCTACAGTTAAAACTGAAGTGTTTTGTATACACTTTGTTCATACAAGCCAAAATATGAGATTTCCTGTTTGATCAGTAGCAGTCTCTCCAGCTCAACCGACCAACACTTCACTTTTTGGCAAGGAACAAAAACATGGAGGAAGATGCAAAAAGGTTTGAAGGATGTGTGGATGGTACTTTAATATCCCAGGTTAACAGCTCGGACTGAGAGCAGAGAAAAGCACAGCAGTGATTCCCCTACATGCATTTAGCGGTGCGCCGCTGCAGAATTATGACTCTTTTTCATAAGGCCTGTCGTGATAATTACTATATCGACCTATCTTACGATATATAACCATGAACTCGATAAGTTTGCCGACCTCAATAAATTGTGTATTGTGTTTACATGCATGTTTATTAACAAAAGAATTTCAGAGACATTAAGAAAGTTGTAGATTCTCTCTGTGACTGAGAGCGAGGCAGTTTACAATGACACACACACACACACACACACACACACACACACACACACACACACACACACACACACACACACACACACACACACATACAAACAACCCCCCCATACTTACTCACACAGAGCGACACACACAGTGAAGCAGCTGGAGGTGAAGTGAAAATACTTTGGGTTTAAGCTGAATGAGAGACGAGAGCCCATTATCCACCAGGTTTTGGCGACATGGGCCTCATGCCCAGGCCGCTCGCAGAAAATTCAGTCTGAATGAAAATATATGATTGGCTTGCATGTCTGTCTGTCACTAACCAACCTGCCTGCCTACACGCACACTGTTTGTGCTCCAACTGAGCATAATCAAAGCCATAAAGAGTGCCATGTGTTTTAAGTATGAAACATTTATGCCTACTATTTAGCAGTAACCTATCACATGTATCGTATTACAACAATCAGTATAAAAAAGACACACTATATCTTTGATTAAGAAAGAATGTCTCAGGTGCCCTATCAACAATATCCCTTCATTTCTTTATAACATAAGAACTACTTATTACTACTCCTCCCTGGGGTGTTAAAAGCCCATGTCTCACATGCCATTACGTACACATATAGATAATTAAAAAATTAGATAACAAACATATAGAAAAACTCAAATGTTACAAACTCATGTCGTTGCGGAATGCTGGACAACTGACCAAAAAAAGGTTTCCATTTTTATTTGTGCTAAACTGTCTTCAAAAATTGTATTACAATATAAAAAGTTATTATAGGGAACATTTATATAATCATAATAATCTAATGGAGTCTTTTAATGTTTCTCATGAGGTTGAGATGCTGCTTTTGCACATGTAACTCAATCATAAAGCATTCTCTCTTCACCTGTAGACATCTGGCCTATCCCAAATGAAGGGGAGGACCCATATTCCATGGAGGGTATTCCTGAGAACTTGAACTATGAGCTGCAGATGAAGGATGGCATAGTTCATGTTTACGACAATGCAGAGGCCCTAAAACAACAACAACTCCACAGCCTCCCTTACCCCGACCTGGAGACATTTGCCATAGACCTGAGCCATGTCCTCGCTATGATAGCTGATGGTCCGACGTGAGTACAAATATGTTTTACATATTTTTACCTTTAATAAATCAAGTAGGATTTTCACCAATATTTAAAGATATAGTGTGATAAGTCTTTCTTTCCTAGTCTGAGTGGATGTCAACAGGGTGTACCTTAAAAGAAGTTCTTGATTTTGTTTTGTGTTGCATCAAAGGAAAACATACTGCCACAGACGGTTGAACTTCTTGGCCTCTAAATTTTACCTACATGAAATGATGAATGAAATGGCAGAGCTAAAAGAGCTGAAAAGTGTTCCCCACAGAGACTTCTACAATGTTAGAAAGGTTTGTTGGTTGTGTTATCTCTGTATACAAACATTAGCAATATATATATTTATATATACATATATAATAAACCCCTGTTTGCTTTATGCCAAACTCAGGTGGACACACATATACATGCTGCTGGTTGCATGAACCAGAAGCACCTGCTGAAATTTATAAAGGAAACATCCCAAGCAGAGGCAGATCGAGTGGTTTTGGAGAAAGGCAGTCAGAAAATCACACTCAAGGAAGTCTTCAACAAGCTCAACATGGACCCATACGACCTCACCGTCGACTCGCTGGACGTGCACGCTGTAAGAATACTGAAATTTGAAAAGTCAGTGGCAGTTGCATTGCTTCCACACAACCTTTATCATGGTTACCTTGCATAGTTTACATTAAAACACCAGGGCCTCAAAGTAAGCATATCAGGAATAATGACTACGTGCCTGCCAACAATTAAATTCTTGCTTTCAGAGAACAGCAGGTTATTTCAGTAATCTTTGCTTATTGACACAGGGATGCAATTAGTGTTGCAAAATCTTTTGATGTTCCATGCAATGTCGTCAGGGTGTAATTTGAAAATGATTAGCACAGTCGATTTGCTGGAACAAAAATGTTATCATCAATAAGATTCAACCTGTCTCAAAATTTACTCCCCCAGGGAAGACAAACATTTCACCGGTTTGACAAGTTCAATTCAAAGTACAACCCTGTGGGAGCCAGCGAACTGAGAGAGATCTACTTGAAGTCAGACAACTACATCAAGGGAGAATACTTTGCACGTCTCCTCAAGGTGTAGTATGAGTTTTTATTACATAAAGGTTCTGCACACTGGTGTTTTCATTCATCTGTTCTAAATAGTTTTTTTTGCTCAGATTAAAGATCAGAATAAAATTACATGTAAAACTCAATAAACCCATAAGGATGATAAGAATCAGGGCGATAGCTAAGATTATTAGAATAACCTTCTGGTTCACTGTACGCCATATCATGTTCCGGTCACTTAACTGCAAAAATGAAACATGACTGGTATAATCTTCTTACTGTCAGACAAACTAAAAAAAACGGGAAAAGTCTTTGGCTAATCATCTTTGGAAGAATGTTAGTGTTCTGCCTGTCGGCTGCAACACTGCAACCCATCTGTACCGACAATTCGGTACAGTCAAAGTGGTACAGTGTGGGTTGGCTGACTACCTTTTTGCCAGTACTGGAGATTAAATATCTTCACTTTGGTCTTGCAAAGCCTTTAGTAGTAAATCTATTACAACCAAACACCAACAAAATAACAAAGTAGTAATGATAATGATAATTTTATTTCCATCATCACAATATTATTATGTAAAAATTGTAGAATAAAAAATACCTAGCTATGTTAGAGTAGAAACACACTGGCCTGAATAATTAGATATATGATAGCGGCTCCATTGAAAGGTCCTGGTATTGCGTCTTCATAATAAATTTAACTTTTAGTTTAAACATCTCTTTCTCCTCCGAAACATGTATCATCTTTTTCTTTAATGTATTTTGTGGGGTAGGTTGCAGATCCGTTGCAGAACGTGGTAGTTGGAAATGTTAATTGAGTACAAGTGCCTATTATTCCTACAATGTTTCTTTGAAGTATAAATAGCACTTCCTTTGTTAGCATGTAGAAATGTCACAAATATAACAGAATGATGTGTTATCTACCCAGTGAGTGATTACTAACATTCACTTCAGCTTTATCACAAACATGACAAACATCCTGTGGTTTGCCGTGTGTGTTTCAGGAAGTAGCTAAAGAGCTGGAGGAGAGCAAGTACCAGCACGCTGAGCCTCGTCTGTCGATATACGGACGCTGTCCCAGTGAGTGGGAGAGCCTGGCGAGCTGGTTCATCCAACACAAGGTTCACTCACCCAACATGAGATGGATGATCCAAGTTCCCAGGATCTAGTAAGTTCCGTGATAGCAGAGGCCGACTAAGACACAGCACACACGTCCCGTACACAGTAAGACAAATGTGGTTAGATTAACACATGTAAGGAGTGGGACTGTTTGAAAGTGGGAAAGCTGATCTAGGCAAGTATTATATCGTTTCCTATTTTAAATATTGAGTGATATTGAGTCAGTATTGGTCTTTTTTCATTCTTGGTTTACAAAATCTTGAGTGGATTCATTTCTAATGTCAGTTTTGACAACTCTGGCTCTACATTCAAGAGAAAGGGAGAGTGCCATATAACTCACACTCAAATAACATAACTCACTGAGCTGTTCTCAATAAGCAAACAAAGGAAAATATATTTGTTGTTTGAAAGCTGATTTCATTCCTTTTATCTTGCAGTGACATTTTCAGGTCAAAGAAATTAGTACCACACTTCGCTAAGATGCTGGAAAACATTTTCCGTCCCCTCTTTGAGGCAACAGTCAATCCGCAGAAGCACAAAGAAATTCATGTTTTCTTGAAATATGTAAGTAATACTATGATGCTGGATTCTGAAACAGACAGCAAGCTTTGTAAAATGGAAACTTCAGCTCTCTTTGAACAGACAGACAAAAAAGTAAGAGACAATGCTAATTTCTCTCCGTCCTGGGAGAGGGATCCCTCACATGTGGCCCTCTCTGAGGTTTCTACGTTCTTTTTACCCTGTTAAAACAAATTGTGATTTGTGAATATGGGCTATACAAATATAATTTGGTTGATTGATTGATTGATAATATCTTGGTACATTGTCTTCGCTGTTCTGCAGGTGACAGGATTTGACAGTGTGGATGATGAGTCCAAACACAGTGACCACATGTTCTCTTACAAAAGCCCAACACCTGAGGCGTGGACCACAGACGACAACCCTCCCTACACCTACTACCTGTTTTACATGTATGCCAACATCATGGTGCTAAACAACCTGCGCAAGTAAGTCCTGTTTGTGCAAGGAGCATCAATGCAAAATAGTACATTCCAGTAGTGAACCCTGTCCACAGTAATACAGATATTTGGTAAACACTTTTAAACTTGTTCCTCTGTATTTCGGCCTCTAAGTCTCTAAAATGGAGATTTTATCAAATGCCTTCAAAAGTGCAGATTTAAAAAAAACTCTGGTTCCTGTCTGAGGCTACATGTAAAAAAGGGTGTTTGGGAAATCAAAACTTAGTTTGCCTATGTCCACTGTTGCACGGCAATATGCAAGTTTCTCTAGGTTTGGTGAACACTGCTAGGTCTCCAGCAGTGCAGATACAGTAACAGTGTAATATCACCACCTACTGTTAAATGATGTGTGTACACGAAGGATTGATTCATCTGCACAAATTTTATCTTGGAGATAAAGTACTGATAAAAAATGCACTGGGTAATGTGAAGTTTCAAAAATATTATTTTACAAACTGTATCGTGCTGTATTATTATTTTTCCTGCCCCAGGGAGCGAGGACTGAACACCTTCCAGTTTCGTCCCCATTGTGGTGAGGCTGGTTCCATCACCCACCTGGTCTCTGCCTTTCTCTTAGCTGACAACATCTCCCATGGACTCAACCTCAAGAAGGTGCACTCCTCAATACTTTACTGGGGTTTTATACGGAAGTCTGTAAATTGTGATAGCTTAAAAGGTGCCAATACAAATGTTGGATAGTTTGTTCCAATATTTTGGCCTTAATAAATATAATTTTGGTACCAATAACAGAGATAGCAGGGGATTTCAAATTACTGTGGTGTCAATACTTCATCCTCCTCCCCAGAGTCCAGTGTTGCAGTACCTGTACTACCTGGCCCAGGTTCCGATCGCCATGTCCCCTCTGAGCAACAACAGCCTGTTCCTGCAGTACTCCAAGAACCCTTTGCGGGAGTTTCTACAAAAAGGCCTGTGTGTGTCTTTGTCCACAGACGACCCCATGCAGTTCCACTACACCAAGGTCAGAACCACGATAATCATAAGTTACTTTCATTATCCTTTGAGGGTCGCGGGGGCTTGAACCAATCCCATCTATACCTGAAAAAAATAAGCTAAAGAAAATCCATCCTTTGAATGAAACACAATTCGCACCTGATTCCTGAATTATAATTAAAGTATTGCTAAACCTGAGCACCTTGTTACAAATGTTGCTTTTAACCCTATAGGAGGCTTTGATGGAGGAGTATGCCATCGCAGGACAGCTGTGGAAGCTGAGCACCTGTGATTTGTGTGAGATAGCCAGGAACAGTGTGCTGCAGAGCGGCCTCTCACACCAGGTATAGTTCAATCAGGAGAGACTTGATTTCCAATTAACAGATTTTATTCATTCTCTTTTACACGCACAGAAATGAGAATGTTAAACAGTCTTTGGCATTTTAGACCCCTGTGAGATGTCATCAGGATTTAGAAGGGGGTGTAGCAGAGCATCGAACAGGAATACCCCCCGGGGTCTAGACACTGGTGGTGGTTTATCGTCTAATGTAAGTTTGGAAGGCAAATCTAATGCTCGTAGTCCTATTGAACTCGCTAGTGTGGCATCCTCTGCCCTCAACCCTCACAAGGGTAAGGAAAAACTACAAAAACCTTGACAGGAAAAAAGTAGAAACCTCAGGAAGAGACGCATGCAAGGGATCCCTCTTCCAGGATGGACAGAAGTGCAATGAATGCCACTAGTAATCGTATCTTGAAAGGCAGTTTTGAAAATTCTTTGTCCGCGATCAGCTGCCACCATGATTGGGCGCTGCTATGATCCTTGATCCATTGGCGTAATCCTCGATCCGTTGAGGTCGGGGTTCCGGATGAGGTGAATGTCCTCGAGCCGGGAGGAAAATGGGGTGGAGGAGGGGTTTCGTGAGACGCTGAATGATGGCAGGCATTTTAGACCCCTGTGAGATGTCATCAGGATTTAGAAGGGGGTGTAGCAGAGCATCGAACAGGAATACCCCCCCAAAAAAAATAAGACGAAGAAGGGAACAGGAGAGTGAGTTAATGATGAGTCTTACCTCGTATGTGGCATCCTAAGCAAATAAACATGTTTGAAAACAGACAATCATTATAACATTTATCAGATAGAATATAGAGATGACCCGGGATCTAAAATGTAGACGCACATAAAGAAGTTAAAGTGCCAGAATGGATGATGAAGTGCAAAATGGAATTAACATAGGTGTAGCAACCACAAAGAATTGATATTGCATGGCAGGCTTATGTGAAGGTCGCCGGACCAAGTTAAGCCATGGTGAGAGCATGTAGAACTAAGCAAAGGTCAGTGGAGACTAGACTTAAGTAGAAGGCCAATTGACCGAAAGAAATTAAAGGTCCGAGAAACCATAATATTGAAATGACGACGGAAATGAGAATGATAACGAAATTTGAGTCGCAGGACCAACAGAAATTAAAATTGGTGTAGTAACCACAAAGTAAATTAAAATGCATGGCAAACTTCACTAAAGGTCGCCGGACCAAGGCCTAGATGTGGAACTTAGTAAAAGGTCGCAGGGACCGAACTCAAATGAATGGTCTATTGACCGAAAAGAAATTAAGGTCCGAGAACCAAATAAAACAAAATGACAACAGAAATGAGAACGATAACAGAAATTTAAGTCGCAGGACCAACAGAAATTAAAATTGGTGTAGCAACCACAAAGTAAATTAAAATGCATGGCAAACTTTCACTAAAGGTCGCCGGACCAAGTTAAGCCATGGTGAGAGCAGGGTCTAGATGTGGAACTTAGTAAAAGGTCGCGGGGACCGAACTTAAATGAAAGGTCTATTGACCGAAAGGAAATTAATGTCAGAGAACCAAATAAAATAAAATGACAACGGAAATGAGAACGATAACAGAACATTTTTAGTTGCAGGACCAACAGAAATTAAAATGGCGTAGCAGCCACAAAATAAATTAAATTGCATGACCAACTAAACTAAAGGTCGCCGGACCAAGTTAAGCCATGGTGAGAGCAGGGCCTAGATGTGGAACTTAGTAAAAGGTCGCAGGGACCGAACTTAAATGAATGGTCTATTGACCGAAAAGAAATTAAGGTCCGAGAACCAAATAAAATAAAATGACAACAGAAATGAGAACGATAACAGAAATTTAAGTCGCAGGACCAACAGAAATTAAAATTGGTGTAGCAACCACAAAGTAAATTAAAATGCATGGCAAACTTTCACTAAAGGTCGCCGGACCAAGTTAAGCCATGGTGAGAGCAGGGTCTAGATGTGGAACTTAGTAAAAGGTCGCGGGGACCGAACTTAAATGAAAGGTCTATTGACCGAAAGGAAATTAAGGTCAGAGAACCAAATAAAATAAAATGACAACGGAAATGAGAACGATAACAGAACATTTTTAGTTGCAGGACCAACAGAAATTAAAATGGCGTAGCAGCCACAAAATAAATTAAATTGCATGACCAACTAAACTAAAGGTCGCCGGACCAAGTTAAGCCATGGTGACAGCAGGGCCTAGATGTGGAACTTAGTAAAAGGTCGCGGGGACCGAACTTAAATGAAAGGTCTATTTACCGAAAGGAAATTAAGGTCCGAGAACCAAATAATATAAAAATGACAACGGAAATGAGAACGATAACAGAAAATTTTAAGTCGCAGGACCAACAGAAATTAAAATTGGTGTAGCAACCAACAAAGTAAATTAAATTGCATGGCCAACTAAACTAAAGGTCGCCGGACCAAGTTAAGCCATGGTGAGAGCAGGGCCGAGATGTGGAACTTAGTAAAAGGTCGCGGGGACCGAACTTAAATGAAAGGTCTATTGACCGAAAGGAAATTAAGGTCCGAGAACCAAATAATATAAAATGACAACGGAAATGAGAACGATAACAGAAAATTTTAAGTCGCAGGACCAACAGAAATTAAAATGGTGTAGCAACCACAAAGTAAATTAAATTGCATGGCAAACTTCACTAAAGGTCGCCGGACCAATTAATGCCATGGTGAGTGCAGGGTCCGCTGGACCGAATGTAAATAGAGTGCATGCGACCGTTGCTCCATGTGTGGGGTCCTTCCGACCTAGCAGGGTCAGCAAGAGCGCGTAGCAATGAGCATAGCGATTGCCCGGGTGTGTTACATGAATAGTTATCTGTATAGCTAGCATAACTCGCACGGAGTGAGCAGAACATACAAACCACCACCAGTTATATGCATGACTTACCGATATCAGGGTTTGAAAATTTGAGACAGAAGGAGTGTGCGTTTGTTTGAAGACGTTATAGGAAGTGAAGGCAGAAAACATAATCTCCCAATTGCTCTGGCGGAACAAAAGAACATCTTGGCTGGCTGAAGAGTAGCACTAATATCCTAACTGCGTGAGCTGAGTAGAGTACAGCGATAGTTTGCTTTATTAAGACTCTTCCAGGCTGGTGATAGAGCCACGTTTTGCTTTGACAGAGCAAGTACCAGGATGAGGAATACGGGACAGATGATAATAGAAGGCTTGTTTTGTAGAAGCCAGTTGCAACTTGGGAAAGAGGGGGCCGCCGCTTACTATGAAAATCCCCCAAAAACTCACAAATGGAGTACATTTGTGAATGACTGCAGATAACCAATATATCGTGCTCAAGCCTGCGATCCGGTAGGATCTCGGACAGTTTACTTGAACCGCTGGGTCACGGAGCCGAAGAGAAGGTCTGAAGCTCTTCGGGAGTAATCCGTGTCAGGATCCGACGTCGAGATGAACGATGTGAATAAACTAGATGATCAACTACCACGTCACTGAGAGACGCTGACGGTTTCGTGAGACACTGAATGATGGCAGGCTGAGGGAGAGAGGAAAGGGACTTTTAAAGTTTGACAGCTGCTAAATGACTGGCTGACAGAGCCCGCGCCCGACCTGATTGGATGATAATGCACGCCCCCCAATCAGCTGATCACTAGGCAGGTTAAGACCTCCATTGGGCGTTCCTATGTATAGGAACGCCCCTGATCAGCTGATCGTCTGCAGGTTAAGTCTACCTGACTGAACTTACGCTAGCTTCATTTCAACTATATGCTCCATCACTTACATAAATGGCGCAAACCCTGTGAGCTAGTTCAGGCAGCCAACTCGAGCTGCACTGCTCCAATCAAGTGACATACATCATGTGACATTACTCACTCTCCACAACCATCTATAATACACACCCACCTAATCAGGTGGTCTATTTAAGCAAAGAGAAACTCCCATCATCCCCTTTGCTCGCACTTTTGCTGCAGTATTACTACCAGTTGCTTCAGCCCCTCCACCACCCCAGCATCCACCTGTAGGCTCCGACGGGACTTCACAATTACTTGCTCATCCCTCCCATCATATCTGTGTAGTCATATTGGATGGAGTGATTAAGTCGGAGCCTAGATGCCAAATTCTTTACATGTTCTACTGCTGCAATAAACATTTGAACGTGAGTTCTCCGACTGAACTGGGTTTTAGGAAGTGGAAAAGGGGTTACAATCCTTCCTACATATTTCTTAACACCATTTAACTTTCAGGTAGACAGTTTTGTAAAAACTTGCAGGCTGAATATGTATATGTCTATGTTTTCAACTGACAACTAACCTTGTGAGGCAGCTGGACTTCTCACAAGTGAGATTCCATCATCGCAGGCTCCAAACTATTCACCTGTTGGCTAAACTACAATGGTGACCTGTCTTACTGTATGTGTGGAAACAGCAACAAGTGACCGGTTAGGAACAATGGGGCTCCTAAACAGCATTGATTAGGGCTGTTGGATATGACAATAAATACATAGGAGACAGTGCTCTCGTGCAACGTCTTTTAAAGAGCCCCAAATGCATCTTGTCATTAGTACAGTGTCTTCTCATCAACACTGATATCTGTCATATGTTATTGGCCAGTATAGCAGTATTGTGATTAACCAAAACTGCACCCATTGCGAGAGTACTCAAGCCTCCCTATTCCGAGCATTGTAAAGTTGGAGTATACGCTGTATTCTCAGAGTAGGCCAGCCATCAGTAAACATATGAACCCCAAATCAAATAAAAAAAATGACTGGCTCTACCTGCCTACCTCTGACACATTTAGCAAACTTCTCATTATATATTATTTACCTTTTCACCAACAGGAGAAGAAACATTTCATTGGTTCCAACTACTTACAGGATGGACCAGAGGGCAACGACATTCGGCGGACAAATGTGGCCCAAATCCGCATGGCCTACCGCTATGAGACTCTGTGCAATGAGCTCAGTTTTCTAGTGGATGCAGTGAAGACGGAGGCTGGCAATAGCTCAGCTGAGTGACTGAGTGCACCAGCAAAAAGTGCACAGGGATATGTTCGGATCAGGGTAACACATTATTTTATACATCTCATCATAAATATTTTTGACCCATATTAGTACAAAAAAGTTACAAAAACTTTGACTTTTGTTTAGGCATTTGGGGGAATACTACTACAGCTTGATAAAACTTGAGATTGTATTCAATGTTGTGTCTTTGAACTTTGCCAATCCCTGAGTGCCTCATTTTACTAAGATAGAATTAATTTCCTTTTACATTTTAGACACGAGAAAACCTAAGCAGGGCACAGTCACACTTACGCGGCTGTAGCAGGGATGAACACATACATGCATGTTTAAAATCATTATATTTCAAACCTATAATCCATTGCAATTTTTTAAAAAACTAATAATTTAAGGCAGCAGTCCAATTTGCCTTTTCACAATTATTTTATAAATTGCATGATTTTGTCAGATGAAAAAGAGAGGCCAGGGAGATACTCTCAGACTAATGCAGGTGTAATCGAATCAAAAATCTTTGATCAACTTTGTGTGTAACTCAAAATATTTTTTTTATGTTTGTAATTTCTCCTAGTTTTTAATATGTAAAATAAAGATCTGAACATAATAACATAGCTTTTGCATACCTTTAAATTTGTGTATGTCCGACCTGACACCTGTTGCTATTCCTCAACCTACTATTCAGTCTAAGGAACATGTACAAGACATCATTAAAACAATTCTGCTTGTAATATAATTTACTTACCAGTAGTCTCCAGACTGAAGGGGGACCTCTTTCCAATGGTCCCCCGTCCGTCCCTAATGGAGTTAAGGACTGACTAGACTGGACTGGATCAAATCTTTCTGGTCAGAAAATGAGGTAATAGACAAAAGAATAATCAGTGGATCAAACTTTTATCTGCAACAAGTTTGACAGAAGAACCATTTTTTAGTTATTGACAAGTTAAAAGCCTAGGACCTGCAGTTAGCTTGCTATGCTAATCAATTGGCAAGTGAGTGACCCCGGAAACCCTGATTAATAGCAGATGCTTATAGTTAGCTTGACTTTAGCATGCAGAGAAAGTAAATAATAATGTATTCATTGCTCAAAAGCTTTGTAAAAGAATATTTAAAATATGAACTGACTTGAGAGCAAGTGAACGTCTGAGCAAACCACCAGGTGTGATTACTGTGGTGGAAATTAGTCAACAACTGAGGTTCTGAGATATGTTGTCTTTGTAAATTGTCTTTGTAAAACCTTTCTGAAGAAAGGATCACACAGGCAAGGTGGAGGTTTCAAGAGAGATGAAACTTGCTCATATTTAAGTGTCTCTGTGTGGGTTACCTCCTGACCCCAAAACTCGCAGGGCAGGGGGGTGATTGGGTTGTTCTGTGTGTGGAACATATCGTCTGTAAAGGTGTGAGTTATAGGCTGCATCCTAAATGTGTTTTAGAAGAAAAGGTATCATGTATGATTAGGGTGTTTGTCAGTCAGCTGAGTTCTTCAAACCAAGGACAAAAGGTCACTATAGAATTCAGGTGATCTCAGGATCAAGACATGAATAGACAATGGGCTCACATGCTAGACAGTGGGTGCATCATCAAGTTTATGTTGAGCTGTACCCTAGATGGAAATGTCTGCTGTAAGCATAAACAAAGAAATTATTAAGTACATTTCCATTATGATACGTCCATGTCTTTAGGGTGTAACGTGACTAAAATACAACTTTACCTGCTCAGGTAACATTAGACCCAACCTCTTGCAGCAGCATCACTGGTGAAGAAACATCTACAAGGTGTTTGGAGGAGACCACCGCCAAAACTCGGCCATTAATTTGACAGGGTTTTCAGTTGCATCATCTGCGGCATTCATTATCCTACAGTCTAAACTATTCTTGTACTTAAAAATACAGTAGGTTGAGTTACTGATACGAAATGTATTCAAAAGCAAGTACTTACGTTTAATCAAGAATTTAAAATGGAACATTATTCAGAATCAGAATCTGAATTATTTTATTGCCAGGTATATTTGCATATATTGGAAATTGCCATGGTGTGGTTGGTGCACTGTACATAAAACAAAACAACAGTATACAGTAAAAAACAGTTATGGAGATAAATTATGTGCGAGGGGGGGGGGGGCAGAGTCAGTGTGATGCAGGGGTCTAGTTTGTGAGCCCCCCTGCCATGGGGCAAAACATTATTTGTCTATTTAATTCAACTCTTGCTTGAGTCAGATTTTGGGTACCTCCTCAACCACTAGGGATTGGGGATTCAGTTAAGAATCGTGATTCGTGTGAATGACGATTTTTAAATCTTCTTTTTTTTTTTAAACATATATTTATGGGTTTTATACGGGGAAGGGAGCAACCTCACCGCAGAGCATGTTGACCAGCTCTTGTTTTTGCATAAGAATATAAACATACCCAAGCACTAGCTTTGCAAAGCCTAGTTGCAACAGTGCATAAGCATAGCCTACTTTTTGTTTATTTCAAAATGTATATTTTAAGTAAACTTTTATTCATTCTATTTAATTCACCTTTTACTTCTTGATTAAAGTAGCCTAATCTGCATACATTTCTTAATCTGCCAGTTTGTGTGCAGTTGACAGGGACTTTACAATAATAGGGCACATCTTTATTTATGTTCTCTATTGGCTGCCCGGCAGTCATTAAGTTAATGTTAATATTTGAAATAAAACATGTTAAGCTCTCAGTGAATTTGACTGTGTTGTATTTGAAGGTATGATTCAACTGTTTTTCATGGTCCAGTATAAAAAAAAAAAAAAACCAGAAGACATCACAAGAAACATAATATCGAATAGCAATACTTACTGAATCACAATACAGTTCGTATTGCCACCTAAGTATCGTGATCGTATCGTATTGGGAAGTCCTTGCCGATTCCTGTCCCTATCAACCACTGTGTATATTTAATGTATATAATAAATCATATAATTTCAAAATCAGGCTCATTGCCAAGCAGGTTTACACATACATGGAATTTGCTGTGGTGTGTTTGTGCAATTATAAATATAGAGAACATCAAATAAAGAATAGAAAACAGTAAACCTAACTAAAAAATATACAGTAAGCAGAAGGGATTGTGCAAAGTGTTAAGTTATTGTTATTCGTAAAGTGTCCTAGTGTCAAAGTCATAAAGTCATTTCATGATTAAAACACACTATGATCCCTGGATTTTATTAAAGGGACTGTGAGGATTATTATCCTGCTGTTATGTGAAACATAATTGTACAACACTGGGGTAATATGTAAGAAATAAAGGCAATAATAATCATACAAAAATATAGCTTGAATGCTTAATAAGTGGTAGATTGAATCATTAAGGTTTTTAATTGCATACAATTCTCTTTGCATGCTTGAATGAGATTAATATGTTTAAATGGTCAATTATACAACATGTCCACAAGAGGTGTTGTCAACCTTTAAATCCATCCTAACACAAATTCTTGAAAGTGCAAACAAGCAAGTACCTCTTTATTTAGGATTATACAGTGAGAACAAAACCAGGTTACACACACCTTCCATTCAGTTTTGTAAATGAAACAGCTCCAATGATTCCAGAACAGCTATCAGTAAAGTTAAAGGACGATGCTTCCACCTTTTGGATTCAACATTACATTACACAACAGGTTGAGTGATTAGGGCATATTCAAAGACATTTACATAGAATGGAGCGTTTGTAGGCTCAGATGCAATAAATGAGTCATATATTGGAATTATGAAACATGACCCTGGAACTTAATTGAACATTCATACTTTAAATATATCTTTTTTTATAAATTTGTCTTCAGACCACGCAGTCATGTGGCCTGCAGAGCAGAAGGCCTCTGGTCAAACACTTGATTAATTTGGTGAAAAACGCCTCAACATCATTTTAACTGAAGTTAGATTACAGTGTCATCAGATATTCTATTCTACACCTCAGAGATAAGATCAGCTGCTGTTGTAGTGCACATACACTGATGGAGAGCTACAGGTTTTAAGGTGCGATTTGTCAGCATCAACAACCAAAAATACTTCTTGTGCAATAAGAAATCATGTTTTTGGTCTTCTAACAGAAGAGAAAAGAAATGCTACAAAGTAAATTACTACTGTGTCAAATTCTTATGTCAAATTTTTGTTAATAATATTGAAGCTATTGTCTCATGCCGGGATTTTTTTTTCTAAATGTAATGCAATCAAATGCAAATTTGACTCAGAGTCACCAAAAACTATTAGCAATTAATTATTCTTCATCTTTAAATAAAGCTTTACATTTTATTAAAACATACATTTATGAATCGAATTCAAATTAGGTTGATACATATTCACATTTCTTCAAATACTTCAGCATGGAATCCATTTCACATAAATCACAACCACTTTACTAAAGGTGCTTCCTGTGATTTCACTCATTTGGAAACAAGAAAAGAAAATCTTCCACATTACTGTGATCCTTTAAGAGGTCAGGCTCTATAAAAGCTGCCCGTCTCAATAAATCTTGAATTAATGGCATGACAAATCAAAGCTAATAAACAGCTTTGGAAATATGAAAAACGGTACTACTCCAGCACTTTGAGTAAAATAATCTTAATATTGTGTAATTATTTAATGGGAAAAATATATCTATAAAACATTTAAAGATGAGAACAACAAAAATAGTGGTTAATTCCAACAGTAAACAAAACAGCACAGCCAGCCAAGTTATTAAAATCATGTAAAACTATTTAGTCTTGTACACCCAGAGTCGGGTCCGAAGTGGATCAGAGCATCAGTTTATAACATGTTCACATGACAGCTAATATCGCGTGTCATCTGGGGTATAAACATGCAGCGTTACATTACACAGACTACCTCTCAGTTTTACATGTGGAAAATACATTTGGCTTCACTGTTTGACCAGAAACTCTGAAGGAAGAAAGTTGCGTCTCAGTGTGTTCGATTTGCTCATGAAGCCAAAGTTCTACATTTCAGGAAACGTTTATTTGTTATCAGCTGGAGTCGGATGAGAAGATCGACCCCACTCACAAATCTGTAAATTACACAGACAGCTCCAGCCTGCACCTCTAAAGATAACTTATCAACACATCCATATCAAAATTACAATAGAACCTTGTCAGTTGGCTGTTTCATGTGGTGGGCAAGACTATTTCTTAGCTCTGAGATGATATCAGGTAACCAAAGACAGACATAAGAGTGGTATCAAACATTTCAATCAAATCTCTACTCGAAGTCAGCTCCCTTGATATGAGAGCTACTATAAGTTCACCTATTTTGTATGATATTAGTATGAAAAACTTCACTTCACCTCAGATCAGCATTCATATTTTAAAGTGTCTAGTTTGTCTGAACCTAAATGTTTTTGTACTGTAAGAGCTGTGCTCCTGGTTATTTACCTGGTTATCTACAATACATGGGTTACAAGTAAATTCCTGTATTTTAAGTGAGTCGAGTATTAACACATTATTTTACCGATCGTAAATTTTTCAGCTAATTTGCTGAAAACTTTACTCAAAATGCCCTTCAATTTAGCTGGTATTTAGCTGTAAATAGGAATGTCCTGATTTAAGAAAAAAATGGTTGTAGGCAAAAAAAACAAAAATCCTCTATTTCAGTTATCTAGAAAGACTAACAGATAAATCCATATTTGGATTTATCTTTCGAAGGCCATAAATCATGGATCCATTGGGTAATTTATATATATATATATATATATATATAGGGTAAATTCAGGCTAATCTGTACTTTCCATATGGGTTGGAAATCCCTTAGTTTTGTGTCTCAAATCGATAGGAATGATGATAAAAAAATAAAATGCTACATGCAATAAAACTTCAGAGACCTCACAGTTATATTTCAGTTAGTTGATTTTTTTCATACCTAGCACATCATTTCCTTATTATTTTCCTTGACAAATAAAAAAAGCAAAAGCTCAACAACATCCTCCTCTGCATTGCTAGCTTTTGAAGAGAAAAAAAATCTCTGCCTCTCAAAAGTGACATTTAGTGTAGTGTAGTCTCCTTGATACAGGTCAATGTCCCTTATCATATTGGCTCAGTGTGTTAAGGCCTGTGTGGGTGGCCTGCCTCATCAGCCAAGTTGAGGATATAGCCAGCTATGTCATCCTCTGTGGGAAAATCAGACATTACCCACGATTCATTGGCAGCAGTCACTTGCAGGCGGCATATCGGACAGTTTCGGCTCTGCCCACTCCTGCAGGAAAATAATTACCATTTGTTGTGTGTATCACGAGAGATGAAAACTTTTCTGTGATAAAAATGATTTACAAAGTAAACGATTAACTATTGAACCAAACTAAAGCTTTTTCTGTCGTCTTACCATTTATCAATGCACTTCTGACAGAAGCTGTGCGCACAGGGTAGGATGAGGTCGGCCTTCCCGTCCATGCAGATACAGCACTCCTCCTCATCAGTCAGCTGCTTCACTCTGCACAGAAACACAAAAAAAGGGGTAAACTTTGAAATATTTCAAAGACATAAGGTGTTTCTTCACTTCTGAGCAGCCGATAAGTTATTTGTGAACTAAATGCTCTTTGTTAGATGCATTTTAATACTTTACTTGATGGGGATTTGTCAATCAAAGAAAAACTGATTGAGAATTGAGACATTACCCTCAATCAGCCGGCCCAAAACTCTTCCTACAATCAGTTTTAGAAAACGGGGGCCAGAAAACCAAAAAAAGCAAGCTGTTATAGTTATAATTGACCCATTTTCCATTACACTTGCTCATTTTATCAATAAAATATTAATTATTACAACTTTATCTGAAATTTTTATACTGTGGTTGAGCAAAATTGTTTATGGTGTGAACCCAAACCCCAGGATAGTTAAAACTGCAATTAAATGCCATCAATAGAGTTAATTTAGATAGGCCTGTATAAGGTGGTAGTTACTAGTGTCAGAGTAAAACCATTATGACTTCAAAATGAAACTTTCCTAAATAACAAAATTAATGAGAGAACATAGAAGAGGGAGTCTGTTCTCATTCAGTGTCATATAAATCTATGTTTTTGACACTTAATTTCTCCAGAAGTTTCATCTTTTTAACTGGAAACATGTCTATAACTGCAGCACACAGCACAGGGAACCATACAGTCCGTCTGTACCTTCTGTTATAAAGTTTTATTTTTTTATTTTATTTTAAAGGTCCAGGTGTGTGCCTGCTTCTTTCTGAGGTCAAGATAAAGCCCTGGAGTCAGTGCACCGTGTGTCATAGCCTGAGCTGAGCTGAGCTGACACCGTGAGTAAGAACTTTATCAAACTCAGAGTTCTTTATTAACCTCCTGGAACAAACTGAAAATCTGAAACTTTGGTTTCACACATACATTCACAGGCTTAAGCTTTCCAAAAGGCTCTTTCTTTTTCATATATCTTTATTAAATATTTTGGGTAAAACAGCACCCAGGATACTGGGCCTATAGAAAGGAAATGGCGGCAATCTAAACACCTGGACGACCTGCTATCTTATCAGTCTCTTCTCTCCTCTTTTTCTGCCTCTATTTCCACAGCCAAACGCACTTTTTACCAAACTGCAATTCAAGCCTCATTTTTTAACCCCAAAAAACTCTTCTCCATCTTTTCCAACCTCCTCAACCCTCCCAGTCCCCCTCCTCCTTCCTCCCTTCTACCAAGCCACTTTGTCAACTACTTTACAAGAAAGATAGATGACATAAGCTCTTCATTTTCTGATCCTCCTTCTATAACCACACTTCCAACAACTTCATCTTCATCCCCTTTGCTCTCCTCTTTCACCCCCCTGTCTCCCAACCAAGTTCTGACCTTGATAACCTCCGCCTGCCCGACCACCTGCCCCCTTGACCCCATCCCTTCTCACATTCTCCAGTCTATTGCCCCTGACCTTCTTCCATTTCTTACCCATCTAATCAACACTTCCCTGTCAACTGGCTGTTTCCCTAATTCTCTGAAGGAGGCAAGAGTAAATCCTCTCCTGAAGAAACCCACCCTTCTAAAGTAAATAACTACAAACCTGTCTCTCTCCTCCCCTTTGTTTCCAAAACTCTTGAGTGTGCTATCTTTAATCAACTTTCCTCCTATCTTTACCATAATAACCTTCTTGATCCTCATCAGTCTGGTTTCAAGGCAGGTCACTCGACTGAGACTGCCCTCCTTGCTGTCTCTGAGCAGCTTCACACTGCTAGAGCAGCCTCTCTCTCCTCTGTCCTTATCCTTCTAGACCTCTCTGCTGCATTTGACATAGTGAACCACCAGATCCTCATTTCCTCCCTTCAGGACCTCAGTGTCTCAGGCTCTGCTTTCTCACTGCTCTCTTCCTACCTCAATGAAAGCACTTATAGGGTAACTTGGAGAGGATCTGTGTCTGAACCTTGTCCCCTCACTACTGGGGTCCCTCAAGGTTCTGTCCTTGGTCCTCTCCTCTTCTCTTTGTACACCAACTCCCACGGCTCTGTCATTCACTCACACAGCTTTTCCTACCATAGCTATGCTGATGACACCCAACTAATCCTGTCTTTTCCCCGATCAGAAACACAGGTAGCAGCACGAATCACTGCCTGTCTGACTGACATCTCTCAGTGGATGTCTCATCACCACCTGAAGATTAACCTTGACAAGACTGAACTACTTTTCCTTCCAGGGAAAGACTCTCCCACCCACGACCTGACTACTAACTTTGACAATTCTGTGTTAACCACCACTCAGACGGCTAGGAACCTGGGCGTAACACTCGTTAGCCAACTCTCCCTTACTGCAAACATTACTGCAACACCACGGTCCTGTAGATTTATGCTGTACAACATCAGGAGAATATGCCCCCTTCTCACTCAGAAGGCGGTGCAGGTTCTGGTCCAGGCTCTGATCATCTCACTCCTAGATTACTGTAACTCCCTTCTGGCAGGTCTACCTGCTACTGCCAGCCGACCTTTGCAGCTCATCCAGAATGCAGCAGCTCGACTGGTTTTTAACCAACCTAAATTCACTCACACTACTCCTCTCCTCCACTCCCTTCACTGGTTACCAGTGGCTGCTCGCATCCGGTTCAAAACACTAGAACTTGCGTACCATGCTGTGAACGGATCCGGTCCAGTCTACATCCAGGACATGGTCAAACGTTACACCCTACCCTGTTCACTCCGCTCTGCTTCGGCCAATCGGCTCGTTGCTCCTTCACTGCGAGCAAAACACTCATCAAACATGACTGTTTGCCGACCTGGCTCCTAATTGGTGGAATGAGCTCCCCATTGACATCCAGACATCAGAAAGTTTACACATCTTCCGCCAAAAACTAAAAACATACCTTTTCCGACTTTACCTTGAATAAAAAAAATAAAAAAATAAAAAATACTAACAACTTTTGGAAAATAACACTTTAGTAGCACTTAAATGGCACTTACTTATAGCACTTTGTATTTTTGCTTTATTTTGAAGAAATTGTACTTTCTTGATTCTTGTCGTCCTTGGTATGTACCCTCGGGGTTGAATGCACTTATTGTAAGTCGCTTTGGATTAAAAGCGTCAGCTAAATGAAATGTAATTTAATGTGTGTCTGCCCCAATCCTGAAGCAGCTGTGGAAAAGTGTTTAATAATAATTGATCATGAGAATAATCATATTAATATTTTAATTATTGTACATAATAAGATTATGCAGGGAATGGAAGCAAACACCTACACATACAAACTTACACACTGTCCCTCTGTCCTACATCACCTCAATGTATGGCTCTTAATAAAAAATAGTCAATCAAAGTGTCAATACGAATAAAATGGGGGATTGTGATACTTTATTCAACACTAGTCATTAGTCTTCCTGACTAGAAGCACAACAACACACAGCTGATTCAAAAACTTAAAAAACATTTGTTGTCAAGTAGGGCCTGCATTCAACAGCTGATGTCGCATTTGTCCACAAAGAGTCTTTGAGGAATTACTTGAAACAAGGAGTTCAAATCAAACGGTTTAATGTCAAAATATTACATTGTGGTAAAATCTTTTGACAAGGATGGTTTGGGTGGTTTGGTTTTGTATTTATAAAGAGCTTTTCTAGTCTTGATGACACTCAAAGTGCTTTACAGTACAGTTTTACATTCACACATTCATACAGTGCATCTATTCGCAGCACTTTGTTATTCTATGGGGGGCCATTCAGGGTTCAGCATCTTGCCCAAGGACACTTCGGCATGCAGATTGGTCAGACTAGGGATCGAACTGCCAACCTTCAGGATGGAGGACAGCCACTTTACCCCTCAGCCACAGCCACCCAGGATCAAGTCACTGACCTGCCCATCCACATGCTGGCCTGGCAGGAGCCTGTGGAAGGGAGCTGGCCAGATGGGTCTTGGCTGGCTCCCTCTGCAGACAGCACCTCAGCAGCCTGACTGGTGATGTCACGATACAGCTGGATGAACTGGTACAGGTTCATGATCCGCGATGCTTCCAACGAACCATTCTCCTTGTTGATCTGAGAGGAGGGAGAGGCAGTCACATTACTCATAGGGTCTTTTTATATTTTTAAAAGTTTTCAGTGTGGATTACAACTTCTTACATAAGAGAGAGAAATTAGACACACAGGGTTCATACACATTTTGACCAATGGATTTCCATGACTTTTCCATGACTTTTCAATAACTTTAAACCAAATTTCCATGACCGAACATTTTGTGAAATCTCGGTGTATTCCGACCTTCTGCCACATAGCGAACACACAATAGTTTTCATAGATTAAAAAATTATGTCATCTACGAAATTCATGATAACCAATTAATCAATCGTCGATGAATTATGCCCATCCCTAAAATGAACGACATGAAAATATGAATATCACAAATTTCCATTACTTTTCCAAAACGTTTTGGAGATAACATTTTAAAATTCCATGACTTTTCCAGGTTTTCCATGACTGTACGAACCCTGGATACAATATGAACTAGTGTTTTCTATTAATTATCTAGACCAGAGTTCTTCAACAGGGGGTCAGCGGAAATTTTGGTTGATTGAACACATTTTTATATTATTCACATTTTCTTTTTTTTTCAACCAATTTTTTTCCCAACAAATTTAATTTTCTTTAAATACACTAACATTAACATGAATCCAACATATTGTAGGAAACGGATAAATGGAAGCAGAGGACGTTATCTTTCAGTCAGCAATTCACACATTCATGAACAGATAATAATAACAACATGAATATATTAACCTGTGTATTATTTGAATAGCTTAGAATTGAATGCACAATAACAGGGAAGCTATGTTTATACATGTTAAATATAAAACACAATATATATAGTAGGGGGTCCCTGCTCCATCTCTCCATCAGTTTGGGGGTCCTTGGCCTGAATAACGTTCAAGACCCCTGATCTAGACTCTGGCAGCCCGCCATATTCTATTTTGTCCTGCCACGGATTAATTGTGAATCAAAACATTTGTATATACCTTCCCGCTGGCTACAGACAGTTGCTGAAGGTAAACAAGATATCTCAAGAATGCCTTGAAGGGATTTCCGTAAAATTAGTAAAAATATTCACTTAGACTAAACACACAGTGGTTTAAAAAACACAAATTTGGACTATTGAATTTGGTCTCACCGAATTGAGGGAATTTCTTCTACTTGTGATCAGTTGTTACTTGAACTCAAAGATGAAGTGATTTAATTTGAGACGTGAAAAGTAAGTATCACAGTGACCTTATATGAATCTGTAGAAGGCATTCAACCGCATTGCTGCAATTCTAGTTGACACTTGTCATTATAAGAGCAGAGATCTCCACATTGTAGTGAGCAGCGCTATATTGAAACATGAAAATAGAGGAAACAAATGTGAAGTCACTGAAATTAAATCAGACAAAAAGAAACTCAATACTCCATTGAGCATGTGTATTGTATAATGTAACTATATATTATTTTGTTTGAATTTGACTTTACAAACTGGTCCTTCAAATTAAGCTTTTGACTTATAAAAGGTACATCTGTCTGATAATTGTATATTTCCAATCTGATAAATCTGTCTGACTCCATTAAACTGGCACAAACATTAGAAATAGCCCTCTGCAAACTTTCACCACACACAGTTTGCAGGTGAACGGTTTCAAAGGCATCTGTCTCTTTGTCCATCACAAAATGAAACGGTGCTCACCGGTGCATGGGTTGGCGTGTGATGTGTGTGCAGAAGGATATTTGGTCTCACCTTGGTACACACAATCCTGACGGCCACTTTCCACAAGGCTGTTGCATCAGATCCTGGTTGCACCTCAAACAGCAGGTGCTTCTGCTGTCCGGCAGCAAGCTTGGCCGTACTGAGAGAGATCCAGCAGACAAAAGAAGGTGTGTGCAAAATTTTGATTTCATTCTTGGCCATGCTGAATGTTAGATTGTTGATTGCTTGTGTTTTTACTGCTGGCACTGTCAGACACATAACAAATGCAAAGGTTTTGAAATTTTAAAGATCCTGACTTTGCATATCAACTATGGACATAAAGTTGCTTCAGAGAGACTTGTTCACTTTTAGTATAATTTATGTTGAATATTAATTTTAAACTGATGAAAAATTTTAAAATAAAAATCGATAATTATAAAGTAAAATAAAAAAAAATGTTGATCAATGCACAATTAAAATTGTAACACAATAAGGTGTCTAAAAACATACTGAAGTCACTTAACTACAGGTTATAACAGACCAACACTGGGAAAGTATCCAGCCCCAACCTCACCCTAAAATATATATGGGATTAAGTAATGAATGTTTCATTTCATATAATGGAATATTTTTTGGAACAACACAGACTAGCTCCCTTAAACACATTATCCTGCGGTAATAATACTTTCTCTAAGGGCAGGGAAAACTAAAATTAAACTGGCAGAAGCTGGGCCAAATGGACCAGGGGAATAAAATGGGCCACTGATGGAATCGTGCTGCAGCTCTGGGGATTAGCTCTCAAATTGGAACAAATGGCAAATCCTATAAAACATCCAGGTTCAGGTATCCTTTGTGATGTAATTAAGGTCACATAGGTTTTACATCCCTCTCAGTCAGTCATTGCTATTTATCCCACTGACCTCCACTACAATAAAAATGTACAACTTATTTTTGAATGATTGACAGCGATTATTATGACTTCGCATTTGTGCTGGTAGCATTGCACTTTTACAGACTTACACGTCATTAAGCTCGGCCACTCGTCCCAAGAACTCCTCGTAGTTGAGGTAGCCACTGTCACGCACCAGGCCAACGTGTTTCACCAGCTTCTCAGGCAGACGGGTCATCACCGACTGACCTGAGATCTGCTGGCCCATCCCGGCAGCAGCAGCACTTACAAAACAGCAAAGGCAGAGGAACGCACCTCATTCAGTTCTGCAGAGCCAAAAGCAAATAAAGAAATTAGGGTCAGTTTCACAATCCAGATTGGACGGTTTGTTTGTGATCACCTGTATTTATACATGCTAACAACAGTGCACTTATTCCTTAGTTTGCACATCTGCTTAGATGTCTAACTGTATATTTTTTGTCTTATCACTTGTGCTTTGTGCAATTACAAAGTTGTATTGAACGTGTCTGTGCTCAGCTGCTGTGTCTTGTAGAATCACCTTCATGTTATGAGAGGCCACTTTTGCTTCAGTGTGAACCAAATGTATATCTGTACTAAGAAAACAGTAGAGGTTAAAAAAAGTGCCTGACGACACGTGACAGCATTACATGGCTATGACTAACCATACCATCAGACTCCGTACATGGTCGCTCACTGCTCTGTGTGTCCTGCACCAAATGCGTTAAAAGCAGAGATTAAATTTCCCTACCTGCATGAGTGTGCCTTTGCATGTCTGTGCATGTGTTTGGGACTAATAAATGCATCTTAATCTTAATCTTAATCTTTAAATCTTACAGTCATCTGAGAGAAGAGCTGGGACTTAATAGCTTGATCCGGCCTTGTCTTGTTTCTGCTCAAGTGAAAATACCTTGGTTGGACAAACTATTTTGATGAGTTTAAACTTGACCAATAATTTATTTAAACATTTTCTGATGGAAATTAAATAAACCAAACTTTACACTGGACGTGGCTGAGGTCAAGGTAGTGTGCAGGCTGGTAGAATTCTTCCACACCACCAGGATTGTGCAAGAAACTGAACAGGATCTTCGCCAACAAGGCTGGAAGCACATGTTAGTGAAACATGGGCTGCTGTGTGAAGATCACCCAGCCAAACAAGCACATGAGACATTGTTGAGAGGAGCACCTGTCCACATAGAGTTCTCAAAAACGTGTTTACACCTTCACGTTTCTGCAGGCTACGAAGGACACTTTCACTCACTATTACTAGCTGTTTATTAGGAACACTATAATTATACTGGGCAATGCTCCCTCTACTCAGCCTCAGTTATTTGTGGTATTTATTATGATTGAGATTTCTGCTCCATATCAACGCTGCCTATCACTTGTCTGACCAAGCCCCATAGGTGCTCAATTGATTTCAGATTTGGTGACTCTGGAAAATGTACTTAACTCAATGTCATCTTAATGAAACCAGTTTGAGATGACTTCTGCATTATTCTGGTAATAGTCCTTAGAAGATGGTAAACTGTAGCCACAACGTGATGTGCATGGTAATCAACAAAAACCATATAGGTGTGGTATTGTGTGTAAAAATACCACATTGATAGCTTCTGAAATACTCACACATATTTTTAAATATGTTAAATATGTTTACTCGTTTATCATTCATTAAAGAAACCAGAACTCAGAAAAATCAGTCTCAACACTTATTACACAATATATAAAAGTTTTATATCTATTATGATTATCAATCGACTGATATGAACCTTTTTATATTGATAAAAATGTTCGGCCATATCCTCCAGCCCTAGCTCTGCATGCCACAACAGAATAATAAGTGGGAAAATAAACTGGTATACGCGTGTTCCTAATAAAGTGGTCAGTGTGTGTCCATGTAAAAAAACAGTGGAAGGTGATTAACAGCAAGCGTTTTTTACACGAGTGTATTAAAACTTACTTTTTTGGAAAAGTAAAACTGTTACTTTACTTTGCTTTTACAAATTATTGTTTACTTACAAGCAACCATGCCAGGCAAAGAGAACAACAACAGCTCGGAAAATTAGTAGCGTCATAAATTAATTTAAACTCAAGGATGATGCCATCGCCCTGACAACACACACCACCCTCTCCCACCGGGAAAAGGCCAACACATATGTGAGGATTGCTGTCATTGAAGTGCACGCGACCTGAATTAGCCCAATTACTAGCATCGTATAACAAGGATGCTAACGCTGCGGACGTGTAACGACTTTCTCGTCACTTCAGCCAATAACAGCAGTAGATGTGTGGCTTCGTGAGAATCTAGTGGATTTTTTAAAACACCATGCAAGTAAAGGATAATCATTCTTTCAAGCTCCTGTCACAACAGACATTTCTATCATAACAACAGCAATAATAACCGCTGGCTAACCAGAAGAAGCGTCAGTTAGCATCAAACTCAGCACTCGACGAACCTCGGGGTGGAAGAGAAGAGCAGCTGTAAAGGTGAGGAGCACTGGTGTGACCGTGTGAGGACAGAAAACCAACGAGAAACAGCTTTCTTACCAAACTGTCAACACCAGAGGCAGAAGTTCACAACCAGCGCTGCAGCTGTAGCTTCTGTTTGGGTTGGCGAAACTCAGTCGCTGTTTGATGACGTGGCATATTACCTTGCTTACATAAACAACGCCTATCAAAGTTTTTACAAAATATTTAAGCTTAAGTAACTTGTGTTTCTCGGAACATTTAATCTTTATCTGTTACACGTGTATTTTATTATTGCATATATACAAACTCCATTCGATCATATTTGATTTTACTAGCAATAATACTATTGGAAAGAACTGCAAGACTCTAAATACATATTTAATTTGAACATAACTCGTTGATTTTGCCTGGTTAAAGTTTATATACACAACCGTAGGGTAAACAAAATGAACTCCAACTTCACTGGCTTTTTCACAATTTTAAAGATTATTTTGATCAAAATTCAGCACTGAAAAAATTTGGTGGCTTTGGTCAAAAATAAATAAAACTTACTTGACTTGACACAAGGAGTCACTTACAAACGATCTGTATGTCTGCTCATCCCACATTGTAAATGCCAAGTGTTTACTCTGTGTGAACAGAACTGAAACAAGTTTCAATGTTATTGGAAGTTGCATGAAGTTCAGCAACGATTTACTGAGCTGAGGTCAAGTGTGATACTACAATAATAATTGTAATTCTTATTTGAATTAAGTTCTTTTGATTGGAGTTAAAGTAAATTAAGTTGAGCCAAGCATCTACGTTAATAATTTAAATTTTCGGGGTTAAGTTATGACAAATTTAAAAGAGCTGAAGCATAACTTTAATATATGAAATCTATTCAATTAAACTATTGCATTTATTCATAATGTATCACATTGGCTCGTTATAGTACACTCCTGATCAAAATCTTAAGACCAGTTAAAAAATTGCATGAATTTGCATTTTGCACTGTTGAATCTTAGGAAGGTTCTAAGTAGAGTTTCACAATGCAAAAAGAAGAAACGGGAACAAGAGCCCAAAAGTTGTGAGCAGCCAATTTATTGAAAATAACAATTTAACTGAAGTAGGCTGTTCATCAGCTGATCAAAAGTTTAAGACCACAGCTCAAAAAAAAAAAAAAACTCCTAAAACAGAAATTAAAGTGTCAAAAATGGTGGAGTAATGAGTAGCTCCACCATTATTGTTGATCACTTCAAAAATTCGTTTTGGCATGCTTGATGCAAGTGTTTCCAAAAGGCTAGTGCGAATGTTGCGCCAAGTGGTGAAGATGGCTTCACGAAGGGCATCCACTGTCTGGAACTGAAGTCCATTTTTGTAAACTTCCCTTGCCATCCACCCCCAAAGGTTTCAATTGGATTAAGATTAGGGGAACACGCAGGATGGTCCAAAAGAGTGAAAAAAAGTCTTGGTCATACGGACATTGTGAATTGGAGCGTTGTCCTGCTGAAAAACCCAGTCGTTACCACAAAGATGAGGGCCCTCAGTCATGAGGGATGCCCGCTGCAACATCTCCACATAGCCAGCTGCTGTTTGACAACCCTGCACAACCTAGAGCTCCATTGTTCCATTGTAGGAAAAAGCACCCCAGATCATGATGGCACCCCCTCCACTGTGCCGCTTAGAAAACATCTCAGGTGGCATCTCCTTGTCATGCCAGTAACGTTGGAAGCCATCAGGACGATCAAGGTTACATTTTTTCTCGTCAGAGAATAAAACTGGCGTTGAAGGAGACGTGGTCTTTGAAGACGTTTCTCGTTTTTGAAGCCCTTCCTTCGCAAATGCCGTCTGATGGTTATTGGGCTGCAGTCAGCACCAGTAATGGCCTTAATTTGGGACGAGGATCGTCCCATGTCTTGACGGACAGCCATTCGGATCCTCCGGCTCAGCGCCGGTGAGATTTTTTTGTTCCATAACCCTGAGGATCTTTTAAGAAATGCAAAATGACTTACTGCGTCCAACCTCAGCAGCGATGGCACGTTGTGAGAGGCCTTGTTTATGCAGTTCAACAATCCTACCACGTTCAAAGACGGTGAGCTTTTTTGCCTTTGCCATCAAGAGATCTTCACAGTGTGATTACTTGACAGGAAATGACATGGAATCCAAATTTTTGCACAGATTTTGGCTTTTAAAGGCTGTGGTCTTAAACTTTTGATCAGCTGATGAACAGCCTATTTGAGTTAAATTGTTGTTTTCAATAAATTGCCTGCTCACAAATTTTTGTCTCTTTTTCCCCATTTCTTCTTTTTGCAATTTGAAGCTCTACTTAGAACCTTCCTAAGATTCAACAGTGCAAAATGCAAATTCATGCAATTTTTTAACTGGTCTTAAGATTTTGATCAGGAGTGTATATAAGAAGACATAACTAGTTAATTTACAAACTTTATATAAAGTTACAATGGCAGGTACTACAGTAATTTGCTTCTTTCCAGAAATTGTTAAGCTGTTTATATGAGGTATTGTTTCATTTAATTTCCATCATCAGGACATTTTATTACATTTTTTCATTGTTTCACTAATCTTTGCTAGAAGTTCTCTCCATGCCAAGCCATGAATTGACCAAAAGATGGCAGCAAAGAATACGAAGCAGAAACCCAGTCAAAAAAAACACCTCTTACAGTTTTTCTCCATTGCTTTGGCTCATTTCACGAAACAGAAATGACATTCTCAGAGCTCTAAGTGCAATTGGCAAAATAGCCCATATGGTTCAGCACAACTACATAGATCACCTTCAAAAGGTCATATCTCACCCAAAACAGTTAACTCAAGTTTCAAAACCAAATCATTTTCTCATATAAATAGTCAGTGCCCCCAAAATGAAAATTTCCTTCTCGATTACTGTTGCTCATCTCTCAAAATAACATAGATGGTTCAGCAAATCTCCATAGCACACCTGCAAAAGGTAATATCTCTCCCAAAACAGACAACTCATCAGTCAAAACTAAATCCTTTTCTCATACAAATAGTCAGTGCCCCCAAATTGAAAAGTCCCTTTGGCATTGTTTAAACACTACAGGTCAAAATGTTTAGATGTTTTGTCAGTATGGCAGTGGACCATAGAAATATCCCTAATGTGCACATTTCAATCTTGGCTCAGTCCTTGAATGGTCACTGAATGGTTACAGTAGATATTTTCTTTCCAGAATATTATGTGTATCAAACAGAAAAAAGATTTATTCAAGGTTTCACATAAAATATGTTTATTGAACTCATACTGCCATGGAAATTGTTACAGTAATTGCCATACATCATGGTTACAGTAACAGAAAATGTGTACAGCACTATATACTGTCAAACAATAAGCACATCAAAACTAAAATTTGGTATAGTGATATATGACCTTTTGAAGGTGATCATGTAGTTGTGCTGAACCATATGGGCTATTTTGCCAATTGCACTTAGAGCTCTGAGAATGTCATTTCTGTTTCGTGAAATGAGCCAAAGCAATTGAGAAAAACTGTAAACTTACTGTGTGATTGGTGATCAGATGTGTGAAACTCAACCTTGATTACTAAAGTTCTAGTTGCACCTGAAAATTAAGCCGATGATCAAAGATATCCTTATTACAGTATATACCATGATGTTTTTCATGGTATAATGTGCCTGTACGATTTTGACAGTGGAGTGAACTATTGTGCAGGTGATGATGTACACAATGAAATTATGTCAACATGTTCTGCAGAGGACGACCACTTGACTGAGAAGCGACAGTCTGTTCTGACCAGCAATATATATTAAAATGGTAATTGGGCTAACTGAAGTTAATTGTACCTAACCGTTTGCAAAGGTGTGCTAAATCATTTGAAATTTGTGCAAGCTGCAAGGATGTGCTAATACAATTGCAATTTGATTAAAGGAATGAGATATTCCAATCTGTTGTGAACAAGTGCCCAGTGGTTTGGAGGTTTGCACGTGTTGTTTTGATGTCATGATGTCATTTCTGTTTCGTGAAATGAGCCGAAGCAATGGAGAAAAACTGTAATTTACAGTCTATGCATTCAACATGTCAAAATAAGCCGTGAAGGATGTTGACACAATCCAAGACATTAATCATGAAAGAAATGTTACAGTTTGGCGAGAGGAACACAGATCATCGTGAGAAGTTGTTTTTCTGATGCTGAGCTCGTCTGTTCCTACTGAATACTCCAATTTCATTGTTGACCTGCAGGAGAAGAGTCACCTTCCCCAGCAGATTTCTCTTTTAAACATGCAGTAAGATGATCACACTTTTGGATAAGATATGACATGTTTTTCTTGTCATCAGGTTGATGCTTGCTCTCACAATCCACTCTAACAAAATATAGTATATGGATATAGAAATAGTCATATGCTTGGTAAATTTTAGAAGTACAAACAGATATTTACCTCAAAACTGAATCCATCCTCATTCATTTTCAAACTTAGGATCATAAATCGGAGGCAGCTATTCATTAATTGTCTCTGGCTGCAGATATGGGTATGGACTGAACCAAGAAAACATCACGTATATATGAGAAGCTTGTTGTTTTTTAAGCTCTGGTTCTGAGGAGTTCCCATTTAAATGCTTGGAAAGAAGGACAAATGAAAGCAGCCAGGTGTGAACAATTTTATGTACAGATTTTTCTGAAAATTAACGTGAGTATAAAGCCTCCACACTGTACATGTTGGTAATTCTGATACATCCCAATAAAAAAAGTAGTACAGTACAGTGGATCAATGAACAACCCAAGAAAAATATGGATTGTTTTAGATCCAGTAAACAGCCGTGGTCCAAAATGAAGTGCATTCATCATTAACACAATACATACTGATGATGATCATTACAAAACATCCTCTGTTACTTCTTTAACTGGCTCAAAGGCTGCGTCGTCCATAAGCTGATAGTCCTTATGATGAGCCACTCTTTCTGATTGGCAGTAATAACTATTCGCACACACTCAATGTCAAAGCCAATCTTGTGGTACACATTGTTAACCTCAATGTTTCCACCTTTAAACTCCCCTAATGTGATGTATGATGAACACTGTCTTCCCTGTTTAGTTTCCACAGACTTCTGTCCCACTTCAAGAGCTCCATGATGAAGAATGTCATTCTGCCGATCCTCTGTACCTGTAACTATCTTAATTCTGCTGATTTTAGTTGATTTATTAAAGATTATGAGAAAGAAATCTCCAGTGCAGGGAGGTTTCCCCCAAAAATACTCATCAACTATACTACTGTAAGCCTTGGTTGCGTCATAGTTTTCGAAGACGTTGATGTTTGTGTAAAGGCTGGCAGGGGGGTTGTCAGGAATATCTATGGAGTCTTCCTCAAAGTCGTCGTCCTTCAGTTTGTTCTCCGCTCCTTTGTAAGATGAGTAGTAGCCCATGTGCTGGAAAAGCGAGGGCTTGAAGCGGATCACGTCCTTCTGGGCCAGCAGACCCCTGAAGTGAATGAGGAGCCAGTCACAGGGCATCTCCTGGTAGAACATGAGCAGGAAATGAGCCAGACGTGGCAGGTCTCTGGAGTGGTACAGCTTCCCGATGTAGCCCAGCTTGGAAAACTCCAGCATCACCCAGTAGGAGCCTTCTCTGGAAGTGATAACCTTCTTCAGGGCTGTCAGGAAGTTCCTGGAGCAGCGCACGTCGTCCTCTAACATCATGTAGAAGTGAGAAAGGTTTGTGCAGAAGTTGAGGAGGAACGCATAGTCGACGTTCTGCTTCGAGCGGAAACGGACACGGTCCTCCGGGTCGTTATAGTTCCTTTTCAATCCATCCAGCGACGGGTAATACTCCTCTGGTGCCTGGATCACCAGGAGGCGTCCGGATATGATGTGGTGAGCAAACTTCCTGGTGATTTCCTGAACCAGATTCTCACACCAGACCAGGTCAAAGTCGGCCAGGTGGACCACAACCACTATCTCTTTCAGTTCCTCGTAACTGGACTGATCAAAGATGGATTTGATGGTCTCAAGTAGATAATTCCCTTTTTTCCTCTTGACAGATGACAAACCAATGGTAAGATACTCTGTGGACAGAAAACACTCAAGTCAGTTATATATTTCTTGTTGCTTTAGATGAAATGTTTAGACCTCAGCACCTAACTTCAAACAAGTTTGGAAGAGACACCTACTTCTCCGTGGCAGAGGAGTCCCTGCCAGATAGCGATAAGTCACATTAATGGTCCCAGAGAAGTTGGATAAGTCTCTGAATGTGTGGACATATCTTTCAGAGTTTGCAGGATGCATCAGTGTCTCCCCCAGCCGTCTTTTATCAGCCTCCTAGAATTATAAAGACAACGATTACAGGAAAATTACACAAGAGCATTTGAGAGAAAACATCTGACAGACACATTTGAGCTTCATCATATTTGATAATGGGTGAAACCTACCAGCACATATCCACCATCCATGTAAAGGTTAAAAAAGAGCAGAAAGGTGATGAGGAATCCAAGAAACGGGAACATTGACCTCTTCCTGAAACACCTCATCTTGTCCACAGACTTCCATATCAGCCTCATGATCGCTGCAGGAAATCAGAGACAAACAGAATGCTGGTCAGTTAAAGATTGTAAAATGTATGAGGGCTTATAACCATGGCTACTTTTTATAAATTCTAATCCTTGAAGACATTGGGGTTATGACATTAAAACTTATGATCAGTGAATAAAAGAATAAAGACCTCATCACCTGCTTCAATCTACAAGTATGTATTAGTTTTGCTGTTACTGAAGAAAATTATCAGAAAACAAATCAGCAATATTTTCCGGACAGAAAACTAATTATTTAACTAATTTAACAAACATAAATGTCCAACATTCACCGGTTTCAGCTTCTTGAATGAAAGAAATTGCAGCCTTTCTTTTTAATTTGATTCATGCAACTTGATGTCTCTGGATTGTGTTCTATTGATCAGGAAAAACAAGCACCTTCTTGTTAATGTGTATATTTTATATATAATAATGTATCAATAATATATATAATATTGTTTATAAACTATAAGCAGTGGAGATGGAAAAGGAAACATGGGGAGAGAAGGATGGCAAGACCTGTATCAAACAACAAGCCCCCAAAAACTATTTTCAAATTCCATTTGGGATCTGGAAAATCACCATTATCATATTGTATATAACATTTTTTATTCTTAATTAGAGAATGAAAATGTTAGCAACCTGCTGCTTATTTTCACATCCAGGAGACCACTATTGATGGAAAGTTACAAATTACATTTACTTATTCACTAACTATTTGACGTCTAACTATTATTTGGGTATTTCCATTTTATGCTTCTCTTTACTTATACTCCACTACTACTTCAAGAACCAAATATTGAACTTCAACTCCAAACACACATGTATAAGACTCTCTACTCCTTTGAAAGTCAGAGTACACCCTGACCAGGTCACACATCTATCACAGGGTGAGATAGAGCCACCGATTGCTACCTTACTCTGGATTGTGTGAGGAATTTGGAGTAGGGGAGAGTGGGGTAATGTGAGACATTGGGTAATGTGATACACCCCCTGTATCTAGGCAACGGTACACATTTGTGGTCATGTGACCATAATGTTTTCAAACCCCTCCCATTCCCCCCTTGCCATGAAGGAGAAGTTGGTGCTGGTGCTGTGGTAATTATGTAAAAGTAATTATTTTAGCTTTGACCTTAATCAACTGTGTGTCAAAACAAATTGACTAAGGTAGAAAAACTTTTATCATACATGTTGATGAACTTCTACAAGTTAAGTTTAGTCTTAAACATATTTTAGTGTAATATTACATTACATATGTTTTATTTTTAATTTCATAAACATTGTAGAAAAGCTATCATGCCAAGAAACTACACCACGAAGACAAACTGGGGCCAAACACCCCTCGCAGAGATGAAGAGTGCAGCCGCTGAGGTAATGCAAGGAAAGGTATTTATATAGATTAAAATATATATTCCACAGGCTATTTTAGCTAAAGGGATGCACACAGTGATGCAGATTGTATCTAACTGCGTCTTTCTGCTGTTTGGTGTTGAGCAGGTAGTGCACAGTGGGTTTCTCAAGCTTTTCCGCTAAAACAGCTGCAAGAAGAAAGACACTCAGAGCGTATACTTCTGCTATGGTCCAATAATCCCCTTAAATTAAATCAAGCTGCACAAATTCATAAACTAATAATATCAGTGGGCTTTATATGAAATCAATAAATTATCCCTTGGGAAATCTGTCAAGATCAAAAGTGGTCTATTGACAATGTGAAAGAATCTGAAAAGAAATTCCTGGATCCACCAGGATCCAGTTCTTCGCTGACCTCTACCACATCCTTTCCCCAGGTTTCATGGTAATCCGTTCAGTAGTTTCTGCATAATCTGATGAAAACAGGGTTGATGAACTGGACCAAAACAATGAGCTGAAAGATGCTAAAATGTTTGGTAAATGGTATATCTTTTTATATAGACCTTTTCTAGTCTGGATGACCTTTCATAGTGCTTTATGTTAAAGCTTTGCCATTCACTCATTAACAAACATATTCATACAGTGCTTCTATGTGCAGCACTGTCTCTGTCACACAACACACACACTGCCGGCACAGAAGTCAGCTGCAATTTTTAGAGTTCAGTGTCCCAAACCAGTCGCCCCACGAGATGGAGCTGAGGGGAACTGCAGAGTCTAATGATAAATCTATGTGTTCATCATCAAAATGGCCAATTCCTTATTGTTTTTTGATCCATTGTCAATATAAAATATATTGATTGCTGCAGATTTAGTGAAAATAACAGCAATTGTCTCAAGAAGTATAAATCTTAAAGCTTAATGGACATTCATCCCTAATTGGTTATGATGAGGCACCAACACCACTTCCACAGAGATACAGAAGGCTGATTTCAAGGTTTATCATTGGAATAAACAAAAATTATTGCTAATAATGAGTCACTTTGGTCGTTAATGTAACTGCTTATGAGGGGAGGCATCAGTCATCAGCTCAGGCTGTGTGCAGCTGTCATAGGATTTTCAGAAATGACTAAACAACAGTGACATTTAGGAAAGAACTAATCTCACTCTTGTTCAGTGTGATTTTTCCTCACAGAGTAGACAGTCATTTAACTAAAAAGAATTATCCTACTCAGTATCTGTCCTATTTGGCATCACATCTGAGAAAACCCAACTGATCTCATGACGTCCTCCCTAATTCAGATGCTGGGTAACAACAAGACAAAGCCTACTATGTGAGTAACCATGAGCTCCCCAGTGGCAGGGACAATTTTTGTGCAGACTCTCGCCCCTGCCGCTGGGCACAATAACTCAATAAACAACTTGCTATTTACTGTGGTATTCACTGCTTCAGTTCCATTTTAGAAAAGGAAAACCATCTGCAAGAGAAGATAGTAGCTAGGCCATTTTGTGTTTCTGTCACAAAAGTGCACCTGAGAGACCCAGCGGCAAGAATAAGTGGAAACACAATGACAGCTGTGAGTCAGTTTTATGAAACCCCCACCTCACAAAAGCACCTCCACAAACACACACACCATTATTTGAGATGGCGGCCTGCAAAATCAGATATCGAGATGATGGAGGAATATCTAACAAGGCGACATAATGGCCACATGCTTTCTCCGGAAAGGAAATACTGCTAAGAAATTAGATTTTTGTTTGCCTTCTCTGAGTAAATCTAAACAGCAAACAAAGCGAGAAGAGACCACGCGCATTTATATGGAAATGAAGCTACATCTATGAATAAATAAGCACCAGTTGTTTGACCTGTTTGCTTTATAGTATAATATGCTCCTCTGCTGCCGAGTTGTTTTTGTTTTGATTTTCCCTCAGAAAATTATCAGTGTGTACGAGCGGCGAGCTCATTTCTATGACTGAAGTAATTTTAGATTAGACCTGGTAAAGTAATAACAGGTACAGAGGAATACTAATGAGTTTCAAGATTACACATTGTTATAGGTCCTATGGGAGAGTTTATCTTTACTGGGGAACATTAAAACAGTCTCTGGGAGATTTGTCCTTTCCACTAATCTTTTGTTTTATAAATGTTAACTCCACAGATGACGAGAGTTACAACAGTACTTAATATTAGTAGAAACCTGGCTCTCCTTGTTTGCAGGTAAATCTTCTGCATCAATGCAAAAGGAGGTAATATTAAGATAAAATGGATGATTTAAATAAGCAATTTCTCCTCCCATTAATATTTCCAGGAACTACATCTGATCGGACTCAACAATAGATTATGGACACATTATATAACAGGTAAATTGTCTGAGGATGCTACTGCAGCGAATGTTAGTGAATTACTCTCTTAAATTGCACATTAAGGCTACCAGCAGTCAAACACTCTCTTTAATGGTTTTTTTCTCCTCACTCAGTCTGTCTGTTTTTCTTAAGAGCAAAAAGGAGGAGGATGTTGTGAAAGGTCTGTGGGAAGTTTGTGAACAGTTATGACGTTGAATGGAGGATAATAATTTATTAGCATCAGAAAAAGCAAGGGACACAGACGTCATCAAAGAAGCAAAGAATGATGAGGGACTTGACAACAGGACTTGACAACAGATTTTTAGAGATCTATAAAGCAAATAACATTTTTTAGACGTTTGACTCAACGGTATATATGTAAATAATGCTGAAATAGCTGGACATGCATTAGATGGCAGCAGTTCTACAGATCGAGTCACACATTCAGAACTTCAACACTTAATAAAAACACTTAAATCAAAGTCTGTTAGGAAACAGGGTTTTAGCCATACACTGTATAGCGCAAGTTTTATTCAATTGAATTGGGCAGTTGGGAGTTTTCCACGTTTTAACGACAACAAACTTGTCCCCAAAAACATAAACTGATCTGACCAATCGCATGAAAAAGCTTCTTCAACTGAGTCTATGAAATCATTGCTGACTCCAATCATTCATGAACAACAGGCATTGGATCATTTATCATTACACACCAACAAGCAAGAAGGTAGTTTTAAAATAGTACGCTGCCAATAGTTACGACTGGTAGCGGTCTTTCCGCTGTAGCTGTCCGTGCTCCTGCAAGGTGCATGCAATTCTCGGCGGCCAGTTACAACACCGCCGTTTTGACGCAGGAAAGCCACCTTACCGCCCCTTTCCCTCAGGAAAGAAGTGGTGTAATAAGGAGCACTCAGTTAGTTGCAACCTCACACGATTCACTTTTTAATATGTTTAAAAAGGGGCAAGAAAACAGGCACTCAGCAACAGCTGAAGAACACAACAAATGTCTAGGATTTGAATCCGGTCATGATTGTAATGATTCCAAGCTTGTGGCTCTTCCTTAGGCAGCCCCAAGTGGTTTGACGAGTTTCCCTTTAAAGGTTGGGGGACTTGAAAACAGTTATGAGAAAACGTTTTTAGTCCAAGTATTGACTTTTACATCCAATATAGATTAAAGCAGTGCAGCTACACCTAGATGCCATTCACTGTGGAGTGAACCTCAACAATCACAATCCAGATTTTTGCTTTTAAATAAAATTGCACACACTCACCGATAACAACCCTATAAATATGACAAGATTCACAAATAATTTGCTGAGTAGTCAATCAAAATTCAGAAAGACTCCCTCTGTCAGAGTGTTAAAGAAAGGGGGAAAAAAAACGTGAATCCACAGCTTAATGTAATGGGTTCTTCACTGACGCAAACTGCATCCTTCCACCAAGTTTTGTGTTAATCTTTCCAATAGTTTTGCATAATCCTGCTAAAAAACAAGCAAATATATATCCGTCCCATTCAAGTAAATGGGGCAATGGTCTCATAGAAATACTGTGCTTCTGTTTGGAACACAGGCTTTCTATAGTATACGTTTGTAATAAACCGCTCCAATTTAATCTTTTCTTGGACCTTAAAAGGCACCTCAGGAGCAAGATATTATTATGATGTCAATTCTAAAGAAATTGTGTATTACTGCCAATGATGAAATAACAGATTTTTAGAGTTGAAATTGATGGAGTTGCGCTTCGATTTTTGGACATAATCCACAGTTTTTCCAGGATCACGAACATCAACATTTCCGGCCCATTATAACATAAATCTCAGATCTGAGAATGTTGTCTTAGTGCATCAAACAGCTGAAAAATATGGTTTAAATAATGACCAGTACAACACTGATGAATAATAAAAAAAACTCCTCTTGCTGACATGGTCTGCACCTTCAAAATTCTTGTGAGACGGTAACAGATCATAAAATTAAGCCTCCTTAAAGTATGATTTAAGCAATAATTTAGAAAATTCTGCAAAAGAGGCTGCAGAGTCAATAAATGGACCAATGTGAAAGTCGGCTTAAAGAAAAAGAGACTGTGGTTGTAATGGGAGGCTCGCAAGTTGGAATGTGTGTGTATGAAATGCTGAGGCAGAAAATGCTGCCTCAGCAAAGCAGCCATTCCTGAATAAATAAAGACAGAGAAAGATGGATGGCATACTTGTTGCTGCAGAGACAAAGTGCTGTGAGACTCGACTGTGATGAATGTACACACCAGCTGGCTCACATTATTGACTCCATGAACACGGATGATTTGAAATTGTGAATGGATTTACTTTGTGTTGACCGTGTGATGTTTTCTTCATGTTGCTGCTGCTGTGAGCTCTTAAAGGAAAATCCATCACACAAGACATTTAGCCATATTTTCACTTTCCCTAAGCACAGTCCGGGATAAAAACATGAAGCTGTACTGGTACTTAATTTTTCATGCGTCATGCTCCAAAATGTGCTCGATCCGCATGGCCGTACAAGACTTGAAAAAACAAAAAAGAACAAGTGCAGTAGCAGAATCACAGCTGAAGAACAGATAAACCTTCATGCATGTCAGACTGTCACAAGCACCTCATTAAAACACAATCCTTCTCCTTGGACATTAAACATATGAAATATAAGTATATGACTGAGTGCGCCTGAAACGCATGAAACGTAAACACTTCAAGCTGTAGGTAGGTATTGAACACAAAATTAGCTACTTCGAACACTGTTCATAAACAAGAGCTGAAGCCAACATTTTGACATTTTGACATTTTGACTAGACCTTCTTCAGACACGTTTACACAAAAGACTATGAATAAGACAATAATATAAGGGACTATCAAACAAAAAATATATTTAATTTTCAGAACTCTTCAGAAGATCACACAGTTGAGACTTTCTATTTTGTTATAATCTTAGGTTCTCTAATCAAACAGTTTGAAATTTTAATGGAGGTGGGGATGCACTACCTCATCATGCCATTTTAGGAATTGGTCATGGAGATATCTTTCACTGATCTTTTTTGTATATTCGAGTGCAGAGTAGAATAAAACACATCACTGTGTTTAAGTGTGGTCTTTTCAACTCTGAAGCTCTCTTATTGTTTGTTCTCGTTGTGCAGTGTCACCTCATACTCAAAAAACTAAAAATCCAATTCAAGTCGTAGGCAAATTGGAGAACAAGGGATGAACAGAGACACATTTGGGATGCATTTTAAATTTTTGGGTAACGATGACACTGTCGACAATAAATGTTATAGTCTGTGTTTGTATAATTTAGTCTGTACGAGGGACTGATTTGAGAGAAATTGGACGATATAGGTCTCTCCCTTGAAATATAATGAGTCGACACATCAGTGGAGAAGACAATAAGTCAACTTTTGCGTTGACTCACAGCACTTTTTTACACAGAGCAGTGCAAGAGCAGCACTGTGGCAGGCTGTGAACTGACAGCCCTTTCAGCAGCTCAGCAAGAGAGACGCTCCTCATTGAGGAAGGATTTCATGACTTAGCTATGGCCAAGAATCCACATTTTGGTTCTGACTGACTGAATCTGATGCTTTCATATCCCACAGGATTCCTGAAAAGACATAAAGCAACGTAAAGCAAGAGTCTCAGTAAAAATACAAGAATCATGTGCAGGACTATGGTGTCAAGCAGCTGTTACTTTGGAGAGTTTAATACAAATAAGCATGAACCTGTAGATGATGCAATAGTGTTGAGAAGGCTGATCAATATTCTCATAATTAATACAATTCTGCAAATTCATGAGAAGTAATTAAAGTAAGAATCTCTATACTTCATCACACTCATTATAAGTTACAAGTAAAGAGTATTAAGGCATATATGATAGAAAAACAAATCTGGAGATTTAAAGAGCTTGACATTTGGTTACCAAAAGCAAATCAGGTAATCCTTGAGTTCAAGTGATTATTTGTGCCATATCTGGAAGAATACCCTCAAGGCTTTCTGGAGATATCACAGTCACAAGAATGGACTGGACAGAAGACCTGAAAACAAAAAGCCTCTGGCTACTGGCTTTTGCCCATGCAGGCATAAATATAACTTAAATTTCCTATTTAAACTTTTGTCTTGTAACATTTGTATAATTAAAATGGTATTGATGTAATATTGCAACTTTACTCTGATAGTAATATCATGTCTTCATTCTCATAAGTTTATGACTCAATTCCCATAATATTAAGACTTCATTCCCGAAATCTGAGACCATTACTTTAAGGCCTTAAACAGCCTTAAAGTAATGGTCTTCTCCGGATGTATCACTTTAAAGAACAAACAAAAAAACAATTAACTTTTAAGAAACTTGAAGGAACATCTCTCCACTGCAACAAGAATAGTAATGATGACTTTGTCTGTAATCAGATTATTTAAGATCCTTTTAAATCAAGAGATCAAAACAGGAATCTGAGCCAAGGGCTGTTGATAGCTTTCTTTTAATCCTCTCCACATTATGAACTTCACACAGTCTTGTGGAACTCTGTGAATGTAATTTTATATACGATGCGCGTCTCAGACACTATATCCAGCTATTATTCTCTATCTCCATCCTGCCTCTGCGGGCTTCTGGCAAAGCACTAATGTGGGTCAAAGCACTGATTGCCGTTGAGAGTCTATCCTCATTACAATCGCCACCACTGGGACCCAAGAAGCCTTTCATGTTCCTTTTTAACCTGAAAGGTAAATACACTCCAGCTATAATTTACATGCACTGCAGGCCTGCTGTACAATCTTTAGAAGTAGAGTATCATGTTTGCATACTGAGGGCTAAAGCCTCCTTTAATCATGAGGACTGTGCAGCTATACTTATCATTGATAACATGATCATGATCACTGATCACAGAGAGGTGATTATTTTAAACCATGTTAATCTAAAAAAGGTAGGCCGTTATTACCTGACTACTTTTTAACTTGTCACAGGATAGTTCTGTAAAGTACAGGAATGGTCAATTAGTAGGGATACTTTAAAAAAAAAAAAAAAAAAAATAGAAGGATACATCTATGGCAACGAAGTATCAGTAAAATTAACCCATTAGTCGACTCTTAGTCTCAACCAATGACTAAAAGAAAAATGTGTGCTTCAAACAGCCACAGATTTGAAATATAATAAATATAGTACTTATATAATATATTTTATTTGCTGATTACTTTGATTTGCAGCAAGGTGTTTGATGAATTCCTACAACCTTTCCAAACTGCTGTCGTTCTTATTTCTTTGTTACCTTTATCTAAAGCTCATGTGATATGAGGGTTAGGGATGATTCACCGCCCCAAGTGAAGGGTCTTGTTCACGATGAGGGGATGATGGAGTGGGAAATGGACAGGCGGATCAATGCAGAGTCATCAATATTGCAGATGTTGTAGAGGAAAGTTGTGGTGAAGAAAGAGCTAAGTCGCAAAGCAATTAAGCTTCTGATTTACCTATGCTAACAAGCGTCGGGTCGGGACTGAAAGAACAAGGTCGTAAATGCAAGTGATCGAAAAGAGTTTTCTCTGTCGGGTGGATGAGCTCGGCCTTAGTGGTGAGGAATCCAGACATCCAGACAGAGCTCGTATGGTAGAAGCACAGCTCCTTTACGTAGAAAGAGGACCGTTGAGCTGGTACTGGGCATGCCCAACCGGGAGGAAAACTTTGGGTATACCCAGAACCAGCTGGAGGGACTACATACGCCACCTGGCCTGGGAATGCCTCCGGATCCCCCCTTGGCAACAGCTGTTTTGTCATTTAAATGCTCAGAATAAAAGTGAACCTATTTCAACAGCTGATGAGGATTATGTGATGTGATTGAAAAGACCATGTGGTTGAGATAGTTTGCAAAGTGAAGAGTGAACTTTGTCCCTCAGCATATTCACACAGTGTTACTTTACAAAAGGACAGGTGGAGGAAGCAGAGATAGATACTCTCATGGACATTACTTAGCAGAAAACAGAATTTGACATTGTGTACAGTAACACTGCTCCCACAGCGGCTCATGTCCCAACTTACTCTGAGCGTCCTGTAAAATGAATATGTGGGGTTCTTGCGGTCACAGCGAATCCATATGCAATGCAGAATAATAATGAACAGAAAGTGCTTTCAAAAAAATGCTATTAATTTAATAAAATGGCTACTGAGTGCCTTTAATGAGATGCCCCTTTCATAGTCCTCTGTGTAGAACAACAAAGCCATCTGGTAAACACTATTGTTCATTTGTCTGTTGACATCCAGGCAGTTTATGAGCCAACAGAGACCAGGCTGAGCTGGTGTGTATCTGCGTATGTGAGGCAGGAGACAAGGAGATGAAAAGGAAAACAAACTATTATTCTGTTTTAATTTGAAGAGTGCACACAATCAGCCCCATTATGTTATTTAAGTTAACATTATGGCAAACAATCCTAATGCTAACTGTGATAACGTTTAGGTGTTGAAAGTCTGGAAAAGATCTTCAATCGATCATAGTACATGGAGAAAGATAGAGGCTCGTGCTAGGTGGTCAGCAGCAACACTAGAGAATGACAGGATGACAGTTACTATCAGAGGGTTGAAAGGAAGCAGGCCTTTCTTGGTTTAATCAGGGATATTTGTTGTTGTTCTTCCTCCTTTTTTGGAAAGAAGTAGTGAAAAGTGTTGGAGGGTGGTTGTATGAACTGCAGCCAGGCCCTGCTCAGCTGTTTTCATTAAGAGACACGTCTCTCTTCCAACCAGGTAAATAAACATATAGACGTGCACTGGCTTTTCGTTTCCTCTCCACTGCAGTCAGGTTGATAGAATATAAAAATGAATGTACATCTCTTGTAAGCACTTGTAATTACCCAGTGAAATTTTACGCAGTTGCATCTATTTATAATGTCAATAATGAACCAAACATGAATATTTGTGTATAACTGTACATTTTATACCGTCCACCCCTTTCTCTCTTATTTTATTGGTTTTGTTTCTATATCTGGATTAGCTACATGTTTTCTTCATTGTGTAACTGTGAAAAGCAGTATAGATAATTGAAGGATAGATGTTCATATGAGTTTTTTAAAGTCAATCTCCTATCTAATGCTAATGTAGTCTATAACTTGGAATAAGGCAAACATTTGAGTTTGCCTTTCACACATGAAGAACGCAGCAGGTAATTCTCTTGCTCAGATGCATCACACAATAACACAGAAATCTCCAGAGTGTTCAGGTGAGGGGTAGCGCAGCAGGCAGGAGGCAGGATGTGACATAAATTCAACAGTGGAGATCACAAGATTTTGTTTCGGCATCTGCCCTCATCACCAAAAGCTCTCAAATCTGGTTGTCTTTCTATTTTGACTTCTTTGTCAGCGTCTGCAGCGTGTGTGACACCATTTTTTTTATCCTGAGATATATCATTATGTTAGGAGATAATACGTTTAGAGTTTAGTGCAAATCTGAAAGCATTTATACAATATTTACGTTTTAAGTAGTGAACTAATGCCAAGAGGATATAAGCATAATATATATATATATTAGGGTTGTGAAATGATTACAATTTTTAATCAAATTAATCACAGGTTTCTATGGATTAATCATGATTAATCACATTACCGATTTTCTCTGTATATTTTTGTGAAAACAAAAAATGTATGACAAAAGACGGATATATACATTTAACATGTTTTCTTTTTATATTCATAAATAAACAAATCAATGGTGCTGCAACTCAGCAGTTCTTTGGCAGTTGTTTTGGCTATTCCATATTGAACATTGATATAATCTTCATCCTAAACAGAATTCGGGCTTCTTAGCCATTTTAAGGTTGAATTAAACTTTTTTCTTTTCTTTTTAAATCAAACAGAAATTATTTGAGCTTCTTAGCCATTTTTTTTATAGAATGGTTGACATTTTTTATATTTTTTGTCAAACAACCATTGACCACACCACGACACAATCTAATGCCTCTAAAGGTCCTCTTAGCTAGTCGTTCTTTAGCCTGTTGGTGAGGCAAACTAACTTGTCCACATTCTATGACAGTAAAGCTGACCGCTTCTTTTGCCCAAAGTGTCCTGCGAGTGAAGCTGGTTTGGCGCATTGCACTTGAACTCCCCTTGCCAACAACGCATGCTTCGTGTTGCGGTGGTACTTTAGGCGGTATTACTACTGTGAAACGATAACGTCTTCCAACAGAGTGTACATATCACCTTGGGGTTATTGAATGTTCGATCTTTGTTTTTTTGGAACACGATCTTCCCGTCCAGAAGGTTCTCAGGTTCATCAGAATTATCCATGTTGTTTGTTTGAATGGCAGCTGCCGTCTGACTGCATTAGAGCGGTGACTAGTGCAGAGTGGGCGGAATTGTGGGTATATTGGAAGGTCCTTGTGCGCATGCGTTAAAAAAAAAACGAATTAATCCTGTAATTTAATCATAAGGCGTTAACTCGTTATTTTTCACAGCTCTAATATATATATATAGTAACAGTTTATAATACCTTTTATAACCATCAACTTTACAGATTAAACAAACAAGACATACCGTGTTAATGAGAGAGGGTTAGAGTTTATGGTGAATTTATTTTTGGACCGAACCAGGTAAGCCATTTCCCCTTACATCTTCGTCTTGTTTGGTCACACTTTTGCCTTTGTTCACTTTGCCCGAGGCATATTCGTGAACACATCTTTCTACTGACTTTGCATGCAATTGGGCTGCATCTAAAATTCTCTCCCTGTTCTGTCTTAACACACCTTGTCTCCTTCTGACTGGTGCACGGAAACACCTCATGTCAACTTTTTCCAGCACAGCCACCAACAAAGTGCCATGTAAAAACACAAATGCAGACAAAAATCGGCTCACCATCTTTACAAAACTAACAAACAAAAGAATTTCTTGAGTTACACCTGACACAAGGCTTTTTAACCAAGAGTTGCTGCAAATTTGATTGAGGCACAGAAATGCAATCTCCTGGTCAGAATTAGAGTTGACGCATGAATCTAGAGTCCAGAGGGAAATGTTAATAGAGTTCAGAGGGAGCGAGCTGAGGAATCATCAGCAAGTAAACAGCATTTATTTCGGAAGAAGGCAAATCTTCTTGCTTCCAGCTGAGAGTTTCACCGACTGCATCTCTGCTTGGTTCAATGTGTTTACTTATTCATCAAGGTGGAGGGGGCCAGTGAGTTTGCACAGACTCCAGGCTCCGGCAGTTACCCTCCTCCTGCTGTTGGACAACGGGGGCAGACCAGATTAAAAATGCATGAGAACAGGCATGGCCGCACGACCTGCACCACACATTCGTGCATGTAAGGATGTCAGAATGAAGAGCTGATGTGACTCTCTTAGCATCCAGCAGATCCAAGTTTGTGATGCAGTGTAGATATGCACACTTAAGCCAATTTACTACAAACCGTGTAGCTCTTTTTTTTAATAAAATGTTTGCATGAATATTTGCACAGACATAAGCAGTTGGATTCAAGGTCACAACAGAAAGAAACCTGGGGTTTTAGCAACATGGAAATTCAAAGAACAATATAAAACCGGTACAATTTCAGCTGGCATCTCTTACTTGGTGTGGGCGGCGCTGCTTGCAGGGCTTTGCTGCATGAGGCTAGCGCACACTCGCTTTATGTAGCAGAAAGTACAGTTATTAGCTTATTACATTTAGTGAAAACAAAGTTACTTAAGTAAAGTAAAGATACATTAAAAACGTACAGTAACGAATTGAATGTACTTTGTTACATCCCCTAATGCTGTTACTGTTACGCCCCTAAAATAGAGGAAAAGTGCAGGAATGAAACAGACACGTTGTTCTCTGGCTTCAAGTCCATGGACAATGTATTACAGAAATATAAACACATAGCAATTTCTGACTTTACAGCAATTCTCAAACACATCAGGAAAATCGGAACATTAAATATACAAAATACAAAATACATTTGGAATCTATGAATAAACAACATAATAAACACATTGAAAACATTCACCCAACAACAGTTACGCCTCCACCATACTACACACACAGCGGCGCAGGCGCTGCGCACACATTCGGGCCATGCACGGTCTCTACGTGCTCTGCAAGCATGGCGCATCGGGTCGGCTCTTTCATCTTTAAACTCTTCTAAAACTAAATCAAAAACCCCTGTAACCAAGTATCCCAGCACCAGCGCTCTCCCCACGACCTTAAACACACACATACGTATGCATTCACCATATTACAACTCCTGTTCTTACCTAAAATAGAGGAAAAGTGCAGGAATGAAACAGACACGCTGTTCTCTGGCTTCAAGTCCATGGACAATGAACGAGCCACTCCCTCTGCTGTCCAAACCCGGAACCCCAGTGTGAAAACAACCCATAGGCCAAAGCAACAGATGTCAGATGTCACTAAAGCAACAGATCTCAGATGTCACAGCTAATTAAATCCCTGAAAACACTATATTAGACAAATAACACATCCACCACACACTCCCCTTCAACACAGATGTCGTCCCGACATCATAGCCAACGTCAACATCACTTATCAATATTTACAAGTAGCCAGCAAGGGCACATAATGCAACTGCTCCATTTTGAAATGGTCCACAAACATGATAAGTACAAACACTCTGCTTGTAGAACATTCATCATCGGATGAAGCTTGTTGGAACACTCAGCTTTCTCAATAGTCCATGAATGCATATCCATATCTATATACAAGCACTAGAATTTTTTAACAGTCCATGAGTGTATGGGTATGTGAGCACTCTGCTTTCTTTAACAGTCCATGAGTGTATGGGTATGTGAGCACTCTGCTTTCTTAAACAGTCCATGAGTGTATGTTGGGCGTGTGTATAAATGTCTTCTCGGTGAGGAACAACAGGCTGGTAGTTAAACTGCTGCACTGGGGTCATCCACGTACTTGTCCCTTGGATTGCTCTGAAGGATCCTGGAGGGCACCAGTACCTGAAGTTGCTTTGGGGACCAACGCTGTTACAAACTGGGTTGCCTAGCTGGTTGTATGTGAAGATCCTCGGAGGTCGTCTCTCTCTCACTGGTCGCTAGCATCCTGTTTCAACTTCTCTGTTACTTTCACTCGGAACAGGTTACGGAGGTGCTTGTATTTCCTCTCCCAAAGCAAATTCTTCTTGAACCTGTTCTCCTTGGCCTAATGTCTCTTCTTCATCCAGCACAACTCCTCTGTCCTGAGCTTCTTGCGGTAGGGGTATGTCCTGGCACTGATGCTGCACATTTTGTGAGGGCGTTGTGAGTTCCCTGTCAGCATCCTCTCTGTCTGTGATCACCCGTGGCTTCACAGGCTGAGGCTGGATCCTGGGCATCTGATAGTACCCACAGTCATCGTCATCACTCTCATCCTCCTCCTCTTCTTGGTGAGGTTTCTGCTTATCTCTGCTGGTCTGAGCTGTTATTTTTCTCTTTGACGTTTCAGGTTTGCGCTGTGTCTCTAGCGGTAGGTGGTCACATGGTAACAGGAGATTACGGTGTAATATCCTGCTTCCTCTCCCTTTACCTCGCTCCGGCAGTACTTCATAAATGGGCATGTCTTTTCCCATTTGACGGATGACTTTATGAATGCACTCTTCCCAATGGCTCCGAAGCTTTCCCGTTCCACCTCTGGGTGTCAGGTTCCAAACTAGGACACGGTCACCCTTGTGCAGCACAGAACTCCTCACTTTAGAGTCATAATTTCTCTTGCTCCTCTCAGCACATTTCTTAGCATTTCCTGCTGTGATATCATAGGCCTCTTGCGTTTGTCTTTTCCATCTTCTCATGTATTCCTGTTGGTCTGCAGTTCCTGTCTCAGGAGTCAAACCAAACATTAGGTCAACAGGCAGCCTCGGTGACCTCCCAAACAGGAGATAGAATGGAGAGAATCCGGTGACTTCACAGCGCGTGCTATTATAGGCATAAATGAGCTTAGGAAGTGACTCTTTCCAGTTCGATTTCTGCTTTTCAGTGAGCGTCTTCAACATTTGCAGCAGTGTTCTGTTTAAACGTTCAACTTGACCATTCCCCTCTGGGTGATACGGAGTGGTTCTTGAACCCATCACTCCACAGTTCTTCTGCATCTGTGCAAATAACTGATTTTCAAATTCACCTCCCTGATCATGGTGAATTCTCATAGGAAATCCAAATTTCAGTGCATAATCATTAAACACCTTATCTGCAACTGTCTTGGCGGATTTAGAAGTTGTAGCATAAGCTTGTGCAAATCGTGTGAAATTATCAACTATCACTAGTATGTATTCATAACCCCCTTTACATTTGGTGCAGGAAGTCAATGGATATCAATTCAAATGGTTGTGTCGTGACGATGGGTGTGAGAGGGGCTCTAGTCTGTCTGGAGGGCTTCTTCTGTTTGAGGCATGTACAAATCTGAGACACGTAATGCTCTATCTCTTGCTGCATGTGTGGCCAGAAGAAACAATCTTGAATGAGGGATGTTGTTCGTTCCATAACTTGGTGTCCCATTTCATTGTGAAGTTGTCTCAGAACTGTTGCCTTGTACTTCTCTGGTAGCACCAGTTGTTTTCTGTTGGCAGTCTCTCGGTGAAGTATTCTGTCTCCATCTAAGCTGAGTTTCTCCCAATTCCTGAGTAAACACTTGCTCTGAGCACTGAATAATCTCAATTCCTGCCCCACCGGCTTCTTATCTAACTGTCTAGCGTGTACAACCGGGCCAACGTGCTGATCTTCTTTCTGGGCTTGACGTATAGCTGCTCTAGAGAAAAGCATAGGTGTCCCCACATCTCTCTCTGCACTCTCGATCGCCCTCGTGAACCACACTGTGTTTGCATCTACTGTTTCCACTGCTTGCAATGTTGCTTGTATGGAAGGAGAAGACATTTCCTCTGTGCATTCTTCTATCATTGTTCCAATTTCAAAGGGCATTCTTGAAAGACTATCAGCATCAATGTTCTCTTTTCCCGGACGATATCTGATAGTTAAATGAAAGTCTGCTAGTTCAGCAACCCACCTATGTCCTGTGGCGTTGAGTTTGGCTGTCGTCAATACATAGGTAAGTGGGTTGTTATCCGTGTACACAGTGCACGGTGAACTAATCAAATAATCTCTAAAACGATCAGCAACAGCCCACTTCAATGCGAGAAACTCTAACCGGAATGAAGATGGTAATTCTTCTCAGCTTTGGTCAGTGTGCGGGATGCATGCATACGCGGGATGCATACGCAATAACACGTAACTGTCCCTCCTGTTCTTGATACAACACTGCCCCTAGGCCTTGATTTTAGCTGTCTCAGGGTCTGCTTCAAGTAGAGCATACAGGGGTCCCGCTATTCGAGAGAAGTTCTGAATGTACTGTCGGTAGTAGCTGAGTAGTCCCATGACTGCCCTCACCTCTCCTACGGTTCTTGGCTTCTTCTCCTTTAAAGCTCTCACAGCCAGAGTATCAGCCGGGTCCATTTTACTGCCCTCAGCAGACACCATCCGCCCGAGGTATCGGAACCCACGCCTGAACACTTCACATTTACTAGGCTTGAGCTTTATCCCATACTGCCGTAGTCGCTGTAATACTGTCCTCACATCCTCTACATGTTCGTCAAAAGATTTACTGTAAACCAGAGTGTCATCTAAATATGGAATACAGATCTCATCTCTCAGTCCTGCCAAACATTCCTCCATGCAACGCTGGAAGGCAGCTGGGGCGTTCATTAAGCCAAAGGGGATCCGAATCCATTCATAAAGGCCCCAGGGAGTTACAAAAGCAGTCACAGGTCTGCTCTCTTTGGCAATGAAACCCTGGTGATAAGCTTTACCTTGATCTAGCAGTGAGAACCAATAGTTTCCTCCAAGACCATCCATGATATCTTGTACTCTGGGAATAGGCTGGCGATCAGGGAGAGTTTTTCTGTTCACCTCACGGAAGTCAATACATAGTCTTAAACTCCCATCTTTTTTTCGAACACAGACGACTGGTGAAGCATATGGTGAATTTGATTTCTGAACCCAGCCCTGTGTGATGAGATCATGCAAATAGTCTTTCATTTCACGATACAATGGCTTTGGCACTGAAAGATAGGTTTTTGCAACAGGTTCTGTGTTTTTCAGTGATATTCTGAGTTGCAGTTTTTCTACGCAGCCAATGTCCTCATCTGTTCGTGAAAAGGAGGCAGACTCCTCCCTTACCATCTGATGAGCTCTTGCTCGCTCTGGCTCACTAAGGTGGCTCAAATTCACAGGTGGGTCCCATGCATCGTCAGCAGCTGGGTTACTTTCCACTTTCATGTGATCCAGCTTGTGAGGGGCAGGGCTGGATCCTTCTAGAATGGAGGCTGGATAAACTGCCTGAATGGTCTGTGGGGTTCTGCACTCTCAAAAGAATGGTTGGTTTGTTACCTTTTATCACTTTTACGAGTGTGTCACAGAATTCGAGCCCCTCTGTCCAGCGGGGGTTCACATCGGGCTCCATGATCAGTGTGATGTCATGTTGTGGTGAACACATGAGCACATGACCCTCCACCTGGATCGAAGTGTGTTTTGGAATGTTGATCCTCTCCTTCTTTGTCTTGAAAACATACTCATTCATCTGCTCAGCACGAATTTGTTCCACAAATGCTTTTGCTTGAGTCGGCCCTAGGTCAGGAAATACGGCCCTCACCGCATAACCCATCTTTTCCCGATCAGTGGTGTTGGACTGTTTCAGCTCGCTGTCTATAATGAGCTCAATAACATTTGAGCCAATTATTGGTCGAATAAGCTTATTTCCTCTCATTACAAGTGTGGGGACTACGTCTTCTGTCATTGGAGCTTCTCCTGCAGCTAGTCTGAAAGTGACTTCCACCCACCCTGCATATGGCATGTTCTCACCGTTTGCTGCCACTATGTCTAGTTTGTCGGCTGTGTCCAGTATTTCAGAAATGTCTCTTAGCTTTGTGTCAGGCAAGTATTCTTCTTTCCATAGCTCATCAATTATTGTCACTTGGGAGCCTGAGTCCCACAAGGCTTGAACCCTTATATCTTGGATGTAACAGTCAAACAGATACTTTCTCCCCACCAGTGGAGCCATGTTAGCCTGTTTTTTTCTTGTAGAGGGAGAGTTAATGTTCATACATAAAAGTGGTGCACATTTCTTTTGGTGCACAGGCCAGTTATCAACTTGACATGATCTTGAACAGTAGAGTACTTTTTTTCATGAGGCACATTGCTTTAATGTTACTGTTTTACCCGTTTTCCCACAGTTTTCACAATGTGGGGACACTGCTGTGTAATTGGTCACTCCCTGTCCCGTGGGAGCAACCCTTCCCCGTTTAAAGTGTTCCCGCCAACATGTCTTTGTCCTTGAGCCCGGCAGCCAGCCAGGAAGTGCTCACTGCTGCCACACCTGTAACAGTGCATGCAATAGTCTTCAGTTCCCCGCTGTTGGCAACCGAAACATCTCCTCATACGTCCACAGTTTGGTGGAGGAAAACTGCGCCGTGGGGAAAACCGTTGCTGATACTGGGCAATCTCCCCTCGCTGTCCATGACCAGAAGTGGACCAATATCCTTGTGGCAGTTCCTGCATCTGCTGGCCCGGAAATTGCTGAACTGATGTGCTCTCTGCTCCACCTGCTGGTGGATAATGTCGTGGCGTGTACTGAGGCTGCTGCATAGACTCTCTGATTTGAGACACTTCAGCTTTGAAATCTTTCAATACAGCCATCTCAGACCTCATTTCTTCAAGCTGGGAGAGTAACATAGGGGAAATTTTATCTGATCTTTGTTGGGCAGGCAATTTCTCTTCCTTCTCAACAGGAGAATCTTTGGACTGGGCTGAATGAATCATGACAGGACGTTGTTGTGCTATTAATTTTCTCTTACTTTGGCTCTCAGCTTCACATGCACAAGCTGCATTCATCCGCTCAAGTAACAACTCATCTGAGATGTCAGTCTGTTCAAGATATGGTTGAAGATCACGTTTCACATTATCACTCTGTAGACCAGTCAACACAGTGTGTAGGAACATGTTCTGTACTAAGCTTGGGTCATATTTAAGGCCCGACTCTGCTTCCTGCGAGGCAAACAAAATCTTCTGTCTCAGGTCGAAGGTTCGGATAAAAAAGTTCTGTGGGGTTTCTTTGATGCCCTGCGCCTCAGAGGTGAGCTGTTTATAGAGCTCGGTTGCACTCTTCTCCTGATAGTGAGACCGAAGTATACATCTCAATGTGGCCAATGTCAGGTTCATCTTCCCTTCCAAATAGCCGCGGAGTTGCATACCAGGAGAAATTGCTCTTATCACTGCATCGACAATCTCAAGTTCTGGAAACCCTTTACTTAGGCCATGTTCAATTTGACGAGCTAAACTTGAAAATGTAAGCTTATCTTTCTGTCCTGGTTCACCAATTTGTCCAGATATTTTAAAATCCTTGTGCCATGGGGGAGGTGCAGGGTTGCTCTGTGCGTTGGTGTTGCTGGAAAACAATTTTTTATTTTCTTTGTCCACTTGCTTATTTTCCTCACTTGGTTTCTGTGTCTTTTCTAACTTGAGCTGCAAGGCCTCGATCTCGTTAATTATCTTTTCCCGTTCCTGATCCTTCCTAATCTGTTCCTCATTCACAGCTTCTCCCTGCGTTTTTATGTGTTCTTGTGTTTCACTTGAGGCAACTATCTGGAGCTCAGACATTTTATCCTGAAAATGGAGTAGAAAAGACATTCCCTTATCCTCCAGCTCTTCAAGCTCCTCCCTCTGTATGTGGTTAGAAATTAGTGTCACGAGAGCTGTTAGACTTTTCCCAGTTACAAACTCAAACTCTGGCCCTGCGATGATTAGAAAGTCACATAATTCCACCAGAATATCTCTAGGAAGTACACACAGTTCTCTGATTATCTCCAGTGCAGGTATGAAACAGACACGTTGTTCTCTGGCTTCAAGTCCATGGACAATGAACGAGCCACTCCCTCTGCTGTCCAAACCCGGAACCCCAGTGTGAAAACAACCCACAGGCCAAAGCAACAGATCTCAGATGTCACTAAAGCAACAGATCTCAGATGTCACTGCTAATTAAATCCCTGAAAACACTATATTAGACAAATAACACATCCACCACATTACCAAGTAAGTTGTGCGTCATTTCACATAGTTTGCCTCTGAGAGCTCACAACATCAGACCTTGTAATAAGAAGTGAGGCTTTTGTATAAAATTAAGCATAAAGGTATTCTGTTTATCTGGAGAATGTTTGCAGCAGTGACTTGAACTTACTGGCTCTTTACACCAGTGATTTTCAACCAGTGTGCCACGGCACACTAATGTGCCATGAGAGATGTCAGGTGTGCCGTGGGAAATTATCTAATATCTAGTGTTGCACCGAAGTATCGGCCGAACATCGGTAGCGGCCGATATTCGCCTCGTTTACCGACATCTGCACATCGGTAATAAACCGCCCGATGTGCGGTTGGGCACATCGGGCTCGTGCCCAACCGCTGGGCACAAGCCGCGGCTGGGGGAGCAGTCGCCCCGTCACCCTCCTCTGCACGCTCCCACGTTTTTTTGGGGGAGGTCCTCTTCCGCGGTGCCTCACGGCGTCAGTGGTGCGGAGGCTTTCTTTCTCTTGGACCGCGGGGCGGTGTCCGTCGCCGGCGCGGAAGGCCGGCCGTTGGAGGGGACCGGGTACGGCAGTCGCAGGCGGCGACTCTGGACACGTGTCGGGCCCTTCTCGCGGAACACCTCAGCTACGGCGCCCGCTGGGGGAACCCTCCGTTCGCGCGGGGGCCCCCTCCGGCGGTGCTTCTCGGCTGGCGCCTAGCAGCTGACTTAGAACTGGTGCGGACCAGGGGAATCCGACTCTTTAATTAAAACAAAGCATCGCGAAGGCCCACGGTGGGTGTTGACGCGATGTGGTTTCTGCCCAGTGCTCTGAATGTCAAAGTGAAGAAATTCAATGAAGTGCGGGTAAACCCTCCGGGGAGAGCGTGGCCTAGGGGATAGAGCGGGTGCTCTGCAACAAGAAGGTTGCCGGTTCACCGGCCACTGCTGCAAACATTCTCCCATCTGCATGCCTAAGTGTCCTTGGCAAGATACTGAACCCCTAGATGGCCCCTCATAAAATGATGAGTGTTCTAAAAATATAAGTCGCTTTGGATAAAAGCGTCAGCTAAATGACATGTAATGTAAATGTAATGTAATGTAATGTAAACGGTGGGAGTACTATTGGCACTCAAAACAGGTCAGTCTGAGGAGGTCTGATTTAGACAGGGTAAAAAGGTTCTGTTTTTAATGATCCTTGTGGTATTTTGACAAAAATATGTCACAGACATTTCATTAAGACCCCAAGGAACCATATCAACTGTGGTAAAATGGGTATAATATGTCTCCGTTAAATAAAGTTTAGTTAAATCAAAGATTGTTTCATAAATCTGATTCAATTTGTGCTCATTAAAAGATAAGAGTAATAAAGGGCTGAAATAATTTTAAATTGTGCTTTTTAATACATTTAGAAACTATATTATACCATATACTATATTATATGTATTATATGTACTGTGTTAGGCCATAGAGTGTCATTTTGGTTGGTGGTGTACCCCAGGATTTTGTAAATGTAAAAAATGTGCCGCGGCTCAAAAAAGGTTGAAAACCCCTGCTTTACATTACAGTTTCGCAATTCATACATTGCATCTATGTGTAGCTCTTTGTCACACAACACTTCTACAGTTTTGGGTTCAGTGTCTTGTCCAAGGACAACTCAGCACCCAGATTTGGGGAGACGATATGGCTGACCCTCTTGTAAGTTGCCACCAGCATTTGGTGTTTCAGTACAATTCTCTAAAATAAATCTTTGACTTGTTTTATTCATTCCTATCAAACTGCAAACAGCTGTCTCTAAGCTTGCAGCTAAACAGGGAAACAAGCGGATTTTGGAGCAGCATTTCAATATAAGTCAATCTCCTGCAAAACATTACACTGATTGCAACATTGTTGTTGTTGGTGTCTCACAGACGCTTTGTGATATATTTGCTTTGATTGCTTGTCAGTGAGCAGAGAGCCGCTGAAATTTTTTAAATCTGAGGGATGCAGATTGATAGAAGTGAGTGAAGGAAATGTTCCCTACCGTTAGAGTTTCAGTAGAAATATGTCAGTTGCAATGTAAAATGTTTTTTATATAATATATTTTATACAATAGTCTTTAACTGCTCTGTTATGGAAGAGTAGGAAAAACATTATATTTTGAGTGATTCATTACGTAATGTGATTGTCTCAGTATTACTTTGATTCAAACAGCTTGTCAGATTATTATGGAGCGTTCAGCATCAGTGGTGTTGCATGGTGACTCAGTCCCTCCTTATTTTTACCGGGCCTGTGTGACATCATGGACTGGTTGAAAGTTACTGAAATGGGTGAGAGGCTGAGAACAGGAGGCTGGGTGGTGTGATGGTGAGTGGGATCATTTTGAGAAAAGTGTTCGCCTTGGAAACATTAATAGCCTTTGATAACACATTTTTCTTCTTCTGATCTATCAATGAACAGTTGGCTGGCGCGCCGCGTACACAACAGCTGACTGCAGACATATTGTGGGAGTGGCCAAGGATGACCAGTGACTATATTAATCCTTGCTCAGAGGCACATAAGAACATTTGAAATTAGCACTTTTATGTTCTATTCAGTCCAGATTCATTCTGCTGTATATTGTAATTATTCTAGCTCCGTTTTGTTTTACTGTTGATGCTTTCACTCAACGTGCTGTGACAGAGAGTAAAAGGTTGTTTATATGTTTGAGACACAGGCATGTGAGTGTTCGTCAGTGTCCGTCAGGGAACGGGTACCTTGGTCATTTACAATATTAAAGGCCTTCAAGTTTTTCTTTTCTCGTTCTAGTGCTACAATAAATTCCAGTGTAAAACTTATTAAATATTGTTACATTAACTGCAATGAATACGATATGATAGATATTGGAGGCAAGAGGATGATAAATGTTGTAAATTATGTTCTTATGGTTACAATTTTTTCCAGAAATGTTTAAGAAGAAGAACGGAAGCAGGGCGGGAAGAAGGGAAGGAACGACAAAAGGAAGGAAGAATGGAAGAAATTAATGAGGGAAGGAAAGAAGGAAGAAAGTGTGAAAAGAAGGAGGGCAAAACATAATTAAGTAAAAATTATTCCTTACAATAAACCTTTTGACTTAATCTTTTAAGGCTTTTGTACGAAGTATTAAATAAATTTCAGTAAGCGTGTTCAATACTTTCCCCCTGTGTGATTCCATTTTATTACACATAACTTATTTCTGAACTTATTTGTTTGTTTTTCTTTGTATGTATGGATTACTTGGGTTGTTACTGACATCTGGTGAAAATGCCATGTCAATAGCACCTTTAGAAATATATTTACTGAGAAAAATGATGACATGTTCAATACTTATTTTACTCACTTTACACACAAAGATGGACAACATGACAATTCCACAAATGTGAAGCCAAATCATCTTGCTCGCCCCCTGGTGGTTGGCTGCATTTTAGTTTGTAAACCCCGGCTCCTCCATATCAATGGATTTGATATGGACCAAACTTAAAAGTAAAAATACATGTTAAATAATATATAGGTTTAGTTCTTATCACACTGATGTATGTTTAATTGTTCATGTTTCTGATAACTTTGGTTTTGACTAGTTCTAATTAGAGTGAAATGCGTGATTGACGGCTGAGGCTGACTCACAATCTATCAAGTGGGTTTACTTGCAGGATCTCGATTCCACGGCTCCACTCTATGACTGACAGGCTCCCTCCAAGTGATTTATCAAACACACAGCAGGGAAGCGTTAAAATCAGGGATATTTTGGCTTAATGTCTTTGTATTGGGAGGAAAAGCAACCCATTTTTCATCTTTAAATACTCATTATGACACTAATATGTAGTCAGAGTAGTGTTGCAATGTAAAGACTGGCTACGTGAACCTCTTAAATCTTGAACAACTGGCAGCAAGAAAAATGAAGTGACAGCAGGATTTTCTTAATTTAAAAAGAGTAGCAGGTGTGACAATTCTGTGGACAAGGCGCTCGACAATTCTGTGGAGACTATGACTAAAAATAGCTTGATGTCTTAAGACTCTCAGTTTTCAAAAACACACAGTACTGTGACTATCAGGTATGAACTGGATTAATTTCTCCTTCTGACCCTGCATGTAAGGGACATGATTTAGGGTAGGCAGTGATGAGTAGTTCTCTTTGTTTCGACCAAAGTGGTTTTCAAAAGAAACGGATCTTCCAGGGAACATAACAATATACGACAGGTTCTGTAAGCATAAAAACAAGAGGATTCAAATCGGTGAATTTAATCAGTGGCAATGAAACAGTTGGCCTGGGTGTTGTCATAGCAGAGATGCTGACCTGTTCACTTCTGGACACGAGTCCATTCAGGGAGTAAATCAGGAAACTTTGCTGCCAAGAAAACCACATTTAGGCCCAATCCCATTTCACCCCTTCTCCCTAACCCAACCCTTACCCCTACCCCTCGTTTTCGAGGGTTATCTTGCCTCTTGAAACGGAGTCACAAGGAGTAGTGGTTGAAATCTTCCCATACATATTGGAACAGCCCTTCGAGAAGCCATGAGATCATCAGTATTCGTTGCAAAAACCCCAAACTTCACCATTAGTCGTCGGTGTAAACAGCGAGAGATAACGCCACTTACGTTGACATTCATTTTTTAAATCATCATTGTATCTGGCCATCATGTGAAATGCCAGTGAGAGAACATTTGTGTGTGTGTGTGCTCTGTACCAGACAGTGCGCACACAGGCCCACAGACACTAACTGGCTCAGAAAGACCCATGCACTGACATCAGAGCTCGTTCATGTAAGGCAGCAGGTCTGTGACTTTGTTGAAGAACATTTGCTGCAGGTGGTTTGTACCGAGGTGGAGTTTCTGTGTCCTCCTCCACTCTGCTCTCACTTAAAGTACAAAACACTCATCACCAGTCCTCAGGACCTGATCAATACATGAAATAACTTAGTTTGATTCGCTCCAGAGATTATGAGGCAGACGTGATCTGACACCATCGGTTAATAACTAAACACATGATAAGTTTGTCACCTAAAACTTTTTTTTAAACCATGAACATGGTTTGAGATTTTTACAAATTTTCTATGAACATGAACTATTTCATTTTCATCTGCATGTACTGACTTTATTTTAAGTGTGAATTAGCACAGCTCTGGGCGTTTGTATGTCGAGAAAACTGTTGGGACATATTTGTGAACAATAGTTGGGCCTACATGTGTAGCCAAAGCCTGCAACCACATGTTTCTTTTTCCTGGAGACTAAGGAGAGCCTCCAGAACTCAGTCTCCCAGGGTGCTTCAACTTCACACCTTGGTGTTTAACTGCCCAAAGGACACATCTCTCACGTCATGCTCAAGATATAATAATCACAACAACACACACATGCATTTTCTCTTGGTCCTGGTATTTCAGATTGTCCCCTTTATGATGATGACTTAAAAAACGTGAGCAGCGAGTGAACGGCACTCACGTTCATCATTTGTTAACTGATTTGTTCAGTTTATCGTTTACAAAAATTATGAACATGCACAACACTGCATATATTTTAACAACGAACTTCAAGATTCGCAACCAAATCATTTTGATCTTTTAGACATACTGCAGTATGCTCTCAGAGGATTTTTTTTTCTCAAAGACAATCCCTGATAAAGTGAAATAAAGTTAAGCTGAATCAACCACAGGCTCTTGAGAGCTGGGGGCGGTGAAAGAGGCGGCAGGTGCTGCGTGATTGACACGTTTCTCAGCAAATCACATTTCGCCGCCGTTCCAAAAGATGCAAAAAAACTGCCTACTTCGCAATGAGTAGATCTGGAGTGGAATGTTGATGCTGGTGTGAGTCTCTAAATTGGAGAAAATTATTGTTTCCCTTGGATGAGTCTAGCATACGTGCTGATTCATAGAGCCAATATGCAAATCTCAGTTCCTGACAGTCATTGAGCCATTACCTGATAAATGAAATCTCAATATTTCACTAAATGCAACTGTTCTGTTAATAGTTTTCAATACTGACAACATGGAAATTCCATGTTGTGCATCCAAAGCATCCAATACCCAAATATTGATTACAACATTTGGGTATTGTGACATCACTGTTAGACTAATAAATAAACTGGCAACTGAGTGTATTCCTAGTACATATGTTCAATAGTTATACCAGGGATTTAAACTAAACCTCTGCCTTTATAAAATAAGTCCTGGATTTTCCTTCTGAAAAGGACTGACCTGGGTGGAAATTTGTTTGTGTGGCCTGTTATGGAAGCACTCTCACTCATTAATCATTCATCGGGCAGAGGAGCGCCTGCTGAGAGCTGGTTCTTGGCATTTAGACGAGAGGAAGACTACAGTAAACACATTCTCTGAGTGCTGCTCTGCTGCTCTGTCCAAATATAATCAATTCTCCTGTTATTACGTTTCACTTGCTGTGGGGTAAGAGGGCGAAGGGATATGATATCACCCAGGAAATGCCAATAATAAATTCATATCAGCCAGAAGCACCACAGGGGTACTGGGAAGTGTCAGGCTAGTCTGAAACACATTTCCAATAACAAAACAACGCTCCTGTGAGAAGTTAACAATGCCCCAAGGTGAGGCCCCATCTACTTGTCACTTTGGATGCATGACACCATGTGTTGCATCAATGCAAAATATGCGCAGGGGAAGCTATGATTTCACATGTGAAATGAAACTGCCTGTGAGAGAAAAAAGGGAAAGTATTCTCGAAGCCCATCACTTTCTCAGAGCTCTGCAGGAAAAGGGGACATCCACACGGAGGCAGGCAGCAGTAAGAAGGGCACAGTCTCATTGCCCCTAGTTTGAAATTTACATATATGGGAAATAAGAAGATTTAGAGAGCCAGGGGAATATGGGGGAGAAGATGTTGGTCTCCATGGCGACGTGTGTTGTGGAAGCATCAGAGCAAACTCAGAGGCATAGTGTCGCTCAGATGGCCTCTCTCTCTGTCACTCTGAAACGACAGAGCTCGCTGTAAAATCATCCCACAGCTCCACAGAGAAGAGGAGGAGGGAGAGGTGTCAGAGCGCACAAAGCTCTGCTCTGAAGCTCACTCCGTCACTTACATCCTTTTTTTCCCAAGAAATGATGATTCAGAGATACCATAATTGAGGGACACCAAACTCCATTCACACTAAAGCTGAGCACGCCCCCTGAATTACAAGGATGTAGAGACGGATAGAACAATGTAAATGGTTTTGTATTTGTATACAGATCTCACCTGGAACAATCGTCCAAACTTACTGGATTTCAATTATCTGTATTATCATTATCCTTAAACTACACTTTAGTCATCAAAATTGCATGTTGACATGGTCACGGTTAATGTTTGATGTAAGTGTCTTCCTGTCAAAGCCTCATCCTTGTCATGTTAAAAACTGTGAAAAAATATGATGCACATGCAGGTTGAGATAAATTAGATTAGATTAGATTAGAAAACTTTATTTATCCCAACATGGGCAATTTCGTTCACAGTTTCCAGTCTCACATAATAGATTACTTAATAAATACAATAAATAGCAATAGGAGGTAGACAAAAACATATATCAAAGGCGGTCCAACACACACATTTAACTCACAATTCATTTCAGCCCGTCAGTAACAACCACCCTGCCCCCGGAAACACCCAGCAACACTGTGCTCTCTACCTACTCCTTACTTTTGTCATCATTTAGTAACCTGATGGTTGCAGGGATAAAAGAGTGGGAGTACCTCATTGTTCTTGTCCTGATTGAACAGTAGCGCCGCCCTGAAGGCATTAGTTTAAATTCTTTACTGAGGACATGGTCAGGCTGACTGATAATGCATTTGGCTTTCTGGACTGCTTGTTTGTTCCACAATGAACTTATGCTCTTGAGCTGGATGCCAGTGATCTTAGAGCAGATCTTCACAATTTTAACTGGGTAAACTGCTGGGTCGCACGCTGAGGAGCGCCCCGGAAGTCGGATGTCTTCCCATAAGCAGCATATGCAGGGGCAGACTGTATACATAGAAATCTGTCATGGTTTTGTCTTCTAAGTGTGTTTCCGCCTCTTTATGAAGAGTGTTTTCAGTTTAATTATTTCCTCCTTGTGTATCATTGTTATCCCTGTGTTTATGTTAGTATATGAGTTGTTTCTGTGTCTCGTGTCTTCCCACTCCCTGTGTTCTGTTTCTGCTCCTAGCGTGTTTTCTTTATTCACTTCCTGTGTTTGTGATTATCTGCACTTGTCCTCATGTGTTCCACCTGTGTTGAATTGCACCTTGCCTTCCCTGTGTGTGTATATAAGTCTCCGTGCTTCCCTTTGTCCTTGTCCGTTCGTTGTCGTAATGCCTGTCATCAATCCCTTGTCTCCTGTTCTCCCATCCTCTGCCTTTTAGTAAGTTCCTAGTGTTTTCAATGGCGTGCTCTGAGTTGTTTTTCAGTTTAGACTTTTTTGAGATTCCTTTGTTAGTTGTTTTTCTGTTGGAGATTTTCCTATTAAAAGAACAAATTTAGCTTAAAACTCTGTATGCTGGGTCCACATGATTTACCAAACCCTGACAAAATCAGAGTAACTGTGAGCAAAATAAACACAGAAAAGTGAAAATGGTCTGGTGAAGAAAAATGCCGTCTTAGACAGACTTAATAGGGTAACATACATTATTGGACAAATAAACACACATTGGTGGTGGATAACTTTATAACTTGAATGCTTAATTCTATCATTTACTTTCACAAATGCTGTAAATGGGGGTGATATTATGCTGTGTTCACTTTCCCGTGTTTCTATATCCTTTTCTGTTGTGCAGTATTCTGACAATTTATAAGCTTAACAGTCCTGCTTTGTCTTTCATCTTCTCGGGTCAACATACCCACACCAATGCAGCTTCTCACATTTTGAAGACAGTGCTAAACGTTGTCCACTTCATGATAACATCTTTCATAGTTTTTCATACAATTTGTGCACGATATGTATGCATATGTGTATGTCCGCATTTCATGGTTCTTCATGAAGATAGCAAATGAGATGTGGTCATAGCTTTGGTTATCACCAACTTGGGTGCAAATTTGTCAGCAGTTAAAGTATGGCGGCTTTTCTTACCCTCTACTCTAGCAGATAATTAGAACACCCAAGCAGAGACTTGATCAGTGCTCCAGAGGAAAAAAAAAAAATCAGGTAATTTGGAACCAAGCCTGAAAGCCCATGTTGTGATGTAGCCCGAGAGTGAAGGGTAGCTAAACCATCATTCCTCTTCTGCCTGCCAACAGTGTACAAGTGAAGCTGCTACTATAAGATGAACATAATAGGATGCTAATAAATCCTCTGGAGATCACCGGGACATTAAATGATGCTTCCCAGAAAGCTCATGAATCAGGAACACAAGAGGCTGACTTGCTCTTGGATAGCGTCCTGTTTCTGCACCGCTTCGCTTTGAATGGAGTACAACCCACACTTGTGTTTTTCTGTAATATCTCACTATGATGTAAATAACCGTCACTTGATGAGTAATGCTACAATATTTTACCTCTTCACTGTTACACAAGCTGGCAGCACTTCTACCCTCTGACTTGCTAAGGTCTGTTCAGACTGTCCTGTTTTCTCCTGTAAATGGTAAATGGTCTGTATAGTCTTGATGACCACTATAAGCTCTTTACAGTACAGTTCTACATTCATCCACACATGCATACAGTGCATCTTTTCAAAGCACCTTTCTCTATGAAGGGTTCAGTATCTTGCCCAAGGACACTTCGGCATTAGGAATGGGGAAGATTCTAACCTTCTGGTCAATGTCTGGTTATGTCTTGTTGTGCTTGAGAAGTTTGTACTCTCAGTGTCATCCTCATTTATCTTCAATAGACCACTTTGACATATAGAATATTATAGTTTAATATTTTCTACTTATGATGATTTTATAAGAATATATGGTGATATATTCACTTTTAAAGCTCATACTGTTACAAGCTGGAAGGCCTAGAAAAGGGCTTTTAGGTGCATGAGGACATTCAACTTTTGTTTGACATATTAAAGCTCATATGCGAATACGGGGATGGACACAGCCCTCTGTCCATACTCTTACTTCTCCTGTGAAAGCTTACGTATATACGACAAAAAAGAGCAGTACTGCTAGAAATCTTGGGGGGCAGTGCAACCACTGGTTCAGACTGTTTCCGCCACGAGGACATACTTTACGGTTGGTAAGAAACTACAGGCATCTATACGACCTTACATCAACCAAGGCACAGGGACAGCTTTTTCTGAAGTTTTATTGCATGTCTTCCTCAGCAGATGGACAAAAGATTGAGATTAAGATTCCTTTATAGGTCCTGCATCAATCATGCACACACAGTCATGCTACAGGCAATGGAAGGTGACAGGAAGGTGAAGGTGACAGGAATTCACCCTCTACTTTTAACCCATCTGTCTGTGAACGCAGAACATGACAAACAACACACACCAGGGCAGTGTGCCTGGGGAGCAGAGGGAGTAAGGTGCATTGCTCAGGGGCACTTAGTCAGTGGGATGCGAAGAAAAGCTCAGCCTTTAGACTAGACTTTAAGGTACAATTTTCCATTGTCAAGATCTTGACTTGAAAAACATGTCGGAGTTGATCCAAAAAAGGTTTTATTGTCAAAATTATTATAACCCTCACTTTCAGAAAATGCACATTTACATAGAGAAAATGTCACATTAAGACTTATCTGTTTTAATAGAAATTGGGTAAATTGAAATGGATTGGATTGGATTAGATGATATTGAACTGAAGTGGATGTTATTAGATTGTTTTGGACAAGACAAATCATCGGATTCGACGAAGAAAAATAAGACTTAGGGACAAAAAGGGGAAAGTTTTAATTTATTCAAGAAGTAAATATTGTAAACTTCCATCCTTTGCACAATGATCTCCTAAGATATAAACAACAGGCTTCACAAAATACACAGACAGTGAAAGGAGCACAAGATGAACTAGAACACTGGATAAATTGTTCCAAGATTCAAAACTTAGCTCAATATTTAAAATCAATTGAAGATAATGTAAAACATGAGCAATTAATTGATAAGGCAGCACTGAAGAAGTGGTATTTAATTATCTGGAATATATTACTGCACAGTGCCATGGCACCAGCAAATTTAGTGGAACATTTTAATTTGTGCAACTTATTATATTATCTGTCAGCGAGAACATTATAAGCTCCTGCAAGCCGCTCTGCTCGAGAAAACCAAGTTATGCTCATGAAGAATTTCTTAGACATTTTTGTTCTTAAAATGAGGAGCCAAGGACAGTGCTCTGTCTAACACTTATTTATCAACCTTTAAAGTGGAGATATGGATGTGCTGGAGAAAAATAACATTCTTCATTTTGTTGGTGAATCTCGTTCATTGCTAAGAGCTGTTGCGGCAGCACTAGCAGCAGCTCGCTCTGTGACTGTTTTTCTTTACTGAGGAGGTGTTTTGATGAGATGAGAATGTGAAACTGGAGAAGGACGTCCACGCAAACCTCAGCCTCATCAATTGAGATTTCTTTGGGCCATCTGAATTCATGCTCATTTCCAATCTGAGGACTGCATGCCTGCAGGAATAATGAAAGGCTGACTCTGCCAGAGGTTCACTCTGTCTACCAGCATAACAATTCACTGCAGGAAGTGTAAACCATCTTCCCACTGCTGAACAGATCAATTCTAATTTTGTTCCTGAAGTCAATACCACTCTCATGTCACTCTTTTTATTCACCTACCACGTTTATCAGACTTGTGCCTGCATGTAGAAGGTGATCAAATCTCATTTTCTTACTGAAATCATAACGTATGATGTTTTTCACTTTGATTCTACAATTTGAACCGACATCTGTCTTGTTTCACTGACACTTCTGCCTGTGCTGCTTTTAAGGCTAAGCCCCAACTTTGGGCCTGGGAAAGCAAGAGACATGTGATTCCACTGATTAGCAAACAATACAGGCCTGATCTGGAACAGCTTTGAAATCGAACACACATCTTTAATCTAAAACATTCAGAGAGGGCATACCTCCGCCAAGGTCCAACAGTCCTCTCATGAGACCACATGAATACAATGTACTTGTACTGTGCAATGACAATAAAGTTGAATCTAATCTAATCTAAAGGTTCCCATGCCAGATAGTGAACCCTGGACCTCAGCTTCGTGGATGAGTATTTTGTGTCTGTGCTGCTCAACAACATAACATTTTTGTTTTTGTTTTGATCTGACCTCTCCACCCATTGCAAACGTGTACGTTGTCAGATAAAAATAACATTGAATTTTGAAGAGTCATTGAAAAAGACAGGAGTAGTAATCTTTAACTGGGGGAAACATTTAAAACACAATGACTAGCCACGAGCAGAAAATATCTATATTATTTAACTGAATGCAATGCAACTAAAATGAGACTTCCAATACTCCCCTTATGAAACCACATTTTAAAAAATTCACTAGATCTGGAATTATATTTTGTATTGCACCACACTAGACAACACTCATAGATATCAGTCACCTTAATATGCCAGATTTTTTTCATCAAAACCCATTAAGTTTTCTCACGAAAAACATGGCAAAATGCTTTATCTCGTAGATTTAAAGAAATTTAAGTTCCTGGATTCATCCCCTTATCAAAAAGAATTTTTCTGTCGGAAATGCCCAACCCCATTTTCTCATGAAAATCAGTTTAGTCCTTTTTGCTTTACCCTTCACCCTTCATCTCTGCTCCATCTTTGTTTGTGAATTTTTACGTTTTGTTTTTTTGTGTTTGTGTGTCTGTGTGTTTGTACTTTTAGCCTTTGGTTCTGTCTACTCAGGACCACCTACTCACCTCCACACCCAGCCCCTGAGTCACACTGCACCCAGACTTTGTCATAACATGGAGATCTGTATTTGGTTTGGTTAGTCAAAGCAAAACATTCAATCACTCCTTATTTATACTGTTTAACTTTTAAGGGTTGCGGGGGGGGGGGGGGGCAAAGATCCATCCCAGTTGACATTGGGCGAGAGGCGGGGTAGACCCTGGACAGGTCGGCAGTGTACCACAGGGCCAACATACCGAGACAAAACATCCATTCACACCCACATTCACACCTATGGTCAGTTTAGAGTCCTTAGTTAACCTAGCCTCACGTCTTGACTGTGGGAGGAGGCTGGAGTACCTGGAGAATACAAATGTAGACACAGGATGCATAACCTTACACAGAAAGGCTCTGACTGTCCGGCAGGTTCAAACCATCAACCTTCTTGCTTTGAGGCAACTGTGCTGAACACTGTGATCATATTTATGTTGATATTTTCCTAAAATATTGTTTATGTAGTAATATGTAGACTTTTCCTCACTCATCTTTGTTTTGCTGAGAACTGCTCTAATATTACTGGATGCCTACCAGCACAATTGGCGCAAGAAAAACATTTTTACAATCTCTCGGCTGTTTCTTTACCTCCACATTCAAACATTTCCAAGAAACAGCCAGAAACTGTCCTATTCAGGAAAAAGCTCTTGGATACTTTTTTCGCATGTTGAAGTTCTTACATCCGCTCTTATCAAAGGGCTCTGTCAGGAAACTGTAAAACAGGATCCTCCAGAAAGGGGGGGGGCGTCTCACAATCCTGTCACCTTCAGAGCAGACTGGCTTAGCTTATTAAGACTTGGGGAGCTGTGTACAATGTAGCTGTCAGCTGGGACATTTTGAAATTGAGAAGACTCAAATAGAGTCTTCTCAATTAGAAACTCTGTTAGCTGTAGTTAGCCGGCTCCCGCTAGCCGCGGAGCCACCTAGCTTAGCATGTAGCTTAGCCTTAACGAGCAGTCCCCAGACTAGTCCCGTGCAGCCGGGAGCCCAGGGCAGATGGGTGATGTTCCAGAGGGGGCATAGTGCTAGACTTAGAAAGCCCACGATTAAAGAGCCACCAGCTCAAGTTTCAAATAGATTCTCTCCACTCAGCGAGGCACCCGCTGATAAACAAACTCTGATTATTGGCGACTCGGTTCAGAGAAACGTCAGGTTAGCGACACCAGCGACCATAGTTAATTGCATCCCAGGGGCCAGAGCCGGCGACATCGAATCTAAACTTAAGTTAATGGCTAAAACTAAAAAAGGTAAATACAATAAAATCGTAATTCACGTCGGCAGCAACGACTCCCGGCTTCGTATGTCGGAGGTCACTAAATTGAATGTTGAGTCGGTGTGTGCTTTTGCTAAAACGATGTCGGACACAGTAGTTTTCTCTGGCCCGCTCCCTAATACAACAGGTGATGACATGTTTAGCCGCATGTTGTCTTTTAACCGCTGGCTGTCGAGGTGGTGTCCTGTAAACGGCGTGGGCTTTATAGATAATTGGCTAACTTTTTTGAGAAAACCTGGTCTTGTTAGGAGAGACGGCGTTCATCCCACTTGGGATGGAGCAGCTCTCTTATCTAGGAATATTACTAAGTCTATAACATGACAACCCATAGTCGGGACCAGGAAGCAGAGCTGCAGTGCTAAACACTTCTCTGCGCTCCCTGTGGATCAGTCACAAAACCCCATAGAGATTGTGTCTGTTCACCGTTCGATTAAATTATTGAAATTAAACAATAATAGAGCGAGAACTCCACACAAAAATTGAATACAAATTAAAACAACCTCTGAAACAATACAGGAAACCCAGACTTTTAAATGTGGTCTTTTAAACATTAGATCACTGGAAAAAAAGGCTCTTTTAGTTAATGAAATAGTCTCTGATTACAACATAGATTTATTGTCCCTCACTGAGACGTGGCTGCATCCTGATGATTATGTCAGTCTAAATGAATCTACTCCCCCCAGTCATATCAATTCACAGGTTCCTAGAGAAATTGGGCGAGGAGGTGGAGTTGCTGCTATTTTTAACTCCAGTCTATCAATTAATCCTAAACCTAAACTCAGCTACAAGTCATTTGAATGTCTGGTTCTTAGTCTTCCACCCCAATCCAGGAACCACCAACAACCAATCATATTTGCCGTAGTTTACCGTGCTCCCAGGGCTTATACTGAATTTTTAAAGGAATTCCCTGAGTTTTTATCAAACTTAGTCCTAAAGACCGATAAAATTATTATTGTTGGTGACTTTAATATTCATGTTGATAATAATAAAGATTGCCTTAGCGTAGCATTTATTTCAATACTAGACTCTATTGGTTTCAGTCAGTGTGTGCACAAACCTACTCATTGTGGTAACCACACACTTGACCTTGTATTATCGTACGGTGTCGCAATTGAAAATTTAACAGTACTTCCGCGCAATCCAGTTCTATCAGACCATAATTTAATAACCTTTGATTTTTCAATAACTGAATATATGCCACTAATAAAAAATTCATTTTCTAGATGTCTACCTGATAGTGCTGTAGCTAAATTTAAGGAAATAATCCCAATTACATTTAAACCCATATTAGCAGTAGATATAAACAACAAATTCTTTAAAACCCTGAGCTCCATTGAGATCGACCACCTCGTCGATAGCTCTGCAGACTCATTACGATTAACATTAGACTCAATAGCGCCTCTAAAAAAGACAAATGTCAAACATAGTAAATTAGCTCCGTGGTATAATTCCCAGACAAATGAGTTAAAACAATTATCAAGAAAACTAGAAAGGAAGTGGCGCTCCAGCAACAATGTTGAAAACCTCATAGACTGGAAGAATAGTGTTAAAGAATATAAAAAGGCTCTCCACAAAGCAAGAGCCGCCTACTATTCAAAACTAATAGAAGAGAATAAAAACAACCCCAGGTTTCTCTTCAGCACTGTAGCCAGGCTGACAGAGAGTCACACCTCCACCGAACCCAGTATTCCTCGATCCCTAAATAGCAATATCTTTATGACCTTTTTTAATGATAAAATTCAAACTATTAGAAATAAAATCAACCATCTCCTGCCCTCAATTGGCACTAATACCCTCCCAACAACAGAGATCTCAGAAACGGCTGAGAATCCTACCCATTACTTAGACAGCTTCTCTCTGATCACCCGTGATCAGTTTATCAAATTAATCTCAGGTTCTAAACCAACAACCTGTATCTTAGATCCCATTCCTACCAAATTACTTAAAGAAATTCTGCCCCTAATTGATAGTTCGTTACTTAACATTATCAATCTGTCATTATCATCAGGTTATGTACCACAGTCTTTTAAAATAGCTGTCATCAAACCCCTACTCAAAAAACCCACCCTAGACCCAGAGGTTTTAGCCAATTACAGACCAATATCTAACCTCTCCTTCATTTCTAAAATCTTAGAAAAAGTGGTAGCCAATCAGCTATGTGAGTTTCTCCAGGAAAATAATATATATGAAGACTTTCAATCGGGGTTTAGAGCCAATCACAGTACAGAGACAGCCTTGGCAAAAGTCACTAATGACCTTTTAATAGCCTCAGATCAGGGACTTGTGTCTGTCCTCGTTCTGTTAGATCTCAGTGCAGCATTCGACACAATTGACCATCAAATTTTATTACAAAGACTAAAACAGTTAATTAACATTAATGGAACCGCCCTTAACTGGTTTAAATCGTATTTTTCTGATCGCTCCCAATTTGTGCAAATTAATGAGGAGTCATCTGTGCGCACCAAAGTTAATCATGGTGTTCCACAGGGCTCTGTGCTCGGCCCAATTTTATTCTCATTATATATTCTTCCACTAGGAAACATTATCAGGACACACTCGGTAAATTTCCACTGCTATGCAGATGACACCCAGTTATATTTGTCAATAAAACCTGAACAAAGTAATCAATTAACTAAACTTCGAGCATGTCTCAAGGACATAAAAACCTGGATGACCCGCAATTTTCTCTTATTAAACTCAGACAAAACAGAGGTTATAATACTTGGCCCCAAACACCTTAGAGATGCATTATCTAATGATATAGCTGCGCTAGACGACATTGCCCTTGCTTCCAATGAAACAGTCAGGAACTTGGGAGTGATCTTCGATCCTGATTTATCCTTTAATAGTCACTTAAAACAAATTTCTAGGACCGCTTTTTTCCACTAGACATGTCCTTTCACAAAAAGATGCAGAAAAACTAGTCCACGCCTTTGTTACATCGAGACTGGACTATTGTAATTCATTATTATCAGGCTCCAGCAGGAAGTTGTTAAAGACTCCAAAATGCCGCAGCACGTGTCCGTACGAGAACAAAGAGAAGAGAGCACATTTCTCCAATATTAGCATCGCTACACTGGCTTCCAGTTAAATCTAGAATAGAATTTAAAATTCTCCTCCTCACCTTCAGGGCCCTTAATAATATAACGCCTTTATACCTTAAAGAGCTGTTAATACCTTATAAACCCACTAGAGCACTCCGCTCCCAGAATTCAAGCCTACTTGTCGTCCCTAAATTCTCTAAAAGTAGAGTAGGAGCCAGAGCTTTTAGCCATCAAGCCCCTCGGCTGTGGAATAATCTACCACTTTCAGTTCGGGAGGCAGTCACCATCTGTTCGTTTAAAAGTAGGCTCAAAACCTTCCTTTTTGATAAAGCTTATAGTTAGAGCTAATTAGTGCGCCAGAACGTTACTTGTTCTATTTTATGACACATGACACACGGAGCTTCTCTTTCCAGCTTCTCCTTCCTCTTCTCCATCCCTATCCCCCTTCCCCGGAATCCCTTTGCTTTATCACCCGCAGATCCAGGGCCTCTGTGGCCGCACCATGGATTACGGTTTGTGGATCGCGCACCGGGGGTCGCGGTGTTGGATCCAGTGTGGCGGATTCTGAGTCATGTGGGCTGATCGTGGTGCTGGTGGCGGACCCTGTGTCGCGTTTCCATTGGGCACGGGTGGTGGACCAGGACCGCGGTGGTGGCTTGTGATGGGTCCTCCTGGTGGGCGGCGGTGGACGGTGACTGAGGACTGAAGTGGCGTCTGGTCTGGATGGTGGATCGTGGTCTAGATGGTTGCTGAGCATGGACTGTGCTTCATCAATGCTGCTAGAGACTTTGATTATTGATGATGTTCTCCTGCACGTGGCATCTATTGCACTTCTGTCCGTCCTGGGAGAGGGATCCCTCACATGTGGCTCTCTCTGAGGTTTCTACATATTTTTACCCTGTTAAAAGGTTCTTGCTGAGGGTTAAGGACAGAGGATGTCACACCCTGTTAAAGCCCTATGAGATGAATTGTAATTTGTGAATATGGGCTATACAAATAAAATTTGATAAAATTTAATTTGAAATATTCATTTTACACAAGATAAATCCAAAAAAGATTGAATGAAGCTAACAAACCAGTCACTGTCAGTTTAAGTAGAAATGCCACATATTATGCATGTCTGCTAAAGCTGACAGAGGAAACCTGTCTGCTGCTGTAATAAGTCTTTTTTAAGTTGTTCTTTATGTTTCAATGGTAGGAGATGTCAGAAAATTTAGGCCACATTTAAACGCTGCTGGCAGGAACTTCTTCACCAAATTAGAACTACACAGGACAAGCAGAAAAAATCCTCAATCCCCAGCTCTCCGTTTAGTCTGAATTACAAAGTAGAACTGGATTAACTCCAACTGTTCTACCTTCAAAATATAATAAAGACGGTCGAGCAGACATTGTGGTTTTGTGATTATGACACTGCGATATCAAACATAGATAAACATAGAAGTGATTTTTATTTACATGTTTTTCCTCTATGATGCACATTTGGTATATTTACTTTCATTTTAAAGGAATAATCTGAATAGACTTTCAGCACAGGAGAGACAGGCAGCATGAAGTAGTTTGCTCGGCCTGCCTCTCTGAAACATTCACCACTGCTGGAAACGTAGCACTTCGCTACCAGCATCTTCTGCACTCCTCCTGCATCCCAAATGAAACATGCATGGAAATCACGCCCATGTGATACTGCTCAGTAGTCCAACTGAAGACAAAAGGATGACGACACTGAAGCATAACAATAGTTGGGCCAGAGCAGGGCTGCTACAGCAGAGTACAACTGCAGGGTAGAAATGGAAAGGAAGAAATCAGAATGTGAGAGCTGAGTTGCAGGCACTGTGATGAAATCCTCTCTGGGATTTACGAAAAGGAGGGGTGCAACCAAGCCCTGAATGTCAAACGCCTATCTGATCCAATCACTGAGGGGCTTCGGTTAGTGTCAAATAGAAGAGAAGATCCCTGAAAATTAGTCAAATAATCCCTGATCTGAATCAGGATCCCATCACAAGCACAGCACAGAGCATGTGTTGAGAATTTTGACGGGTGTGCTCTTCACGCTTCACTCATCAAACAATGGTTTGATAAGCTCCCATCTGATTGTCCCTCCCGTGACAAGTCCAGACATCCACTGATTGTTGAATTTTTAAGTAATCAATTTGGTTATTGCTCATTTTGAAAAGTATTATTACTGCTTATCATTAATTTATATGTATTTATGTTGGTGAACTGTCATAGTTACATTACATTACATTTATCTTTCTGGCAGTAATGACTTAGTTAGTTTCTGTTTATTACATAATGAGTAAAGTGCAACCCATATCTACCAGAAGACAGAAATCATTTTTGCTGATATTTCAGGGAATGATATTTTAGATTGTGAGAAATTTAATTCAATTTAAGGCGACTGTTTGGCCTTGGCTGATGTGCTCTCTACTGAGAGCCATTCTAGTTTTAAAGAATGAGTTTTACTATGTATCTGAAAGGGGGATCCATTTAAAAATGAACGCAATTACACATAAAAAGAAGATGAATATATAATATAAATATGTATATTTCATGTTTATATATAAAAAGTTAAATAAAAGACTGAATACTTACTGACTAGCAGTACTGGCAGAGGTATTAGTACATCGTCTGTTGTATTGAATTTGTGGTTTATTAGTTTTTTGCTTGGACAGTATAGGTCATAAACTGACAGTTATGATGAAGATTAATAATTAACAATAGTCTCTACTCGTCCATTGGAAAAAGGTTTTCCAAATCTAAACAGTGTCCCATTAGCTTACACTGTAGAGTGGCTGCTCCCTGTGCATTGCCCTTCCCCAAAATCCAGTTTCAACAGTATCACTGTCAGTAGGCTGGATGCTCTGATACATCATTTTGTTCTAAATTTAAATATAAGCTAGAAATACCGTGGCGCTGCTGTATGGCTCTGCCAACCATTGCAATTTCTGTTTACATACATCCTTTTCCCACATCTATGTAAAAATCACACTGACCATTGACCACCAAAATATAATCAGTTAATATTTATGTCCACTTCAGTGTTTCTACAAAATTTGAAGACTGATCTTAAGAAATCACGGAACATAAACAATTAGTGAGGTCACAAGGACATTGACCTTTAACCACCAACATTTAAGTAGGTCATTAGTTGCTGTCACAAGCCAGCGGAATAACAACTGTTTCATTTAAAACACAATAATGACTTGAGATTGAGCAGCATTTTTTTATCTCCTCATCATCGTGTTTCTCTGATGTTTCCTTCGCTCGCCCTGTTCTCGCCTCATGTGAATTAGTCATAATTACTTCTGCCAACAGAGGTGAAAGCGGATATTTGAGTCATTAGACAAAGACACTCGGTTCACCTCAACCCATATCTGATCTCATCATATATCACCATTTGATATCTCTCTTAAAGTTCGCCCTCAGTCAGGAGAAGCATCTAAGTGCAGCAGCCACAATTTCCTGTGGTAGGATAAACACTCCAAATATCGTAAAAATCTATTTTGATAAAATAACTGAATGCGATATTTAGTTTTGATTATATCACAGAATTATAAGTAGATTTGTTTTGGGACCCAATTATTGCCATTAGTGGCAAACCCAAGTCCCTGTTTGTGTATAATAAAAATGTTAATATCAATTTACAGACAATTATGATGTGTGGTAGGTGGAGGTGCTGAATGGGAAATCAACCGTAGTAGACTGGGCCAGAAAGAAAGAAGTTAAGTGCACGGAATTTCTGAAATATCTGAACTCGTCATTTAACTTGTGAAAGTAAAGCCACCTCCCAGGAATGTTATGTCTTTTATTGTGAATTTTGTAGAGGGGAAGAACATGACCAAAGGAACAGCAAACTGCATTTTGCAGCAGATACAGATAAATGAGCAGATACAGCATTTCCTTTTCCACTTCCTAAATATATGCAATATGTTGTTCCGCCTTGGCAGACGTATGCGCTCAACGACCACACTTCTAGTTCATACCAGTTTTAGACTGTTGTCAAAACAGTCAAATTTCAGTGTTGTTTATGCAGTGTTTTAAAACCCAGGCAGCTGAGAGGGTTGCAAACAATATGTTCTGTCAGGTTTTAGTGACTGTGATACAATTGGATACATCAAGCAGAAAAAAAGGAAACAATATGAGCTGGTGGTGATTTTAAGTGGGGGATATAAAGGCAGTGAGCTCCTGATTTTGGAGACAGAATATATTTATTGTGTGTTCTGAAGGCTGTTTGGCTGGCCCAACAGACTGCTTTTAACTGAGAGTGAACCTACAGCAGAGTGATTATTTGTCTCTTGCCTCAACAAGGTTCGAGTGTCCTTTAAACATAAAATGGCAACACTGATCATCATGTTTATGCTCCTCTATGCAGACATGCATCTCCTATTTTCAGATTCAAGTACCCACTGTCACTGTTCTATTCATCTTTTCTGGTAACAAACAAAAATCAAAAAATGATAAAAATATGTTTTAAAAAATTGCACACAAAAAAATATACAGTTTAAATCGATCAGAAAACATTGATAGCTAAATGTGGCACATTTGTGAATTAATAATTTAGTACAAATCTTAATATAGCTAAATTATGAAAATTTCTTTTAAGCACTTCTTTGCAATTTGTCTTTTACGTTGACATAATTTGTTAAAATGTCTTATCTAAAATTTGAATTACATTCCTTAGAACTATGAGCAGGCTCATTGCAGACAGCTGCATTCAGAAGAGAAAAAGAAGATGAAAGAAGAACATTTGTCCAGAAAATGTCTCATTAGAAGAGAATACCCACCATTTGACAATTGACAAAAATGTAAGGATGGATTTGGTTATTGTCATGAAATACAAAGCTCTGAGAATTGGAGTCAATATATGCAAAAAATCTATAAATAACAAAATGTAATTTCTTTTTTACTTGTAATGTGATTCATGCGGTCACATTTCTATTCACAGTAGTACGAGTGTTTCCATTTGGAGCAATCTCTCCACGCCCAGCCATCCAGACAGAACCAGCAGTTTTTGGCATCAACAAGAGAAATCAAGAGGATTATGTGCTCCGCCTGCCAACACAGTATTTTGATCAGAGGCCAGGTAATGTTAAGCAATCTACGATAATCCTACCATTTCAGTCTCCCTTTTAGTTCCTGTTCCATTCCCGGCCTCCACTCTTACCAGGTTGTTATCAGTCTGAGGGATAATTGAGCCTTGTGGGACTGCTGCATGCCTTCCTCCTCAAACATTAGAGGGAGGCAGATCAAACAAAGTTCAGAACAAAGTTTTGAAACACATCGGAAATAAAAAAGCTGATCTACAAGAGACCACAAACATCTTGTCTTCCTTTAACCCTCATCCTGAACTTCAAAATACAAGTTCAGACTTTGTTCATAGTTTGATATCATTGGACTTTTGAGCAGCTGTCAGTCATGCACTGAACCCCTGATATCTTTGCAGGGCTCCAGACCAACTTTTTCCACAGGCAGCAGTGGTGCTCCTTACTGAAAATATTAGGAGCACCAGCAGAAAATCTTTTGGTGCAACACTTAAAACGACATGCAACACAACACATTCATATTTTTCCCCATCTTAAGTGTTTAACTGATACATGTTTTGGTAATAAATAGCACAACCAGGAAAAACGTTTGTTTTATTCTCTGCTACTGTTATCCATTTGAGCACAGGTATTAGTGTCTTACTTTGGACCTGAGCTCAATAACTATAGGACCGGTTTCCTGGTCAAAAAGCTGCTGTTATTTCTTGTGATGCTGCAGTGCTTATAACAATGATCTGCATCAGGGTGACCACATATTTTTTTGTGTTTGATACAAATTGAGTTTACACTTGTGACACTAACAACACCTATTGCCTTATGTCATGCGTACAACCAAGAGTGCTCTCCACTTACTCACATCTTAACTTTTAAATTGAAAACCTGCCACATGTTTGCTCGCTGTTGCTACCATAGAAGAAGAAGCAGCGGAAGTGAGGTAGTTTAAAGTAGGAAGGAATGAAAAATAGGGGGAGATTTAAAACATCACACACTGTAACAGTGTAAATATTTCCATCGGAAATAACATCTCAACCTCGGCTCCACTGATGTCCGTGGTGCCACAAGGCTCTATTCCTTGGTCCCATCCTATTTTCGCTGTACAAGCTCCAATTAGGAGAGATCATCAACCATTTTACAGTTTTTCTCCATTGCTTTGGATCATTTCACGAAACAGAAATGACATTCTCAAAACAACAAGTGCAAACCTCCAAACCACTGGGCACTTGTTCACAACAGATTGGAATATCTCATTCCTTTAATCAAATTGCAATTGTATTAGCACATCCTTGCATTAACAAGTACAATTTCCAACAGCTTGCACAAATTTCAAATGATTTAGCCCACCTTTGCAAACGGTTAGGTACAATTGCCTTCAGTTAGCCCAATTACCAATTGAATATATATTGCTGGTCAAAACTGACTGTCGCTTCTCAGTCAAGTGGTCGTTCTCTGCAGAACATGTTGGCATCATTTCATTGTTTACATCATCACCTGCACAATAGTTCACTCCACTGTCAAAATCGTACAGGCACATAATACCATGAAAAACATCATGGTATATACTGTAATAAGGATATCTTTGATCATCGGCTTAATTTTCAGGTGCAACTAGAACTTTAGTAATCAAGGTTGAGTTTCACACATCTGATCACCAATCACACAGTAAGTTTACAGTTTTTCTCAATTGCTTTGGCTCATTTCACGAAACAGAAATGACATTCTCAGAGCTCTAAGTGCAATTGGCAAAATAGCCCATATGGTTCAGCACAACTACATAGATCACCTTCAAAAGGTCATATCTCACTATACCAAATTTTAGTTTTGATGTGCTTATTTTTTGACAGTATATAGTGCTGCACACATTTTCTGTTACTGTAAGCATGATGTATGGCAATTACTGTAACAATTTACATGGCAGTATGAGTTCAATAAACATATTTTATGTGAAACCTTGAATAAATCTTTTTTCTGTTTGATACACATAATATTCTGGAAAGAAAATATCTATTGGAACCATTCAGTGACCATTCAAGGACTGAGCCAAGATTGAAATGTGCACATGAGGGATATTTCTATGGTCCACTGCCATACTGACAAAACATCTAAACATTTTGACCTGTAGTGTTTAAACAATGCCAAAGGGAGTTTTCATTTTGGGGGCACTGACTATTTGTATGAGAAAGGATTTAGTTTTGACTGATGAGTTGTCTGTTTTGGGAGAGATATGACCTTTTGCAGGTGTGCTATGGAGATTTGCTGAACCATCTATGTTATTTTGAGAGATGAGCCACAGCAATCGAGAAGGACATTTTCATTTTGGGGGCACTGACTATTTATATGAGAAAATGATTTGGTTTGGAAACTTGAGTTAACTTTTTTGGGTGAGATATGACCTTTTGAAGGTGATCTATGTAGTTGTGCTGAACCATATGGGCTATTTTGCCAATTGCACTTGGAGCTCTGAGAATGTCATTTCTGTTTCGTGAAATGATCCAAAGCAATGGAGAAAAACTTTAATGGGATATACTATCATTCCTATGCCGATGAAACCCAAATCTACCTGTATTTTAAGCCAGACAACGTCAGCCAAGCAAGTGTTCTAATAGAGTGCCTCACTGCCATTAAGGAGTGGATGTCACTTAACTTTCTTCAGTTAAAATAAAACAGAAATAATAATATTCAACTCCTACCATTTCTCGGTCCCCTGGACACCAATATTAAAACAACAGCTAAAAATCTAGGTGACACATTTGATCTGAACTTCAAAACACATGTTAATTAAATCTTTATATCCTTATACTAAATATTTCTAAAATTAAATCATTTCTATTTCGCCCTGACTTAGAAAAGCTAATACGTGCCTTTGTCTTTTCCCACCTGGACTATTGCATGCACTTTATACATACCTTAGTTAAACCTAAGTAACTCGTTTGCAGGTTGTCATAATCTGACGATTGATCATTTCTTCTTATCAATCTAAAACTCTTACCTGCTGACGCGATCAGTTGGAATGTTGTGGGAGGGGTTTCTTGTGTTGGCTCTGGAGATTGGCATGGACTCCTAATCGTGAAGTGAGACAGGAAATTATGCATTTAGTTTATAGAATTCAAAAGACTGTAATGCATTTTCACCCACACATCTCCTAATGAACTGCACGGCCAATAGAGAGTACGGAGGACTGCATGTTCAGCAGACACAAGCTTCAGCTTCACACAAACAGAGCCCCCTCCAGTGAAAATGTTCTTTCCCTACATCTGAGATTACACAGAAAAAAATGGCCCATTATCGACACTAATCTCTGACGTCCATATGTAGGCAGATTTCTTACAGCATATTTGTACATTTTCAATTAAGTACCAAATGCTATGGATTTACTTACAACCAATATATGTATACTCTATTGTTATTCACAGGACAAAGTTGCAAAACACACTGTCATTCATGCAGCTATGAAAGAGAATAAGAAAAAAATCATCTAGAATAATTGTGATACAGATGAACCGGCAACAAACCTCAGACGAGTTTGTGGAATGCAGCATCTGTTTATGGCCCCAAAGCCACACTTGGATTTCAGCTTGGATCTGCTGTTATTAACATGTTGTGCTGAGCGTTCTGCTCACTCTTAACACAAGATGCTAAATTGCATGAGGGAGGCTACAGCCCTGATTAAAATAAAATTATTCTGTGAGCAGATGGCCATGCAGACTTTTTTTGCTTGTTTAAAAGTAGGCAGTCCACCCACCTTCCATATTTTTCACACTCAATCACTTTACTTTGTCGTAGGGAAAACTGAAAAGGGGACGGACGAGACAACTGAAGGCTAGAGAATAAAAAAATAAAAAAATCCATTGTTATAGTGTTGATGTCAATGGGTTCTTTACGACAATTTTTTCTATTCTTTTTTAAATAAACAGGAGGAAAATAATAGTTGTAGATTTGCTGATATTAAATTACTCAGTCCTGCACCTTTTAACTTGAGCAACCCTATAGACATTGTTTTGCCTAAAGCAGACTAACAGCAAATTTGATTATAATTCAATCTACCTCCCTGTCTCATTATGAATGTGTATTTCGTTTTGAATATGTTTGGAAGGAAATGTGATTTGTTTGTGTGGTCTGTGATCACTGGCAACGTTTTTGTGTGCAAGGTCACCTCTTGTCTTGCTGCAGGGATGTAGAGGTGCCCTTGAGTGTATGTCAATACACTGTGTTATCACTGTTGAGTGTTGTTAAAAGTGTGCAAACTTCTACCCACATCCAATCACTCACACACATCTGTGAAGCTCCAACTATTTCTGGCCTGATACAGATTTAAATATCTCAACTCCAGGTATTTGCTGCCAATGATGATCGATCTAAAACCATTGCTGTCTTTTTGCTCATTAAATCTGTAAATCTAAATGCATAGGTCATTTAATTATTTAGAAATTTCGATAGATCTGTGAAGCTAAAAACAAGTTGGTAACAAACTGTGATTGGACTGAAAACGGAAACAATGACTTACTTTGTAACAATGACAAAAAAAAGTATTTAATGTCTTTTGGTTACAATTCGGCTGAAACCTGATCCCATTTAACAAGATCAGTATTGGTGCTTATAACGATGAGCAAATCAGAAATGTGCAAGATTTCAAGATGTCCAGAAAAAAAAGAGAGTGATTGATTTTAGAAGCACAGAACAAACATGTGAAACCAGAATTCACAATACAGACTTTTCACCCAGAGAGATTTAAAGTTGGTGGTGTGGCGTCTTTTGCTTGCAATCGTCATATCTGTGTGATCTGGGAAGAGAGCATGAGCAGATCTTAAAGTACTCTAGGTGCACGTGAAATCTGGACTATTTGGTCAAAATTAGTTTCACCTTGAGAAAGTCTAAAGTCACTAACCCCCAATTTAGCCCTGTGTTCATGCAATGGTTTTGACATTGACAAAAAGACAATGATTTTCAAGTGAACCTGACTCAACTGAAGCTGTTACATTTGTTAACTGGCTGCACTGCTTCCCCCCCTGAATTGTTGCTGCTTGTTTATTGATCAGTGAGCTGTTTCGCCCAGCTGCAACACTGAAACTTTAATATGAGCTCTTAAAAAAAGGTGGTTCAAGAAGTGAAGAGTCACACAGGGAAAGAGAACATTGTTATGTTGAAGCTAAAAACACGGCACTTTCCTCTCTCCAAGAGGAACATGGTTAAGGTCAATACAGGTAAAAGCCATTTTCCTTAACCGACTCCCCCTCGTTAAATCTATATTAATCACAACAGAGAAGACGCAGGTAAAGAGAAGCAGACAAATCAATGAGAAGGATTTTTAAGCTGTGAGACAACAGAGATGTGAAGAAAGGGGCTGGAGATCAATATCAAGCAGATGGCCCTAATGTTTTGTACGTTCAATCAAGGGCTTTGTTGAGAGCAATATCGTGGGCCAACAAAGATGAAAAATCTCAGCAGTTGTCCTTTATAGAGAGTGATAAAGGTCCTTGCTGATGGTAAATCCAGTTGGCAATAAATGTAATTTCTAATTTTAAAGGGTCTATTAATTCTTGTCCACAACCACTGCCAGAAGTAGTTTTTATTAACAACTGTCATATTACTAGCGGATGTGTCAGCTGACAGTGTCCTGTTTGACAGTGTCCTCCTGGAAAATAACATATGATGCCATTAGGTGCCATTATAGGTCAAATCCCACACAAACACATTGAGGCTGCTGGGGAGCAACAGTAAATCACTCTAATCCAGGCAGGTTATTCCCACATCGCTGAAGGGACGGGGATATGTGTCGCCAGCTGAGTCATGATAAAAGCTGTGATAGAGTTCAGCTGTCACTCAGAGAGGGCTGAGCCACAAATCTCTCATCACCTGCCTTCTTACACTTCTGTAAAGCACGGACCTGCACGCCTCAGTCAGCATGGGCATGGAGGGATGGCCAGGGTAAGATCCAGCTCCCTGTTCATCCTGATACACAGGGTAAATACCCCCCCCCAAACAAAAAAAATGAACAAACAAACAACAAATATGCAGCATTAAATCCGACAAGCAGCCAGGGCTTACTTGTGCAGGATTATCTTTTCTCTCATGCAGATCGGGATCATTATCGCTGGCGCTGGTACCCTCCTGGTCCCTCAAGCCGAGATTTGCCTCATCTCCCTCTCATCCTCTTCCAACCCACAGCCCCTCTGCGCCGCCTGTCAATACAGAGACAGTAAACGCTGCTCAGACTGCCAGCACGGCTTCCACACTTTGCACAGTCCTACTGTAAAGCCCGCCTGAGCAAACCAACCATCCACGAGAGCACAAATGGGGAGGATGAAGTCTACTAGAGGGGTGTTCGTATGGTGAGAAGGACAAGAGGTGAAGGGAGCAAGAGCCAAACTCTGCAGAAGTTGTTTGCTCCTCTTCAGAGGAGACAAGAGGGTCAGTGAAAACGACACCCAGAGAGATGCAGAGTGAGCTTACCTGGCCACAGTGCAGACACTCAGGCAGATCTGTTGCTTCCTCCTGCTGCTCCGCACTGCTCCACTCACCTAAATCACTTCCATGACTCACACAGAGGGAAGAATACCGGCTCCCAGAGAAAGTGGAGTAAACAGTCGCTGCAAAGGAAGGCAGGGAGCTTGCTCTCGCTGCAGAGCCGCTATCTCTCATCCTCCTTTCTCCTCCTCTGTCTCTTCCTCTGCTTTGATCTCTCTCTCTCTCTCTCTCTCTCTCTCTCTCTCTCTCTCTCTCTCTCTCTCTCTCTCTCTCTCTCCAGTGTTGCCTCCCCTCTCTTTCTCTCCATCTCCGCTACCCCCTCATTCTCCACCACAAGGTGTCACAAACAGCATGTCTGCACCCACTGCCTCTTAATTTGAATTGTCTGCCTTAAAGAGGCAGATGCACAACGCAGCAGCACGCTGAATTTAAAGGTGCTTATCTGTGAAGCACAACCCAACAGTGTCTTCAAGCATTTTCAAGGTCCTTTTTTCTTAAGGATCTCAGTCCACAGTGGGAAAACAAATCATTTCCTACTCCTCCAATCTAAGTTGACACGTAAAGAGCACAGCAAACATCTGGATAAAAGAAGGACACACACAGCAATAGTTATTTTGTTGAGTCTCAGCTGATTAAACCAGCGTTCTTCCCCCCAACTCGTCTTCATCGCTTATACTGGATTTGATAAAAAGCTGAATTCAGAATCAGAATCAGAATCAGAATCAAAAGTATTTTATTGCCAAGTAGGTTTACACCTACAAGGAATTTGCTCTGGTAATTGTTGCATACAATGAACATAGGACATAAAAACGCAATAACATAAAAACGCAATAAATACAACATACATAGGAAAGGCAATAAAAAATAGAAAACCAGTATATATTTACTCACTGTTTACTTCTTATTTACTCACTTTTTTCCGATATTTATACAAAGTAACATTTATTTTTACATAAACATTTCTGAATAAAAATATATAGAAGATAAAAGATATAAAAAGTGAAGTAAAAAGTGAAATGCAAAATGCAAAACAGTAAACAGTGTCCGCTTGTAATATGCAATGAATGCAGTATAATATAATATGATATGATATTCACAGTTAAGATGTCCTCATTTGTATTTTGTATCTCTTTTGTCAGACCCCTGAATCAGAGCTGGGAATTTCTTCGTGATTATTTTAAGTTTCATGAAACTAATTCCATGTCACAATTGTGACCAGTGCATGAGCATGGAAGAATCTAGCAGCACATGCAGAGTAATCATCGTTTCAATAATTGTTTTAATTCAATGAAACAGTTTTTCACTCAGAAAATTACATTTCATGTTTACAGTTAAAACAGCGCTACCATCTTGCGCATTTGCAGCCAGAGTCTTCGCGCTTGAAATGTACCGACTATATAATATTCCCCACATTTCTATAGGATCAAATAACCAATACAAATTTTACTAATTGGGAAAATTAGCACTCAAACATACATCAGTGTATTAAGAACTACCTAAAATGACAGAAGCCATGATTACAGAAAGTACTTTCACTTTTCAGTTTCCATGTCCCATCCATAAACATGGGGGAGGCAGGGTTGATAACCTATACCAATGCCAGCCACCAGGTGATGATCAAGATGCTTTGGCTTCACTTGGAGGGGCAAGCTACTGGCTTCTGATATTTGTGTTTAATTATACATTTATCTCATATTATACATATATCCAAAAGTCTTGAAACTTTATGCGATGGGGCATACAACAGCAAATGTAAAAGTATACTGCACTACGTAAGATGCAGAAATCCAAATAGCAACACAACACCAAGCTGCTCTCACTAAGAAGATCTGAGGATTGTGAATTTTGAGTGGATGCAGCCTTTAATGATCAGTTCAAACTGGGTCTGTGCCGAAAAGAGGGCCAGGAGTCAAGCTTCAAATTTGCAATCATAATTAGCCTTCAGGCTCCTTAAAATGTAGATTACATATATTCTCCATGCTGCCAAGTCCTCGTGCGATATTCGGTCTAATTTGGCATGAAAAACGGATTAATGGCAGAACCAGAGACGCTCGTGCTGAAGGCATGAAGTGCTCTCAGTGTTGTCGTGTTTGGGTATCTGAAACTGTGCTGCAGCTGTTTTAAAATGTAAGAGTCCTAAATCATTCAGATCACACCATGTAACACCACAAGCCTATACCGAGTCCCTGCTGCTACAAGACTCCAGTAAGCATTAGCCCAATTCAAGTGCAGCAGCTTCGATATGAAGCGGAAATTAAAGAGGAGTAGTGGAAATTCGATCCTGCTCTCACTGGGAACTAGTGAGTCTGCTCTAACCAAGAGTCATCTTTTTGTCTTGTTACGTGTTACACTATATCTGCTGTCTGTTCATTGGCCTCAGCATTAAACAACTTAACTTGGTTGCAATATTTTGGTCAGTTTTCCTTTGCTCCGATCCACAACTAGATCTGAGCTCTGTACCGTTAATGTTAATTTTAATGTTCTACTTCTAAAACCATACAATTTTGATCAATACACTTCAGGATTAGCTGTTCTCTGTTGCCCGTGTGTTGTAGTTTAAATATTTCATCTCAGTTTTAAGATTGATGAAAAATTTATGATTTTCCTACCTTGAAAAGAGCTGAAACCAGTGTCTACCTGAATGTAGTTAATGATCAGTGAGCAGGTATGGTTTGAAGAAATGCTCAAGTGGACTCTAAAGAGAATACAGTCTGTAGTTAATGGGCTCAAATGTGATACAAAAAATGTTTCATTGTGGCCTGATATTCCAAAGAGGCTTCTAGGGACAATACACCAACTGAGTAATTATGTTTTAAGAAATGAAGAGTGCTACAGAAATGTCTCTCGATGGTAATATCAGTCAGTTGATTCCACCATTTTGGTTGCAAATAAGTATGGTACAGATATTCACAGTCCCCACAGGATGACTCTTAATTAATTTGGTGATCTCCTGTCTTTCCCTCCAGCACCTACATACGGTTCAAATTTGTTTTTTTAAATGTAATCTCTAAAAGATGTATCTGTTGCAATGCAATTTTGTTTGCACATTTAATTTCTCCAGTGGATCAATCAAAACACCCTTTGCGCTTCATTCACATATCTACTCACATCATGGGTCATTATTTCTCCAGTACTTTGGTTTATGACCTGATGAAATTCCCATCAGCTTCAGCTCGACTTTCTGTTTGTTGCTAATTAGCAAATGTTAACAAGCCGGAGTGACTTCATTAAAGCCAAAAGTTCCCTGTCGGCTTCTCTGAGAAGCAACCTGAAACCTCTGGCAGCCATAATGATGAGCAATAGTCAGCTGACTACTGATACAACAAGGGACTGTAATTATACATCAGGGGCGTGGTGTGTACTTTAGATATTCATGTGTGCTTTGGAGACACGTAAAGCTAACTTATGAATGGATGAATAAATCAATTAAAAATGTATGAGACATTAAAGTCCCGCTGAAAGACATTCATGGCTGAGTTGTCTCCTGGCATTGTGCTGCATGACCTCTTCTCTCTGAAATATGAATATGGATTTTCCTGCCTGAAAAATAAGCTCTGAATGTGTCAGAATTAGTTTTAATTTATTCTTTCAGAAGTTACAAGTAGCACTGGGAGCGTTTTGGGGCTGGTGACAGATGACACTTAAGAATAGTGCAGGTACAGGAGGGTGAAAACAAAGAAAGAGACAGAATTCTCTCGAGCAGTTTGCTGTTGCAAATTGCCATTTCCTCCATCTAACATTAGAAAGAAGATCTTATTATATTACAGTTTTTCACAATTGTTAACACCCAAAAAGCGAAAATTCTGCACAATTTGCACAACCTTCACTTCATGTACCAATTGCTCGACCCAATTTGGCACTACTTCACACTCCCTTATCTGCATTATACTCTGACTTTCATTCTTTACACTCTGATGTCAATTACACATCACCTTGTTGTCAAAACACTACACACAATGTTCAGTTGTTGCACACACTTCTCAAGTAAAATCTCAAAGCATCAACCTACAACACACAAATACTCAAATCTCTAAACATTCAGGTCTGTTGAGCAATTTCACCTCATTTACACAGCCGAACAGGTGACTGAAATTGTAGATATGGGTCGTGAGAACAACTCAATCACACTCAGACAAATAAAAACTAGGATCCTGGCTGACCATGCTACATTTAGAAACGTCCAGACCGTCAGCCTCTCTACATTGGACCGTATTCTTCATAGGACTGCCATGTGAATGAAACAAGTGTTCAGGGTCCCATTAGAACGGACACAGGCATGAAGGAGTTACAGTGAGAGTTTGTGCTTGTAAGTACCAACATTCAGCACATGCATGTATTGTACCTGTAATCCAATATTGTTCCTTTTCTGCACTGTCTCACTGTAGCCCACTGTGTTGACCTCTCTGTGTCCATACTGTAACTTGCATTCTCATGCTGTCTGTGTCAGCGGATCCAGGAGCATGACACAGCTCATATGTTGTACCAGTACATCTTTATTGATGAGGTGGGATTCAACGTGGTGAAGAGGAGGCGACGGGGCAGAAACCAGCGGGTTTAAACTTTACTCTAATGTAAAGTTTAAACCTCTTTTCTGTTGCACTGTGTTCGCACTGTGGGCTCTTTCTTACATATATAATCAGTAAAGACACGGAATTACAGTTTTTCACAATTGTTAACACCCAAAAAGCGAAAATTCGGCACAATTTGCACAACCTTCACTTCATGTACCAATCACTCGACCCAATTTGGCACTACTTCACACTCCCTTATCTGCATTATACTCTGACTTTCATTCTTTACACTCTGATGTCAATTACACGTCACCTTGTTGTCAAAACACTACACACAATGTTCAGTTGTTGCACACACTTCTCAAGTAAAATCTCAAAGCATCAACCTACAACACACAAATACTCAAATCTCTAAACATTCAGGTCTGTTGAGCAATTTCACCTCATTTTCACAGCCGAACAGGAGACTGAAATTGTAGATATGGTTCGTGTGAACAACGCTATCACACTCAGACAAATAAAAACTAGGATCCTGGCTGACCATGCTACATTTACAAACGTCCAGACCGTCAGCCTCTCTACATTGGACCGTATTCTTCATAGGACTGCCATGTGGATGAAACAAGCGTTCAGGGTCCCATTTGAACTTAACACAGGCATGAAGGAGTTACAGTGAGAGTTTATGCTTGTAAGTACCAACATTCAGCACTGACACATGCATGTATTGTACCGTAATCCAATATTGTTCCTTTTCTACAGTGTCTCACTGTAGCCCACTGTGTTGACCTCTCTGTGTATATACTGTAACTTGCATTCTCATGCTGTCTGTGTCAGCGGATCCAGGAGATAGATGATAGATTACTTTATTCATCCCTGAAGGGAAATTAAGTCGTCATAGCAGCCGGTACATTTGAATACAATAAAATAAAATACAATAGAATAAAATAAAAAGAATTGTGGTATGAAGCCTCACACAGCTAATGTGTTGTACCAGTACATCTTTATTGATGAGGTGGGATTCAACCTGGTGAAGAGGAGGCGACGGGGCAGAAACCTCAATGGCCAGCGGGCCATTGTTGAGGTCCCCGGCCAGCTGGCCCGGTAGATGACCCACAGTGGATCCATCACGTTGTCATCTGGGACAATGTGACCTTCCACCAGGCTGCTCAAGTGCGTGAGTGGTTCCAGGACCACCCAAATGTTTACGTTCTATATCTTCCACCTTATTCTCCTTTCCTGAATCCTATTGAGGAATTATTTTCAGGTGTAAGGAATATGAACGGAACCCACAGGACCGGGTCCCACTGCTCCAGGCCATGGAGGAGGCTTGTGGCGATGTGAGTGTCGAGGCCTGTCAGCATTTTGTCTGTGAAGTTTTCAGCTGCCTGTGTGCAGTTTTGAGAAACCCTTTATTGTTTTGAAAAACATGTGTTAACAATTGTGAAAAACTGTAATTTTTGTGAAGGGTGGGGGGGGGTTGAGCAGGCCGGTTTACTGTTCTCTGTTTGTACCGAAATAAACCTTTTTATGCTGCATATTTGTGTGCTGTTTTATGTTTGACTATGAAAAAGGTAGGCCTACACTGAGACATTTTACAAAAGGAGAAATGGCTCATTCTCCAGAGTCACTGTCATTCATATGGTGTGTTCCATTTTGATGATTGTGTTATCAGTTTTGCACTACAGTGTGCTGTAAATGCTTGGTAGTGTGCAAGCAAATGCTTAGTTGTGTGTACTCAATGAATGGTATGTGTGTGTCAATTGAAAATATGGCTGTGTGTACCAAATGAAAACACGAGTTCCATTTTGTGAACAGGTAAGAGATTTGATATCAAAGAGTCATCTTGCAAAGGGAGTGTCAGGTTTAGCATTTTGTGTGTGAGGTTTTCAGTTTTCTGTGTGCCGTTTTGAGAAAGCCGTTATTGTTTTGAAAAACATGTGTTAACAATTGTGAAAAACTAAGCACATTCATTTTAGCTCTGTACTAAAGAACATTTCTGAAGTGTTCTTAAGAACCTCGGCCAAGGAGGTTATATTTTCACCCTGAGTGTTTGTTTGTGATCGAGATTACACAAAAGCCACTGAAAGATTACATGCAATTTAGTAGAAATGATGTGATATGGTTCAGAGAAGAACCCATTAAACGTGCGTGCAGATCAGGACACTTTTTTTTCCCACTTTTTGTAGCATGTGATTCTAGTTTGTTGCTTTGGATGTTTGTTCATTATTTGGCAGGATTGTGCAAAAACGACTGACCTAATTTCCATAATATTGGCTAGGCGAGATGCAAGGAGGAACACATAACATGTTGGTGTCGATCCAGATCAGCAGGTAGATCCACATATTGTCTTTTCATGTCTTTACCATTGCTAAATAGGGTTTGTTGTTCTCAGAGAATAATTCATGGCGCTTGATGAAAACAGCCATGTCAAGTGCACTGATACAAATCTGGATCTAGTTAATTTAAATGTGGTTTCAGAAGGGGACTGTTGGGCCTTGGTGCCGGAATGCATTCTGTGTGCCTTTGAAGTTGAGTTTTTCCATTTTATGTGTGGCAACATTGTGTTTTGTGCTGTTGATTACTCGGCTTTATCAGCCAATCACTAGTACAGGGACATTATATATAGTTGTAGCTCTCCCCTGACGCTGATGGCACGTTCACCCTTGTGATTATTACCAGACTATTTAACCAGGTGGTTTGTTATTGGTGGTACCACAACTGCAGACCACAGGCTCGCTCTCCCCCTCCCTCCCTTAAAGGTTCAGTGTGGAGACTTTAGTGACATAAAGTGGTGAAGTTTCATGTGGCAGCTGAATACATCCTCCTCTCCTTTCCAAACAAGAAAGAGAACCTTTGATAACCTTCAGTTTTCATAAAAACTCAAAGGGTGTTTTGTTTGTCCAGTCTGGCTACTACAACAAACATGGCAGCCTCCATAGAGAGGACTCCCATTGATTCCATGATTTTGATTTGCAATTGAAAATTTTTACAGTGCGTTATTGGTTTGGAGTTAAGGATTATTTGATCTACCTCAGAAGATAAAATTAATTCAAAACCCGAAGTAATGAATGATGAATATTGGTACTGCAATAAGAGTGCTGATTGTGCGAGGTAAAAAAGTCAATACTTCACCTCATCTCCTCCATACATCAAGAGATTTCCAATCAGAGGGAAAACATAGTGGATCATAGCAGCAGCGCTGAGATTTTTCTCCTCACCTCCGCCAGGCTGGCAGCGCTTTACATCAACACCATGACCTCAGCTCGATCCATTAGCTTGTCAGAAACTTTGAATTGGAATTGATTCACCTTGCAGAAATTATTCATCTGTCTTGATTATTTATCGTTCTGACAATCTTGTTGGTCCTTTTGTCTTGAGTGTTAAGATTGTTTTGGGGTGCAGAATTTTAAATTGAGATGAAGGTGTGAATTGCTCCTGAAACAATGGATACAGATTTGTCTAGAACAGCTGGAGCATAGTGAGCCATTTCAAATGCATTTACGTCAGTGGTTCACTGTGTCTGGTTTTCATCTAGTCGCAAACTTCCCCATGTACTAGAAGTTATTCGATTTTTTGTTATTTGTCTTTGTAGCAGTACCAGCAAACAGTTTTTAAAGGCAACATGTGTTTTTTATAAACATGGAATAAGGGGTGTAATGTAGGTGAAGCGGCTGATGCTGACAGCAGCACGACAGAAGAGGAGGAAGAGGGAATGTTCACTCCACATATACAATGCCACTGCAGGTACCCTAACTTATCTGCATCCTAACAGACTAACCTAGAGTCTCTGACTGAATGAATGGATGGATAAATTAATGCATTAAAGAATATGTGAATCATCCAAGAGGTGCTTTGGAATCCAGGAACCATACAGGGAGGTTAATTTAACTGCTTGCGCTTCAACATTTGCCTTCTCTTTCCAATGCAAGTGCAAAGGCTGTACTGACAGCCTGAAATCTTGACAACTGTTACAAAGGCTACATTTTTAGATCCACTTAAAAAAAATCTCTGCAGTCACAGAAGAACGTGAAGTACAAAACAAATTCCCTCAAACACTGTTGGGAGTCTGAAGAATTCAGATGAAGGTAACCTTTGGTAGGTAAGTAAACATTAGTCATAAAAGGTTGTGAGAACAGGCCAGTAAAATCCTCTATTTTGAGTGGGCATGTTTCCCACTCTAAAATACACACAACAGATTTGATGCTGCCATTAACCACCCACTGTTGACATGTTGGACTAAGAAGACATTTAACAGGCCTAATTTCTATCATCATTGTAAGTTAAATATAGAACAGTGGGACAGTGTGTTACAAACACAGGGATTTGTACGTCTGGATGGATTTCAGAATATAAAACCTGTTTAAAGGTTTTTGAATATTTCTACGTGTTGATATTAGAAAAAATACCTTATTTAGTATTTACACATTTGTTTTTGTTTAAACTGCAATTTGCAGGGTTAAATAGAATGGCTCTTAGTAGAGCTCATACCTACACAAAGGCCCAACAGTCTGCTTAAATTCAATCAAGCTAAATCATGTCACACACTTATAGGTATCATTAAGATGTATGATTAATTCTCAGAGAAATCATAAAAAACTTTTGAAAAATGCCTTGCAACGTTAAAGAAAGGGATTCCTGGATCTCCACCTAAAATGAATGGGTTCTACTTTGTGTCTTACCCCACCTATCCACAAAATGTATGGAAATGTACCAACCAACAAACTAGAATGGCATTCAGCTCAGTGCAAATACCTCTGCCAAGTCCCAACACCTCAAATTCAATCAAGCTGCACTCATTTGCACATGCTCATAGATATCAGTTTCCTTAATGTACCTGGTTTATTCATCGACATTGTTCTCTCATATTGTTGCCAAACATCATATGTCACAATGTTAAATAAAGTGAAAAATCATTCCTGGAGCCCCCCCCCCCCCGATCCGGCCAACAAAAAGGGTTCTTCCCTTACCCATACCACAAGCTACCATTAACAAAGCCAACCATCCATCAATGACCAAGTTTTTGTTAATAAGTTTATATAAGAAACAAATAAAGTTGAAAACGTATCCTCCTTGGCGGAGATGCTATACATCAGTAAAGCCGAACCCACAGCAGCAGGTTCGGTATAATGATATTTTTATGCATTGGATGCAGTTATGAGATTTTGATCGCCCAAGATTTACTTGCCAGCTGGCAAAGCTGTAATTTTGTGTACTTGACAGTTGCTTTTATATACAAATATATATAACTTGTAACACCAGATAAGCATGGACGGAAACATCAGATAACTCCAATTTGATTAAACGGTCAAATAGAGACTTATACTTTCAAGGTCCCACTTATTTCACTGGTATTTTTAACACAGATGATGAATAATAGTTCATTAATTTACATTGTTCCACTCTTCAAACTGCCAATTACTGTTTTTCTATCTGCCTGCACCATAATTACATGCTTGAAGGGCGTGAAGGTGGCCATTAATGTCAGCCTTGCCAGTATAAAAGGTGAATGCAGAATGCAATGCTAAAGGGAAATTCTGTCATCCTATCACCTGTCAGATGCCTCGCTTCTGCTCCATCCCCACAGACGGGAGGTCTGAATATTTCATGATCTATAATTTGAGGGGCTGCAAGAGTTCACAGTGTGACTAAATATTCAGTGAACTGCTACTCACATTTTTAACCCGGTGAAACCAGATGAAAGGTGGCAGCATGGGCGTGACGTGACACTCTCCTCTGCACCTGAAGTACCGGACCGAAATCCCTCTCTGCTCAATCCCGGGGTCACATTTTCTGAAATGAAATAAATAATTCATTGATGAATTTAACACCTCACTGAAAACAGATACTTTACAGTATTAGCCAACATCACACCAGTCTCTAAACCTTCAGGGTAGGGACCCTGAGGTCCTCTTGATATGCAGAAGAGAGATTTATCTATGAATTGATCTACAACAATTTTTGATCGGATCCTCAATTAATTGTAATGCAGAGATTTTGATGCATCACTTTGCCTCTCAAACATTGTTTTTCAGAGTTTGGTAACTGTTGCTTGGGGATGAGCATTGTCAACAGTTGAGATTTGACAGAAAACAAGACAACCACAACATTCAGCAAACTAAATGTCCCAAGCCGGATATGAGCCGGGAAGTTGTGACCGCCAGGGCACCCAGAGTGATAATAATAGTAATAATAAAAAGGGTAATTTCAATGCCCTAATTGATGTTTGTTAGCTAATGACTAAATTCAAACTAATGAAGATAGACTCAGTATAATCCAATAGGAAAACCGAAAACACAAACTCAAAACAAACTACAAGCAACAGACTCAAATGCATAATTTAAAATATTGCCCTTCAAGTCTCACTTCATTATTGCACTGGAACAACAGTCTTGTTCTTAACACTGGCTCCACAGTAAGACGTACCTGTGTGTGGTGGTGGAAAAGGGACACAGATCTTTCACTTTAATCAAATAAATAATAAATGTAGTTTCACAACCATCAGTAGAAGCTGTTTACTAGCACTTGTGACTCTTCTTCAACCATATACTTTTTATACTGCTCCTGTAAAGTAGATGAAAAGCTATTAATAGTGTTAGTTAGCGCTTCAGTGCAGACGCCGGACTGGAACTATCTCTGCTTTAACATGTATTGTTCTGTTACATGCTTTATAACAAACATCTTCATAATGTTTGATGGATAAAATGATAGTAATAGAGATGAATTAGACAAATTAGTGGGTTAGCATGTTAGCAACAGTATCATTGCTATTACAAGATGGCGGGGCGATTGCAAACGATTCTAATGCGTTCCTGTGGTTTACTGACGATTATCTCAAGATAAGTCTATAAACTGACATACCTTCATCTTCTTTGAGGCTCTTCACTTTATTATGTCTTGGCCAGACAAATACTTTATTTTATCATGTTCCTAAAGTTAGAGTGTCATTTGACCTGCACCTGTGATGTGTGAAGTCCAGAGGAGTGACAGTAAACCTGACATGTCCAGAGTCCAAGGCAGCTGCTGATTTAGGTTCCATTAACAATTAATAACAAATAGCCTGTTCGTAATGATGCTGTATTTATTTAGATTTTCTACTTCTCACTCTCAGGCACCTCTGCTGGCAGATTTTTCTTGTGGGGCACCGCGGAGCATGTCGGGGCGAATTCTCACAAGAACTCAAATAAATGCCCTGTCAGATATCAAAACACATTTGGGGGGAATTGATGACAGAGAGAGTCATTGATATTCTTAAATATTGATTAATGAAGAAAAATTGGGCTCCAGTAAAAGGGTCACTTTCCTCATCCAGGGCAAAAGGGCCAGTGCTTGAGCACCACTAGGGGTCTATCTGTGCACGTGCCTGAAGAGGAGTCTGGTGTGAAGAAAACAGAGTGACGTCTGAAAATTGGAGAAGAAATCCAACATTGGTTTAAGCAAGAACCTTGTTGATCAATTTCAAGTCTACTTTAACATTGGGAAGGGACTTCCGGTGATGGCGGCGAGGCGGGCAGCAGAGTAGTTTGTGAACTCCCAGACTGGTCCACGAATTTCCCCATTTTTAGAGAATTATTCCGGCTTATTTTATTACAAATTTAATGGGGAAATATAAACTAAGGAAGGCTAAGAACGTCACTATTCAAAACAGATCGGAACACGAGGAAATGGCGAGTGGAGAAGCTGATGTAGATGTCGACACGGTCGAAGCTAACGAGCACGTGGACATGAACACTCTGCAAGCTAGCATCAAGGCAATCCACGCTGACTTAAAGGCAGGACATGCCGACTTGAAGAGGGAACTGAATGGTTTCTGCGAGACAATTAAGCGAGACATGAAGGAAGAGCTGGGGAACTTTAAAGAAGAAGTGAACCAGAAGCTGAGTGAGATCGGTGTGGAGCTGAATAATACACAGGTCAGACTGGACGAAGTAGAGACACGAGTGGCCGAGGTGGGACGCTAACGCAAAGAGCGTGCTCCTTGAAACTTTGCAGCAACAAGAGCACATTCTATCCAAATTAGTGGACCTAGAAACACACTCCCGCAGAAATAATCTCCGCATTTTTGGAATCCCCGAGGGAGAGGAGCACGACAATCCCTGTGCGTTCTTAGAGGAGTTTATTAATTCAGAGTTATCGCTCCCCGACGTTGACCTTAAAATACAAAGCTGCCACCGATCTTTCGGCCCGAAGCAACCTCCCCACGCCGCCCCGAGATCCATGATCGCCTATTTTCTCGCCTACAGCACCAAAGATCTGGTGCTGAGCACTGCTTGGAGAAAGAAGGAGGTTCACCTTAATGGAAAGAGAGTTTTTTTCGACCACGATTACCCGGTGGAAACCATGAAGAAAAGAAAGGAATATGCCCCGCTGAGGAAAGTATTAAAGGCAAAAGGGCTGAGGTTCCAGACACCCGCACCTGCAAGGCTCCGAGTCTTTTATGAGGAGGGACCGACGACATACACTAATGCAAAAGAGGCAGCGGAGGACATGCTGAAGAGGGGGATTCTGTCGCCTGGCGAAGAGACCGCTGCACCTGTGGCTGTCTGCAACCAACGGAGCGGCGCAGACACGGCGCCCCGGAGGAGACTGACAGACTCAGGCTGGGAGCTCCGCGAACCCACCAAACGCCGAAACCACACCGCAGGCATCGATCGAGCCCGAGAGAAGCTACGGATATTTCAACACTCTCAAAGGCTTTAGGAGAACTGTAACTGAGATGCACTCGTGAGTAACTAGAGATAATAGCCTACGTCAGAGTTTACGCACACAGATATATATATATGTAGCCTATAAGATGTTTTAACAGTGTTCGTGGCTGATTAAAGTTTGAATATCAGTCCTGTTACTTTACCTGTTTATATAAATTGCTATGGTATTGAGTATACTTAGCCAAAACATTAGTCACTCTCTGGACCAGTAATCTGGGGGGGATTTATCTGCACTCAAGCCGCTGGGTGTGTGCTCTGATGACACTGATGACATCAATGCGCACCTGGAGGGGCCCTCCTCCTGGAGGCCTCCCCTCCCTGTTCAGAAGTTACATTTGCACTTCACTTTTGGAGGTCACTACTTTTATGTTTGACTGTGTAGCACATACTTTTTTTTTGTTTACATGTTCAGGTCATTGGAGGAGCATTATGTGTTTATTGGTCTAATGGGATAGGATGATAAACCAGGAGTACAAAGTTATCACTTTGAATGTTAATGGTTTGCTTAACCCCATCAAAAGGAACAAGCTACTAACTAAAATGAAGAGAGAGAAACAGGAAATGGTTTTCTGGCAAGAGACTCACCTCTGTGATGTGGAACACGAAAAATTAAAACGCTTTGGCTTTAAAAATACTTACTACTCATCTTTTGGACGTAAGCAAACAAGAGGGGTAGCAATACTGATTTCAAATAAGGTAACATTCCAATTTTCAAAGCAATTAACGGATACAAAGGGGCGTTACATCTTAGTAAAGGGACATATAGACCAGAAACCTGTGACACTGCTAAACGTTTATAGACCCCCAGGCAACGATAAGATATTTATTAAAAAAATATTTGATTTAATTGCTGAGGAGACCTCAGGTGTGCTCATTTGTGGTGGGGACTGGAATGTACAGCTACAACCCTCCCTTGACTCCTCTAACTTAACGAAAAGAAAGAACCCTGAGACAGTTACAGTCAAAAAACTTCTTCATGAAGCAGGTTTGATGGATATCTGGAGGCAAACTCACCCGACGGAAAGACAATTTACTTTTTTTTCCCACCCTCACAGCGTACATTCACGAATTGACTATTTTTTCATGTTCAACTTTGACAGGCATAGAATCACACAATGTGATATAGGTGTTAAAGACATATCGGACCACGCAGGGGTATATCTATCTCTACATCTGGATACCGAAATTAAAAACACAACTTGGAGGCTTAACACTAGCCTATTAAATGACCCATCGTGCAAAAAATATAGTATTTAGAACACAGTGACAATGATGAAGTATCTCCAAGTAACATATGGGATGCTTCCAAAGCTGTAATCAGGGGGAAACTCATAATGTTGTCTTCTACTAAAAAAAAAGAAAGGCAGAAACAACTGAATGACTTACTTATACAACTAAAACACTTAGAAATCAAACATATGGAACTTAATGACCCCCAAGTATTAGATCAGATAAAAGTGACTAAACAAAATTTAAATAGGATATATGACAGTGAAGAAGAGATGAAACTTAAATTCACTAAACAAAGATACTATGACAATGGGCCAAGAGCCAAAAGATTATTAGCCTGGAGGATAAAAAAACAACAGGATGAAAGGTCCATCCATAAAATTAAAGATACACAATCTGGCAAGGTGTGTCATAAGTTGAAAGAAATACAACAATGCTTTGAAAATTACTATAAGGGTCTGTACACACAACCGGATAGTGCAGAATCCCCAAGCATTGTTTGAACTCATTGGACCTGCCGTCCATTGGCACGGAACAGAATAGTATAATGACATGTGAGATAACAAAACAAGAACTAGACAGTGCCATTTCGAGACTTAAAACAAATAAAATGTCTGGTGCGGACGGATATCCAGCGGAATGGTACAAAACATTTAGAGAGATTTTAGCACCGGTACTATTGAAATGCTTTAATTTTACGCTGAAGGGGGGTGAAATACCAATATCATGGAGACAGGCAATTATTTCTGTCATCCCAAAGACGGGTAAGGACAAGTCTGAATGTAGCTCGTATAGACCCATCTCAATTCTAAACATAGACTACAAACTATATGCCTCAATAATTGCAAAAAGATTAGAAAATATAATTCCAGATATAATAGATGACGCTCAAACAGGTTTCTTAAAAAACAGACAGACACAAGACAACATAAGAAGGGCCTTACACCTAATGGAGCATATGAGTAAAAATGAAGATGTATCCATTGTTCTCAGCCTAGATGCAGAAAAGGCGTTTGACTCGGTCAGCTGGGAATACTTATACTTAACCCTGCAGAGATTTGGTTTTAATAGCTCAGTTATTCTATCTTTAAAAAACCTATACCACTCCCCTACAGCCAGAATAAAAATAAATGGTAGTCTATCAAACCCCGTTCAGCTTGAAAGAGGATGTAGACAAGGATGCCCCTTAAGCCCGGCCTTGTTTGCTTTATTCATAGAGCCACTAGCGCAAGCAATTAGAGAAGATCATGAAATAAGAGGAATTTGGATTAAAGGGACTGAATATAAGACCTGCCTTTACGCGGATGATGTATTGGTTACTCTTTCCCAGCCCGAATTGAGCTTGCCTAAATTATTTTCCTGTTTGAAAATGTTTGGTCACTACTCAGGTTACAAATTGAACATAAACAAAACACAAATATTGTCATACAATTATACACCCGCAGCACAACTACTTAATCCGTCTATCTGAAATTTGGACAATGATGTTGTAAAATATCTCGGGATCAGCATCCCAAAAGATTTATCCAATATATACGCTATAAACTACTTACCACTTAACAAAGAAATAAAGGCAGATTTGAATAGGTGGACCTTATTACCTCTGGACTTGCATAATCGAATAGACATAATCAAAATGAACATCTTACCACGATTACTTTTTTTCTTTCAATCAATACCTGTAGAAGTACCTTCAAAACAATTTATCGAGTGGAGAAGAATGTTTTCTGTGTTTATTTGGAAAGGCTTAAAACCTAGAGTTAGATATATTACATTGCAATTACCCAAAGATAAGGGGGGACTATCTCTACCGAACATGGAGCACTATTACAAGTCAGCCCAACTGAGATATTTAATTTATTGGTGCAACCCATGTTAAAGTGCTAAGTGGAAAAATTTAGATCTGAGTCAATTGGATATTCCCCTCCAAACATTACTTGGGGACAGAAGTTTATACTCATCTGTTAAGGAAAAATTAAATTGCTGGACAAAAACTCCCCTAAACATCTGGTTTGGTGAGTGTCTTAAATTAAAATTGGAAAATCATATCAAAATTCTAAGATGGGTTGCAAACAGTGGCGGCTCCTGACAAATTTCTCAGGGGGGGCAATTGTTGCGATGATGGCTAAGATCCACGGTACAATCAGATTGTTTTCTGCTTACCTCATTGAACAGCTAAATGGTAACATCAGACATCGACTGCATGTTCTATATGATTTTTTTGATACAGCTAAATCAAGTTCATAGTGAATGTTAACATGCTTTTGGCTGATGAATGAACTATCCCACTGTGGTCATCTAACGGTACATTTTCATCTACCATTTTGCCTCCTTAAATACCTCGGAAAGTTAAAAGAGACTGCTTTACAATAAATCACAATACTCTTTCTCCATCTGATAACATTTATTTTAAGTGCAGCAGTTGTGTTCTGATTTAACAAAAAAATGGATGTTAGCATAGCCTAGTAATTATAATATTTACAGTTCTCATCACACAACTTGATGACAGCATATATAAAAACTAGTGGCATAGCCTACTCATTGCAATATTTACAGTATTCCTAAAACAAGAATGATCCAAGGTGATAATCAAAACATTGGGTGCTATTTAACAAGAATTTACCCATAAGACACATGTACATTACAAAGCAAACAAAAAAATTGGCTAATGATATGCAATTAATACAGCTATTTCCAATTCAACATTTGAGTAGTGCAACAACACAACAACATTAAAACAACATTTCTCACTTGTATTGAAATTTTGCTCGTCTCTCTTTCAAAGCAGCAAAGTGATCAATGACCCTCTCATTAAAATCAGGCATGTTCCTGACTAGTTCCCTCTCCATGGAAAGCATGGCCAGAGCATTGAGACGATCCTGTCCCATTGAGTTTCGCAGGAATGTCTTGATTCTCTTTAAGGTCGAGAAACACCTCTCAGCTTCAGCAGTTGTCATGGGAGTGATTATGAGGATGTTCAACAGAGCCACAGTCTCAGATAGGGTCTCGTGGAGGTTGTTCCTCTGTAGAACCTGGTAGAGTGCCAATGCACCACTGCAGCCCTTGAAATCTGGACTCTCGTAGATAAGGGACAGTTCAGTCTTGAGCTTCGCCTTATTCAGCATGGGGTATGCCTTGGCAGTGGTGTTCAGAGCCTCATCAGGGAACACATGGCAGTACTGCTCAAACAGGTCTCCTTGTAGCAGCGTTGCACTCACAAGGTGGCTTGTGAAAGAGAACCTCTCGTTTGCATGGCCCAAGATGGTGTCACAGACCTGTCAAAATAAAGAGAGTATATCACAAATTGGAAGTACACTATGAGTTAAAAACACTGCCACCATCCATCCTTGAATGTAACTGTAAATACAGAAGGGGTGATTTTTTAACACTAGGTTCCAGAGGCCTTAAAAAGGAGGTCTGCATGACTTTAGAATACAATACAGTAATATGCAATGAAGTGAAGTGAGAGAAAAATAGAACAAAAAAAGAAAATAAACAAACAAAACTACAAAATCATCTACCTCCTTAGACAGCCTCTGCTTGTCTTGCTCTCCCAAGGCCCTCCTTTTTCCTGTAGTTCCTGCTGCTACTTGCTGCTGCTCTGGAGATGAGCTCTGGTCCCTGAAACAGACAGACAAGGAGAGTGTGTGTTAGTATATGAACGTATACAGTATGTCAATGCAATTACCTACAGTTCCTGTCTTAGAAAACCAGTAATAATAGTATGTTTTGTCCTGTTTTAAGATATCCTATACGAGCCATTACAGAGCCTATATTAAAAGGCAGTTAGGAAAAAGGCAAATAATATAGTTTCCCTGAATATGAAACGCTGCCATCAGGCAGAAGAATGTGTATTAAGATGCAAATCAAATCGCTTAAAATGATCATTTGTTCTGGCCTCCTATAATCCTGATGCAATAGAACGTGCAATAGAATAATGTGCAATAAATAGATAAGTACTTAACTTTAGCACTCATACTTTAGCACCTGCACCTTATTCCCAAGTTCTAGTGCAATAGTTATAGTTAATAGTTTTTAATGAATCAATCATTCACTGTGCCCAAGACAAATTTCCCCATGGTGACAATAAAGTGTAACTTATCTTACCGTATGGCTTGAACACTGCTTGTGAAGCTCTGCAGAGCACGTTTGATGAAGACTGCATCAATGTCCTTCTTCTGCAGCTGTTGGTACATAATGTCAACGTGAGGCATGATTTGATGAAATAGATGCAGGAAAAACTTGAAGTCATCGTCCTGCAGCATCCTCAGGTAGCCAGATGCCTCCCTCACTGTGGTGCAGTCAAATGAGCCGTCTGTGCTGATGGCTTCAAAACACTCTATGAGGTCATCTAGGTTCTCATAGACTTTGTTCACGACCCTGCTGTTGAAGTTCCATCTTGTGGCCGATGCTCTTGGCAGCCTCCGTGCAACAACCTGGTCGAGGATGGTGGTGCGTTTGGGTGACCGACTAAAAAAGCTAGAAATGCCATTCAGATCCGAGAAAAAAACCCTCAATGCTGGGACCTGAGAAGTGGCTTGCTGCATGATCAAATTCAGCTGGTGTGCATAGCAATGTAAATAATGTGCATTTTTGTAATGCTCTCGCACTTTTTGCTGCACACCAGCCTTCTCTCCTCATCACATTGGCCCCGTCATATGCTTGCGCGATGAGTTTACCCCTCTCTTCCTCGGTGAATAGACTGTTCAGTCTCTCCATAATAGTAGTGGCAATCGAGTCAGCCGTTGAAGACGAGAGGGGGACAAACTCAAAAAAACGCTCTTGAACAGCATGGCTCCCATCAATGTATCGCAATACCATGACCATCTGAGTCTGAGTCGAGACGTCCGTTGTTTCGTCAGCTTGTATCGCAACGAAGCTGGCCGACTTCACCTCCTCCGTAATGCGTGCCCTAATGACAGCTGCCATGCAGTCGAGCAGCTCATTTTGGACGGTCTTGGATGTGCCTTTAAAGACGGTGGCCGTTTTGAAATGCTCCTCAAAAACTTCATCTAGGGATGCAATTAACTGTACCAATCCTCGAAAAATTCCGGGGTTGCTGGATCCCTCGCTCTCGTCTCGGCCTCGCAAGGCCAACTCGAATACACCGCAGAACTTAACACCGTCGATCAGGCGGCCCAGAATGTAACGATTTTTTTCCCACCTCATCATTGTGCCGACGCAGTGCTAGCCTGTAGCCATCGTCCAACTGCGTGTTGACGCTCCCAAACGCTGACAGTTTTAAGCAGCTGTCAATGTGGATCCTCGATGTTTCATGCTTTTTTATTTTTTCGGACAGATGATGCATATCTTTGAAACCTGTTGTAGTCCAAGGTGTTTCCGTGGTGCAGCCATCAGGGTGGATGAGGACGCAGGGGTAGCAGAAGAGTCCGTTGGCTAGCTCGCATCCTGCTAGCCAGTTTTTCCTCTCCACCCAGCACCACAAAATCCCCTGGTGTACGACTTGCCTCCTTTCTTTGATATTTGTTTTATATTTAAATTTGGTCGGGGTGGTCCTAATTGTTTAACAGACAATTTTTCCTGATTGCTTCGACGACTAAATGGTAATTCTCTAAATGAAATGATGGAGTTGCTCTGAGCTGTAATATTCGCCATGACGATCGTGAATGTGACTGCGGCGGCAGCAAAGCACCACGTGACGTTCACTGTAGTGTACGTATGATATGACGGAATCACGTTAGTGCAAGCACTCCCGGAACCCATAGAGAATGCATTGCAGGGCTTGCAGTTTGAAAAAAAAAGCTTTTACATGAAAGTCAATGAGAGCGCTGGGGGCGATTTCCAGCCAGGCTGAAATCGCCCATAGCGCTCGGTTGGTATGAAATACAACTGCTCAGAGGAAAACAGGCTATCTTAATTTTTTACAAAATGTATTGGTTAGCATCATTATCACTAAAAAATATATACATATGATATATTATTAAAAAAAAATAATAGGCATATTATCTTTTTTTTTTTTTTTTTTTTATCTTTTTTGACTCAAGGAGGGCGGCGCCCTATCGCCCTCTATTGGCCGGCCGCCCCTGGTTGCAAACGATAAAGATTTTGGGCCTTCCCACATGGATGGCAGATATAAAAACTGGTCCTTTAAAGGCATTACCACTTACTGTCTTATTTTGGATGGTGGTTTGCTGGTTGACTTTCAAAAACTTAGTGATAGGTACCACCTAGAAAAGCAAGACTTCTTCAGATATCTTCAAGTTAGATCTCACTTTAATAGCAATATAAAAACAACAGAAAATTGCAACACGGACCTAATAACTATCATGATTGATGCATATAAATCTAAACTCAACAGAAAACTTATCGCTAGAATTTATTCGTGTTTACAGTCACATAAAGGAACTTCCACACTTTATATTAAATCAAAATGGGAAAAAGAATCTAAAATAATTATTTCTGAAGAGGATTGGCTGAACATTTGCGAAACTCATCGGAGCACTTCAAGTTCAGGCCAGTGGAGGGAATTTGTGTGGAAAAATATGATTATATTTTTTATCACTCCGAGAATAAAACAACTTCAGAGGGGTTTGCCAGAGTATGGGCATTGCTGGAGGGAGTGTGGAGACACCCAGGCGAACCATTTCCACATATTCTGGGAGTGCCCAACTATCCGACCCTACTGGTTGGAAATAGTAGGAAAAATTAACGTTATAATGGGTTTCGAGACCAAACATGACTTTTGCACAATATATCTTGGGAATATCCCATCCACAGTTAACTCTAGCGACAAGTATTTGCTTAAAATAATGTTGGCAGCTAGTAAAAAATGCATTACAAGAAGGTGGCTTAACAAAGAACCCCCGACAAAAGGGGAATGGATTGGAACTTTAAAAGAAATGTATCATATGGAAAGGCTGACTTTCTCCTTAAACCTATGCATGGACAAATTCACAAATATATGGAGAAAAAAAGGTCAACTCATTTTGAATCCGTTTAGATAATATACAGCTACGGTATTGATAAAGGTATAAATGTATAAAAATGTGTGTGAATTCTTGAAGATGTATATGTATGCATGTAAGTATATCCATCTGTAATGCAGATAAAAACAAAGGTCTGCTGCCCTTTTGTATGCTTGTGGAATATAGCGCCCCCTTTCGGCGGGCGTCGGGAATTCCGGTGGACAATGGACTTTCACTTCAGACTTTTTCCTTGAAATGCCCCCGTGATACTCATTGTTGGGTCAAACAAGAGGACCTACCTCTTATCCTGGACAAATGTTCACATACTCTGGTTGGCTCCCTCCCCCAAGCTACTTATATAATAACAAAGTGACTCTATGACCTTTTTTCTACCCATTTTATGTATGTGCTTTTTTTTTTTTTTTTGTGTTTGTTTTTCTATTACATGTCTGTTTAAATAACTATGCAAAAGAAAAAGAAAAACAAAGTTTAAAAAAAAAAAAAACATTGGGAAGAAACCTCTTATGGCCCCTCAAAGACATCCTGGACAGACTAACAGACTCTGGTCCCCTCTCAAATGGAGTATGACTGTCCAGTGATGTTTGATCCTTTTAACCAACACTGGACAGATCTCCAACAGAAAACAAGAGGCTGCAGATTATGTGGTGCTGGACAGAATGTCATAATGATTGTTTTTTATTGATTTGAGTATTTGTCCACATTTACAAAAACAGCCAAACACAGATGACGTGTGCCCTCAGGACAACATGTTTACAGAGTTCTGTCCTGTACAAACATTGAGAGACCCTCACAGCCTTTTCACAGACACACACCAACTCATCTGCCAACAACAAAGCATTAGAACAAAGCATTGTGCTCAGCCTCTTATCTGCTAATCAATGTGGAGAGACCACTCAACATAATTGACCTGGGATGTGATGATGTTTTTCTTTCTGCCTTGAGCTTTCACATATACACAGAGCAGGAGCACCCAGGTAAGTGGAGGCTGAACACGAGGAGGAAGCTGTACATGATAAGTAAGCATTTGCATATGAATAAGAGCAAATACTAAACCCTGCCACTTATTATTGTTTGAAGTGAAGCAGTGCACATGTTTCCGTCACAACAATATCATGATGAACAGCATGGTGCTCACTGTCTTTTTTTTGATGATGCATCACCATTAGATTACACTGACATACAGATGCTAATTTGCTATTTTAGACGAACACACACGCACACACTTAGTTTATATGATAACATTATTGGCACTGTTGTGTTTTATACACAGTGTCTGAGCAGTATGGGACCTCCAGCATCACCATGTTGTTTTGTTTTTAGAATGAGTTCTGTGGTGTGCCCTCTTTACTCAGGTAACAAGTAGGATAAGCAGGCTTTCTACTTTACTGCCACTGATGATGATAAATATTGAATGTATGTTACATCTAAAGCACCATTAAGATGAGCAAAACCTTGTAGTTTTACTCCCAGTGGCTTGTTTGACTCATTTGAGCCATTCAAGCAGAACTGAGCAGTGACGGATGGACGAGGCTCCTGCCTCACCGGGTTTCCTTCACTCTATGAATAATGGATGAAATATTTAGCCTAGATAAAAACGGTCATTAGGAAAAGACCTTTCAGCACACAAATCCAGGTGTTGTCTTTTTAAACCACATTACAGCATAGAGGCCTCTGTGACTCACATGTAGCTTGTTTATTAGCCTTTAAAGCTGTGCATTCATAAAAACAATTGACAGAGGGAAAATATTCTATTAAATTTCAATGGAAATACAGCACACCTTCGCAAACACAACCAAGTGCGTCATGTGCATAATTGTTGACACACTTTCTGTGGACTCTGTGAGTGTACTACACATGTTACCTGAGTAAAGAGGGCACACCACAGAACTCATTCTAAAAACAAAACAACATGGTGATGCTGGAGGTCCCATACTGCTCAGACACTGCTCTTACTGTACATGTGCATATCGCTAACTAAATCTGAAAGTGTTTTAGTCAGAGGGACTGAGTTTGATCATTTTTGTAACAGTTAATCTAACAATTTTGCACAAATTCCACTCTGTAGTATGCAGGGTTTAGACTTTTCTCTCTGGCTCACTTTTTTTCATTTGGAGGATCTCTGTGTTGAGGTAGTCAAAGGTGATGTCAGGGCCGGTGAGTATTTGACATATTGAACAGTCTGATGGCAGTTGGACCGAAGCTGTCCCTCAGTCTGGACGTCCTGCATTTCACACTTCAGAGCTGTGAACAGTCCGTGATGGGGGTCCTTATAAATGGAGCTCTTCTGTGGACTCAGAGAGGGTAGTGATGTCCTGGTGATCCACTCAGTAGTCTTCACCACTCTCTGCAGGCGCTGATGTAGACGCTCAGTTTGAAGCTGCTCGCCCTCTCCACCTCAAGCCCATGGATGATCAGTACCCGATGAGTTCTCCTTTCCTTTCCCATGATCCTTTTCTGGTCTTGTACGTGTTTAGGGTGAGATTCTTCGCCTCATACCACGTCACCGCACTTGCCACCTCATTTTCATTTGCTGTTTTAACACCACCAGAAATAAGCCACAGTGCTCCTGTTACGCCTGTAATTGATCTGTGTCACTCTGATGTAACATGCAGTATCATTTGCAACATGCTTGCCAGTTAAGATTTACTCATTGATGATAGTTCAAACAGACGGATGAGGGACAAATGCTGATTTGGTTAATCACCCAGGTAATATCAGTTCATCTTTCAGTCTAAGGGAGTCAGGTGTAATGACATTTCTCCAGGTGTTCCTGGAATATCTAAAGCTCCTGAGATATTACGTTCTTAAGAATGGGACAGATGGACGGATGTACAGACAACCTGAAAAGATTCTGCTTCTGGCCCCAGCTGTTTGGCAGCATGGAGGCACAAACACAACAGAAGGTAGCACTCAGATTTTCTGCTCCCTCTTTGGTCACACTTGTCAGCAGCAGGGCCAGTATGTTTGTGGTAAAGTGGGCCTCTTCAGTTTGTGGTTTGCATGTCTGTCTCTTATCTCTAACCAAACAGAAAGCTTGGCTGCAGCTTCTCACAGACTTGCTCCTGAATAAAAGCCAGTGCATCCAAAGTTCAAGTACCTCTGGTTCGACACTGTGATTGCCGAGACGTAAAGAAACATATAACAATTTATGGCCACGCTGCTCCCCTCCTCCACGTTATGAGCCAATGTCACCTCTCCTGTTCAGAGCAGGCGATCCAAACTGATGAGCTGCTGTTTGTTTGGCTACAGGCTGTCTCCGATGAGACACGATGCTGTCACTTGGATTTCATGGCAGCAGCCCCGATGGCACTGAATCACCATCTGAGTCTCTCACCGCCCCACGTTCCATCAAGCGCAGGTTTTCCAGCAATTTCACAATTTTCCATGCTTGTATTTGTTCTTTTTTATTACTGTTTATTACTATTACTGTTATTCTTTATTTATCCAGACAAGTGCAAATGTTTTGCTTTACAACGATGACTTGATTATTCTTCTGCCAATATTCACATCTGCAATGATTCTGTGCTGATGGTCAATCTGCTGGAGCAGTTGGGAGCAGAGTGCCCTGCTCAAAGGCACATAAATCAGTTTTTTGGCCAGAGTGACTGGAGCTGTACAATGATCTGAGAGGTAAATGTTTAGGAAAAATACTGCAATTCCAATGCCACCTGGTATGCACATACAATAATCCATTAAAACATATACAATTTAAATATAATATGCATTATTTCTACAAAGATATTCAGGCAAAATATTAGAACAATGAAGTCAACATGTTTTCTTAAACCTCGGATTCACATTGTTCATCACTTATATCAAGTACTACAGGGTAACAGGCCAGGGTATCATGGTTTGGTCATCCATACTAGATTGTGGACATGTGTACAATGGTGTGGTCCCTCGTTCCACTCCAGTCACTGATTACAGTAAATTGTTGTATTCACACCGACCAAACTGAACAGTGACTTACATAATCAGTTCTGTTTGAAATATAAACTCTATTTTTGGTTGAGGGGATGAATTCTGGGGTTAATTCATCTGACAAAAGCTTTGTTCTGTTTCCAGACTGGTTTATAACACAGCATGATATTTGGGCTCGGACAGGCTCCTCTCAGGACTTGGGCTCGGGTCACAGAGAATGAGGGTCGTACGATGTGTTGTTTGTACAGTGTGTTGTCAGACCACATCGAGAGTCTTCATCCTGGATCAGGTTAAAAAGCATCACAGAGAACAGGGGACGTGTTGATGGTTTAAAATGGGGATAATCATTTCCAGATCCTCTCCTGGCAGACAGACATCCATCGTGTTGCAGCTGGTGCATCTGAGTCAAAAAGGAAAAAGTGAGTGAGAGTGGTTTGGACTTTTAGATTGTGTTCTATGTTGTGAATTTATATATCACTTGAGTCCTTAAATGAAATCAAGATGTTAATATGTTGCACACGTTTATGTTTTTACTCATATGTTGAGCTTCTTATCTGTTGAGTCATCTGTTTACTGTTATTTTTACACCAGGGTTTAGGATGAAAACAGCATTTCAATCCCATCCAATGTCAAACTGAAATCAAATTCCTTGTGTGCATATGTATACTTGGCCAATAAGTTGTATATAAATAAAATTCTCATTCATGCATGTTGCTGTGGGAATAATGTGAAAGCAGATTGTTACTCTTTGAAAACCCCTGTAGGTAAATGTCTGTTATATAATATAACAACATCACACTTTCTTTGCAAAAGAGAGAGAATTATACTACATTAAAACTGAATGTTATACCTTTAGAAATGTCATCTTTATGTAAGAGATGCAAGAGTAGATAGGGCCGTATTTATTGATTTTGTACAACAATGAAATGATACAATATGGACACATTACTTCAAGTTTAAGGATGAGTGGTAAATACATATTTTGAGTGAATCCTGGGTGTTTGACGGGAGACTTGCCTGGAGAGTGACCTAATTTGGAAACACATGAACCCTATTCGATTGTTTTGCTTCTTTTAGCTGTGTTCCTAGCATTGTTTTGTGTGTATCTTGTTGTTTTACTTGATCCAGACAGCTGAACATGACATTACATTACATTTTATTACATTTTCATTTAGCTGACGCTTTAATCCAAAGAGACTTACAATAAGTGCATTCAACCATGAGGGTACAAACCCAGAACAACAAGAATCAAGAGTGTACAATTTTCTTCAAGAAAGCCAAACTACAAAGTGCTATAAGTAAGTGCCATGGGTATCTGTGTGTGGGATCTAATCACACAGCACATTCCACATGGACTAATAGGCAGATAGTTGACATTTTGTCATCCTCCTCAACACGACTGGAGCAGTGGTAGTTCAGTGGAAGGACATGTCACTGCTCTGCTGCAGCGGCTCGGTGTCCTTGAGAACACAACTGTGCAATGAAGCAACAAAGTGCTTCATTAAATGTGCCCTGGTAGATCTGGTCTGAGGAGGATGTCTCCGGGAAGAAGGATAACGTTTGGCTGCAGCTCAAGAGGGAGGGCCCACTGAGTATCTATCACTGGAGGAGACTGGTTGTCAAATAAAAAATAAGTAAAAAGCAGCGCTGGGTAATTTTACAGGATGAAAGTCAATACAGGCAATCATCTAAGACACGCCTCTCGCTTTCCCTTGAAGCTACTCACTGGCACAGTATTTACAATTGTGCAGGGCCAAATGGTTTTAACCTGCTCACAGAGGAAACAGATTATATTTGGCACATGTTCAGGAGGAATGTAGTGTAATTAAAAAGCTCAGTCAATTCAAAGCAGTAGAGTTCCTACTTCCACTCAGAAAAACAGTAAGGATCTTATAATCTTCCACTTAAAATTATATTGAGTAAGTGAATACACTTTCATTTCAAAACAGACATTAGAACACCAATTTTCCATGAGGCAGACCACTATTTTATAGGAATTACAGATTGTAAATGCTTTATCGATCGCTGACATAACCTCGTCTGAAACAGCGTACATCTTTTGAAACTACTTCTTGTCCAGGAGCTGTAACGTTAAGTTGGCAAAGACCTTGACTTGGTGTCAACGTTCTTCCTCACACATTTTGATCACACATGGACAGCTCTAGGTTGAGGTGACAACGGAGACAAATTGAGGCCGGATTTTAGATACAATCCCTCAGACCTCAGTTGGATATAGTGCGTGACGCATGAGGCCACTGTGATCAACTGAGTCACTCCCTCTCTCTCTTTCTGACATTGGATCTGGATCCGCCCCTTTACCTGCTCTAAAATTGTATTGGTTCTTCCTTGGGTCGGGCCCAACCCATCAACATTTTATTGAAATCTCCTATGTAGTTTTTGAGTAAACCTGCAGTCAGACAGAGGAACAACAACAACAAAATGGCAAGACCGCATAACCTCTGTGAAAGAGGTATAAGTGGGTTTAATAACGCAGGTAGGTAGATTTTGTTATTTCTGCACAGAGCCGGGCCAACTGTGTCCTACTGCTTACATTCCTTATGCTAAGATAAGCTCACTAGCTTCTGCCTGTCACTGTAAATTGAGTTTGCAGAGCTGAGAGTGGAACAGTTACATATGCCATATTCCTGCAGCCCTTAATATTTTAATGTTTTTTCCAACCAACATTTGCAAACCAATCCAAAGATATCTGGTTTAAGAAGAGCAGCAAGTTCTCACTGTCTCGGAGCTTCAGACAGTAACATCTTTATTAACTGCTGGAAACTGCCCCAAAAAATAAATTGTCTTATTGATGCAAATTAATTGTATGTTGATCAGCTAATTAACTGGATTTTTCAGATTTAATCAAATAACATAAAGGATGAATCAATCATTATCTGCAGCAAGGGCATGTGTCTCTATCAAATAGTTGCTGATTAATATTCTGTCAATCATCTAGTCAACTGTTTCAGCAACAGATTACATTATGTTTCCCCTATTGTTTGACCCCAGTGCCATTTATGTTTTTGAATGAAATCACTGAGAAGAAATTACCGTGAATGTGTTCTACATTCCTGTGACTCACTGTCTGGAATGCCAGAAACTCTTATTGCAGGAAGTCAACCGGTGTTGGTTTCCGGTTCACCCTGAAAGATGAAGGGGTGATAAGATATCTGTACTTATTTTCATGTTTCTAATTTTGTGTGGGCAAAAAACAGGAAGGAATCCAGCCTTTGATTTATATTCAAATGAGAAGTATACAGGGGAAATTAGATTTCCTCTTTCATTTCAGAGAACGAAATTCCTGGTGGCAGATCGTATTGTATCATCTTGTAGCGTTAATATCCAGCTCTGAGCGTCGAGAGCTTTTCTTCATTACAAAGACGGTAAGGAACTTTTACACCTCGTTGCTGAGAATGCAATGACAATTTCCATTTCTGCTCCAACGTTCGAACAATACCCCAAAGTATGTTTAAGACGTTTCTCAGCCGTTTTAATTTACACATGAAACACGATAACATATCAAAGGAGCTTTTCTTTAAATAAAACATCAAAATCTGTCTCTGCTCTACATCCCTCATGTAATGAACCGGGCTAATGCTGTGCCTCAAAGAAAACCAACCAGAAGGTGTTTATACAGCAGTGCAGAATTCATCAACGTACACCACCAGTTCAAGTTCAGACAATACACCGACTTATGTGAAAAAATATGTACTGCTAGCCTGAAAAGAAGCAACTCTCCATGAGCAGCAAACTCAAAGAAAAATTGTCAATGCCTAATTCTGATTTGATCTTAAGGATTAGTTTTAACTCTATGGACCTCTGTGACACAGCTAAGCCGAGTACAAACACAAGAAATAAGGATTCACAAGAGGAAAACTAGAGAAACTGAGTTTGATTCTGGAAGGGCTCGCAATAGGGTGTATGTTCCAGAACAAAAAAAGGAAAATTTTCCTAAATTAAAAACAAAATAATCAGACATAAGTGATAAATGTTGGGCGAGAGCTTGTGTGCAGCGTGATACGAGTCAAGAAGTCATGAGGCGCTCACTTCCACCTAGTGGAAAGCAACGGCAAGTGATGCATTTTCCCGTCTGGTGACCACGCAGCGTGAGCACTTAAGTGTTTTGATCTTAAAATGAAGTGTGATCAACTGACTAACTAGAAACTGCTCTGAAGTCAGTGTTGGAGTATTTCACTGTTATATGGAACGTATTATCAAGACGGTAACATGCACCTAGATGGATCAAGTACACGTGCAAACACTTGTTTGTTAGACCCACAGATGGTCTGCTCATGTGTTTTCCCTTCACACAAGAACCTGTTCCCTCTGTAGAGAATCGGCACAACCACCATTATAATAGCAATATACCAGTGCAAGGTACAAGTCAAACGATTAAGAAATAAAATTATTTTAACTTTTTTTTCCATTTTTTTAATTTTGTTTGCAGTAATAAGAATATATCGATATTTATTTGGTTTTGACATCTGCTTTCATTTTGCGATGTTAGGTGTTTTTCTATCATTGTGAAAAGATGAGATACAGGATACAAAGTTGCTTCTAAAATGTGGCACAATGATCTAACAGCGTGGTTTGGATGGAGATCTGGGACAAGCTGAAGGTTTATGCAGGAACATGCGTTGGAGTCTTCAACTGTAACTTCTCATTGACTTTGAATGGGAGGACTTCATACGAACTGCATTGCTTGCACTGTGTTTGGAAGAAGTTGAGCACAATTTACCATGCTGTCCCAGAGGTACCAGTCAAACTTATCATGTTTGGACAAACACAAAAACACAATGTGAAAGATGAGACAGAGGCAGCAAGTGAACCTGCTTCATATTCATCTGGTTATGGATTTATTTCCTGTGTACTTTTGCTTTAGCTTAGCATCGACAGCTAGCATGACATGATAGCACGAAGAATGGCTATGTTGAGCCTCCCAAGCACAAAATAGAGTTTTTTTTTCAACTTTTCAGGTTAAATTCAAAAGTCTTGAGACAACTGCTCGAGCAAAAGAGTCCAAATAAATTCACCAAAGACAAAAAAGAACTTCAAGACGTCACATTGAGAAAACTCTCACCGAAGGGGCTTCTCGCTTTCCTTCCAATATACAGCACATCCATGCTCTCTGTGCAATCTAAAGGCGGTAATCCTTCTTCATGCATACTCTCCGTGGGTGTCTTCCTCCTAACGACCCAACGTGATACACCAATACAGATCAGAGAATCTAATGCAGTCAGTCTGCATACATGCAGTACTTGGAAGCGATATTCAAACGGTGACTGGGAGTGGAAATGAAATGAAAACCAAAATCGCCAACCACTGCAAGTTCAGATGTACATTTTGAAAGCTGCTTGAAATATTTTGAGTTGTTTATTAATAGTTCACATCCACATTGGAGTCTGTAAAACCTGCTACACGTATGGAGGAGTAATTTGGTCTCTTTCATGTGTTTGTTTCTCCTTTGCCTTTAAATTAGCAAAGAAAACCCTTGGACAAGAAATTTGCAGTGAAGGGATAAATAACAATCCTCCAGAGCATCGTCTTGTATAGTCTGGGCACAGGAACAGAGCATCTCCAGTGGCAGAATGATGTGGTGAAATCCTGTGTGAATGTGTGATGAGGAAGCTGGATGCTGCTTTTTCAAAACATGATGACACATCTGACTAGACTCCCACATTTACACCTGAGCTCCTCATCTACTATGAAAACAAACAAAAAATAACTTGAATGAATCAAGACTACTAATTGTGTAAAGAGTTAATATCCCTACAGCTGGACAGACCCGCACTTCCACTACTTTGTGGCAGCTTCCCCATCGGGTCTCATGCTGAAGGGCTCCAGGCGCTCGCTCTCAGGCAGCATGTTGTTCAAGCGCTCCATCAGAGGCACCGTCTGGTCGATTCCCATCTGGATGCGTCTCAGGATCATGGACATCTCGTTGACCTTCTGGATTTGCTCAGCGTACTTGGCGTAGCGTTTCTGGCGCTCCTGCATTATGGTGAACAAGGTTTCTACGGACAAGTCCATCTGGAAGAAAACAGACGAGGGAGAGAGAGAGCAAGAATTAGATAGAGAGCTAGTCTGTGACTTTTGATGACACTTTGAATCATCTCAAGGCAAAGCAGGGAAAATCTTAAATATCTGAGATGATTTATAAAAATTCTGATTTACAACTACTCATTTTCCTAATGTAAAATATTCTGGTTAAATAAATTTAAAATAAACTTAATACCAAATGTTTAAGAAATATAAAGTTTTAGCATAGCCTTTCCAAAAAGCTTTTTCTAATGTAATTATCACAAACGTATTTTTTGTCCGATTTTGTGTCTTTATAATATGACAGCACTTTATTAATATTTATATTGCCTATCTTTGTTTCAATGATTTATCACTTTTCAATTATTGAGTAGTTAAAATGTTAAATTTTCCTCAATGACTTAAAATGACTTGTTTGGCCATGAAAAAACTCAAAACCTTTAATAAGAAAGACAGAAAAAGAAAAGCGGCAAATTCTCACATCTGAAACTCTGGAATGAATGAGTATTTATAAGAATCGAACAGTTAATAAATTATCCGAACTGCCCTTTCCTGTAGACTGTGGGTAGCTGTGGACATTTTTCTTTTATTCTCAGACAGTTTAGTCAGGACTTTCTCAGCACTGGCCACCGTTGTCGGTTCAGGACAACTTGAGTCTTAGCCATCAGGAAATTCCCTCTGCAAGAATCCCTCAAATAGCTAATTGGTCTGCTTTGTTAATTTCCAGGGAGCAAATCTAAACTTAGGGGTGAAATAACATTCCGTTCCATGCAATTTTACCTCTTTTATCCTCTTGACCAAGGCATTCTGGTCGAAGGCCACGGCCTCTGCACACTGGTGTAGATGGTCCTGGTAACGGATGCAGAGCTGCAGAACCTGAGCATTATCCAGCCTTTCTAGACTCACAGTGCTTGGTGACGTTTGGCCGCTCAGCACTCCTGTGGAGAGAAACGAGCCGGGGACCCACATAAACATGTTAGAACAGGGTAATGCTCAACAAAACCTGGATTTTGGTAATTATTTTAATTAGCTATGCACTGGATCTGAAGGACCTACCCTTCCTGCTATTTCAGGAGTGTGCCTTCACAGGAAACATGGCTCATTTTCCACATTTAAGTGCTAATGAGTTGCAGTGACAATTATCTTTGCTGCACAGAATGTTAAAATAGACCATTGGGAACTTGTGAAAGATGTGATGAAACCGTCACCATCTTCGTGAAAACTGTAAATGTAAAAACCCGACAAAAGATCTGCACAATGTATCCAAAGACCCTCATTTATAAGAGCAACATTTTAAATCGGACAAACAAATCTTTGCCAGACATTATCAAGATTTACCAGACAGACCAAAACATTGCTATACATATCATCCATCGATCCACCCATTCATGATCTATACTGCTTATCCTAACAGTCGCTGGGGAACTGGAGCCAATTCCATCTGACAGAAGGTGAGAGACATGGTGTAGGCTGTACTATTTTTGTCTGAAAGTGTTGTTTAATCTAGCACATGTAAAAGTTTCTTCTAGGCGTGTGCCCTCTACACCAACCCAGGAATGGAGATCTGATCCAAATCAGTGATGATAGTTTAACACTTAAAGATAGGGTTGTTAATCCTAGAAATACTAGCAAAGCAGGCTACACTTTGAAAAAATTCCAGGGATACATCTGACTGCCTACCAATGGCAGTTGTTTTGCTGTTTTGTTTTGTCCAAAGCTACACCACCAAAACAAATGAATGTGTACTGACTGATAACTGCTACAAGACGACTTGTTTATCTCAGCATCAAGACTCCAGTCATGCACAATGAGAGCACAGGCAGGGTTCGAACAGACAGACAGGTGTGCCAACAGCTCAGTCGATTCATCTGGTCCCAATAAAATGATTGGTTATCTTTACGTTGCCATAAAAAGTGTTGCAGTAACAACATTGCAACCCAACATTTAACACATATCTTATAACATTATCTGCCAGATACTGTATACTTTATTAGGATTTTTGTTGTGAGTGAACTCTTGGAGACTGTATGCTTATTAATGTGTTTATTAGTTATATGTAGCTGTAACTAATAAAGTTTAAATGAATGCAGTATAGCCTTCTTTCTTGCTGGTTAATATGTGCACTTTCCACTGAAACAACAAGCCACAGTCTACAAAATGACAAGCAAGCAGAGACTATTCAAAATAGGTTCATAAAAAACAAAGCATAATCATTGTATTGTTAATTTGATTACATTAGGTTATTTTTGACTTGCTGAACCAAATTGTCTGAATGATGAAAATCGATGTCAGCAGCTAGGGAACTTGAACGGTACCTTTCAAAAGTGGCTGAAATGTGGGTATTTCTTGAAGCTTGATGACGTCTGGGTCATTGTGGATATTCCGCAATGACTGGGTCCCCTGGGTTACAACCACGATATCATCCATCTTCGCCTTCTGCTTTGCTGGAGACGGCACCACTGCAACAACAACCATACTCTTAATATTAACAGGCACAAATTCCTTTACCATGTCACAATCAAATCACTTGCTACTAACTGTCAACACTAATCTGAGAAAAATGTGTTAAATCTTTTTGAGATGTACGACAGTGTAGAGGTAGATGTAAGAGTACTTTGGAATACACTGATCCATTTGAAACTTAATGGAATGGTGAAAGACAAACTTGCATCCTTTATTTAAAAAGACAAGTTATATAACAAAGGTAAAAAATGCTGGATCCAAGATTTGATTTATCTGAAAGTACAAATTTATCTTTAAACTTAGAAATAATTAAGTGACATTGATCATGCCAATCATCGATATCGACTGATATGAACGTTTTTATCCTGATATGTTTGCCATACTGCCCAGCCGTATAAGAATATCATCAGAAATATAAACAAATGTAAACAAGTATTAATCATGCAGAACGAATCATTTCTGACTACATGTTAGCATTTGCTTTCATTTCCATATTAGATTTAGCATTGATTTTTACTGAAGAATGAACATGTTGTAAGATGAGTATAATTGTATTCTGAAGAAGTAGCTGGAAACTCAAAGTAAAGTAACTACAAAGTAAATGTAATGGAGTAAAACATGTAATCATTAAATTTGAGGGGGAGGAAGTACTGCAGTAACTTAACTGTCCATCAATGCCAGTGACAATGCAAAGGTGCAGTCACTTTAGTTAGTCAATCTACTGTTGGTTAACCTGGAGACGGATACAAGTGGACAGAATACAAGGTGTTGTGTACCAGAGCACAGATTCACCTGACGCGCTGTAGTCGGAGTGTTTGTGCTCCGCTTCTCCGCTCTGCTCGGCTCCCATGATGCTAACGTCTGGCTAATGCGCTAGCAGTTAGCTTTCGTTAGAGTGTCCACAAACTGCGGCGAATTACCCACGAATGCGTTTGATGCTGGAGGGTCCACATACACCAGGACTGGCAGTGAGGTCACCCTGACCGCAGGAGAGGTGCTAGGAGCCAGGGGTGTTGTTGGCAGCGCTGCGACAGCAGTGTAAGCTATGTCAGCTAACGGTTAGCCTCAGTCTCAAACGTTCATGCTAGTTTACTAGCTGACATGCTAATAGAGGAAGCTACACGAGCTGTAAACCCGGCAATGAGTGAGAGACATGTAGTTGAAGACATTAAACAATCTTAACATTAACGCGTCACATGACACACCCGATATGACTGACTTTCTGTTCACGATTCTTAGGCAGCTGACAGACCAGCTTACTTCCGTAAACATTGATCACGTGGACTACCCTGTGCTTGTTTCCATAGCAAAACATAACCGCAGTCTTCTGCTCCTGAGGTCTGACGTAAACACAGCTCACCAATCATGACTCTTTTCTGTATATTAACTTATTAAAATTCATATTACATTTTGTCAGTGTTTACCAAATCTATATCACAATAATTCCAGGTCTTCTATAATTAATTTTGATTGATTATTTATTTAGGCCTCGGAAAAAACATTGAGGAATAAGACCCTTATTTAAAATTAGTGCCGAGGGTACAATGAACAGTTAATACATTGAGAAAATAAATAAATAAATAAGAATGAAATAAATATGCATATATACATACAGCAACACAAGGGAAAAGGTCACAAACAATCAACCCTGACGATTCAATAAATACTATAAAATACTATGGTTAAGCCTAACCCAACTAACAGTTACAATCACTGCAGGAGAAGCCAGCCGTACATGAAACAAGACTCGAGAACTCCTTTAATGAAATAAATGAGGTCAACTTTAAAGATTTTTGGACCTCATTCCAGATGTAGGGTGCCTTATAACAGAAAGCTTTCTTCTCCAAGTTAGTGTTAACACGAGGTAGATATAATGAAAGCCAGCTCTGGGAGCGGGTATTGAGGTTATTACAATTCCAGAGAGAGGAGAGATATAATGGCAGTAGCCCAATGATTGTTTTGTAAATATAGATCTTCCAATGACCATCCCTTTTTTTAGACAGGGCTGGCCAGCCAACTTTATTATAAAGAGCAGAGTGGTTTGTGCCATAGCGGTCTCCAGTGATAAAACGTAGAGCAGAATGGTATACAGCATCCAGGAGTTTCAGTGTGGTTTGCGATGTATTCCCATAAATAATATCAGCATAATCTAAAACTGAAATGAAAACAGACTCAATAATGCGTTTTCTGGTCCAGAGCCTCTGTACGGAGTGTTCATTTATTTATTCCTTCTACCACGTGTCGTGGTAATCTGTCCAGTAGTTTTTTTTGTAATCTTGCTTACAGACAAACAAACAAAACAAACAATTCAAAGTCCACTGGTGAAAAACCTCTTTAGCGGAGATAACATCCACAGAGACATGAAATGACCATAGACACCGACTTACCACATTTGGATGCTAACAGACCACAGACGGAAACAAAACAACACAAACACTGCAGTGTCTCTTTCATTCTAGGGACCAACATTGGAGGTGTGGGCAGGGCTTTTACCCAATCCAAACCCAGAGGCCCATCATCTCATAATCCATCCACCCAATCACCAAAATAAAAGGTAAGAATATGTTGGATAGATTAATTGACCAATATTTAAAAAACAGAAATATCTTCAAAAATGGACCCCGTAACATGACAGTGAGCTTCATAATCCCCATCAGCCGGAAGCCACCATCTAGCATTAACATTCTTTGCAGCCAATAAATAATGTTTAAGGCTTTTCCAAGGTCAAATAATGACTAAATCATTTTAGAAAATTAGTTTTTTCTTTTGTTGTCATATAAGACCTCCAGAAAATATACCAAATATTGAAAAAGTACAAAACGCCTCGTAAGCTGTGTAGATTTAATAAACAAGACGCAAGTCAAACTGAAAAACAAATCACTTTCAATACAAAACAATCCAAGTCATAAAGACTTAAACGAGAGCAAACATACAAACATGTATTAACTTATAGGTTTTATGTCAACTTTAAATGACGTGGAACATCCTGTAGGATAAAGAACAGGCATTAACATTAAATTTCTCATGTAAAGCTGATGCATTTGATACATAAACATTTGACTACTGTAATTTGTAACAGTAACACCTCTTTATTCAAGACAATCTGTGGGGTTTATTCTCCCTTTTTAGTTTCAGTCTTTTTAAACAATCTGCTAAATAAGAGGCTCATGAATCAAACAAAAACACAAAATGCCTTGAGGTTTAAACTTTTATCCAAGAAGGAAGAAATCCTATTCAAAGAATTACCAAGAACGGTTTACTGTAGTGTAGGAAACACTCTAAAATGTGGAAAAACAAGTCTTAATATTAGTTATAAAAGAACTACTTTGCCTTTACATTTAGTCAAAATTTGAAACCAGTGAAAGCTGATTTTGTCATTAATATATCAGCAGAAACACAAATGAAGGCCTCAGGCGGAGGACTCCAGGCCTCTGGAATCCTGTGTTTGGTCAACTCTTTCCTCCTTGTCGGTCAGTTTTCCATTGTTTTCTTCAACCAGAGGGTACTGCTGCAGGTTCAGGGTCAGCATGCGGCTGAACATGCACTCAGTAAACTGTGACAATAAGGGACAAACAATGTATTGAATGCATTTTCATGTAATAAAGAAACTTCCAACATGTTTGAAATGTTTCTTACATCTGAGTAGACTCCCAGAAGAGCGTCTGCCTTGGAGAAGAATTCCTCCTTCAGGGAGATGACAATGATCTGCATGTTCTTTCTGGACTCCTTCCTGATGAAACTGGTCAACTGAATGTGAACAAAATACCAACATAGTGCGCAGGTAAGCACACAAAACCCGATACAACACTGACAATTACACTACCAGTCAGGTTTCCCGATTTAATTGAAATTTAAGTAATTCAAATCAAGCAAATAACTCAGTAGGGGTGAACGGTACACAAGTGTCGTAGTCATCACTGCTGTGATAGGGCACCATGATATGGATTGTACAATGCCTTCAACACAGAGATAAATCAACAGCCTATCTATAAAACATACTGAATTTGTATGACTTCAAAATGATATGTTGTGCTCCGAATATTTTTCAGAATATTTTGTATCAAATTAAAAGATAAAACATTATCGCTTCATCAGCTGTTGCCTTACAAGGTACAGTATGTGATCGAAAGGAGTGGACAAACTGATCAGTTAAAAACTAACCAAGCCTAACCATAACTGTAAGATTTCAGTTTTCAGTTTTCAGAGCCTTACTCAGGCCCAATGCCGACAATATTAGCTGCACTGAGGTTGTGTTACCCTGACACGAACGGTTATTGTTATTATTAATTATTGTCCAAATCTAGTCCTGTCTCCAGTATCCACACTCTATAATGCAGGTTATTTTGCCATGTCATGAACACCAGCAACATGATGTTACACTTAAAAAATATCATGTCTGTGAAAATGAGGAAGCAACCTGCAAACGGGCAAAGCTGTTTGTGCAGCCAAACTGCAGAAGAGGAGTAGGTCCCAAAACCACAGGAGTGTAACTCCAGGCATTTTTTACCGCTGCTACACAATATAACATAAGACCAGTAAAGGATGGACAGATCTGACTTGACAGTGCAAATAAAAGTGCAACTACAGTGATATCAATTTTGGGTCATATTGCCCATCCCGGATAAACGGTACAAACTATTATGGTTAACAAAAAAACATGTGCATTTCATAGAAAACAAACGGAAATGGAAATGGAAGTAAGTAAAGAGAAACTTTGTGAAAGTTTGGTGTTGAGTGGGCAGGAAACTAGGTAAACTCTGGGTGAAACTGGAAACATACCTTGTTGATGTTAGTGTTGTCCAAGGCTGCGTCTACTTCATCCAAGACAAGGAAAGGAGCAGGGCGGAAGCTGAGAGAAAAGACACAAGCACCAGTGTCAAAAAGCAGCAGGGACATGAGTCGCATGAACCTAAGATCAATACTTTCAGTACAAAAGAAAGTGAAAAAGAAGCAGTACCAATTTATGTATTAAGCGGAAATGTCAAGTGAATCTTTGTGATATCTTTACATAGAGTTGATGACACTGAAGAGGAGAGTATCAAAAAGCTCTTCAAATTACATCTTATATATTTTGTTACTCACTTCGTCAGTTTAAAAAACTCATGGTCTTTAGCTGCTAAGTTCCACATTAAATGGTTTCTGAAATTGAATAACAATCTTCTATATTGTAAATGTGATTTGTAGTTTGGTTTGCAGTTTTGTTGAACTTCCAGGATTACCTGTGAATAGCGAACACCAGGGCCAGAGCAGCAATGGACTTTTCTCCACCAGACAGATTGTCCATGGACATGAAGGATTTTCCAGGCGCCACACAGTTGTAGTTGATGCCGCCAAGGTACGGTTCCTCTGGATTGTCTGGAGTCAAAATGGCCTGGAACACATACAGCACTGTATTGTAACTTCTTTTAATGGAATTTCTTCTTTTAGACACCTTGTCCTTGTTTCTCACAAAGGGATTCTTCACAGAATTTACCTAGTTAACTTAATATGTTAATACCATTAAAATTAACAAATTTCAACACACACAGGCAGTGTGTGTTGGAGTCAGTGAAGCTTTAACCTGATAACGTGGGCGCCAAAATGAAGGCAAGACCTTCCGTGTCTCACACATGCCTTTCAGACATCCAGGATGGCCCGGGCGTAAATCAGTAGAGGATAGCATATAGATATATACAGACAGGGAGGACAGAGGAAAACATGTGCATGTGTTGCTTCACCTGAGCACTGCTGTTCCTGCAAATTCTTTTATAGATCTGATCAATTACGACAGACACATGCTCGAAGCACTGGTTGAAGAGGTGGAGGCGCTGGGTTTTGACATGCTCGAACTCCTGGTTGCACCTTTTTGTTACTTTGGTGCTGGCTTCAAAGGCTGAGTGAAGGGGGGAGGCAAGGCTTAATAACCAGTCCAGGTACTTCAGTTATCACATGACAACTGAGTGTGATTACAACATTAAGCAGAAATCCAAAACGACTTAAATGTTTCAAAAAGTGGTTTTCAATGGCAAACGTTTTTATGCAGATACAAACTTTAAAAGCAACGCCTGAGTAAAGAATTACCTTCGGTCACTCCCTGACACTTGTCCTTCACCTCAATCATCTTTTCCAGAGCTTTCAGGTTGGGGGCTGTGGTGCGATGCAGTTCTGACTCAATGGCGGACACTGACTCCTTCAGCTTCTCTAGTGAAGCCTCTACCTCCTTCTCTCCCTGCAGACTCTGTATAAACATATATTCAATACAAGTATGTGCTGTACAAATGTATTGTGGTACATGCTGGTCCCATGAATAAACAGAACTCAGATAAAATCAGGGAGATGATGAAGTTTCAAGTCTCACCCTGAGCTCAGCCTCCAGTTCAGAGTAATCGATGACGAGCTGTGCCTCTCTCTCATAGATGTCCATGGTAGCTGAAGTGCTTTCTGATTCTGTGTCCGGCTGCACAACAAACACAGATCAGTCAAACCAAATGTTTTAAAATAACTCTTGAGTTTTACAGTAAATGTGCATGCATATTCCTTTGCTGACTTTAAAACTGACACCTGCACTTCTCCTGTGTCTCTCTGTGTCCTACCTGCACCCTACTGATTTCATTCAGGCTCCCTGACAGCAGAGTAATGGGCAGACTCTGGATCTTGCAGGCCAGCAGTAGGTTGTGTCTGGCCAAGCGTTTCTGCTCTAAAGCCGACTCTGCAGACATCACCTCACGCTGAAGTTTCACCAACTCTCTGACAGAAGGAGAAAAGTTCCCTTTAAAAACACCGCTATTTCTTATAGTTTTGTTCAGAGCTGGATTTTATTTTTCGTCATCATAAAAGTGGAAGATAAGGGCACACTTAAAAATAAGAGTCACTCATAAATTTTTTTTACATTTACCAGCATGTGTTTTGAGACTGAAAATGTGTTATATGCTCTTGTAGAAGTCACTACTGAAGTCTGTATATCTACTGCATATGTGTTGTATTCACAATTTCAAGGAGAAATACTCCACTAACCACAATCCTCAAGTGTAAAAGTTATGTGTTTGATTGGTGGGGCTCAGTGTCACAATGGAAATTGTTCAACACTTTAACCTCATTAAGGATTTTCTGAAACGTCAATGGAGGAAATGAATGGAAAAGTTACATCCAGAACAATCAAAAGTGGGCAGTCACTGATCTCTATGGTTTGCACAAGTTAACATCACATCTTACATTTAACATTTTACTTAAAGAGTCCCTACCTTCAATAAATTCCGTAACAATTTCGTGAAAAAGTATATGAGCTACCTCCCAGAGGAGAAACCTCTGTAGAAGCATCTGCTGCTGAACTAATAGAAACAGTGGCAGTTGCACTAATAATATTAGTGTAATTCTAACTGTTTGATCTCTTGAAGCCTTTGGGTTTTCTGGTCCAGCTCAGCTTTGGCAGCTGCCACTTGGTTCTTATTAGACAGCAGCCTGTTGTTCACCTCCAGCAGTTTTTTCTGAGCTTCCTCCACCAGCAGAAGCAGCTGCTCCTCATCCTGCAGAAAAACAATGAAACATGCAATGGCCGAAAAATTTGATCCGAGCCAGAGTTGTCCAGCACCAGTCCAAGAAACTACTAAACTCTTGATTCAACTTTTAGTTAGTGGGGCCATTATTTCTGGCCATGCTCATTGGAAACTAAAATTGTAACTGTGCGCGGTATTTTACCCTCTGGCAAATAACAAGAGGTAGTCCAACACTGAGATGATTACCTTCTTCTGCTCTGCCATTGACCTCTTCTCCTTGTTGATAGTTGCCTCCATTTTGTGCAGCTTCTCTATCTGCTGCTTCAGTTGGTCTTGTTCATATTCCAGCTGAGCACTCAGACGAGCACGCTGTGACTCAAACTCCAGCCTTAGGGGAGAGGAATGATGCATCAATGTGTTTATGTTGCAAATGACATGGAGCACGTACCGTGCAAGTACTGTAATTTTATAAAACAAGTATACACAGTACTAAAACATGTACAAAACTAAATCTGTATTTATAAGAAAATTACATACAATTACATTAAAAACATGATCAAATTGAGTTTCCATTAGAACCTGTTTTAGAGTTCATTCACCACTTTGACAGTTCACACCCACAATCCTCCATGATCAAATCCCATCTCCTTAAAGCAATTCACGCTGTGAAAAGCTACATGTGTGTCAGAGTGTCCCGAAATACTGACTCATCAGAACGTGTGAGGTGCATTGAGGAAGACGTCTCTTGAGTCAGCCGAGGATCACTATGCTTGATTTATTTATAACCCTGGCTAAGTTAGTGACTCGATGGAGTGAAGGCCAATGGTAACTTCTTAACCGTCTGAATGACTTACTGATGGAGTCATAAGTAAACCCACCTGATACCAGTGTATAACAGTTGTCACAAACCCTTTTTAATCCAAACGTAAGTTGAGATCTACCACCTTGATATCTTCCAAAAAAAAAAACACATATTTATAATTTCTGTTAAAGGTTGAATATATGAATATTCATATACACAAAGAAAGGCAGTGATGCAGCTTTATCTATTCAATGCACAAAGTTAACATTAATATCAATTCATATTTATTGCATCTGTTCAATGCACAATATTTAGCTTATGTAGAACAATGTTTTTACATAGATTTTGCCTTGAATATGGCCATAAATATATGACTATTTCATGTAGTCCTATTTACTCAAATAAATACCAGTACTATACAGTATGAAGCCTTGCATCTTCCGCTCCTGAAACTATTTTACAATAAAAACAACTTTTAAAACAAAAGAATAGATTCTGTCAATGGAAATGCTTTTATTTTGAAACGCATACAGAAAGTGTTGCAAACATTTGTTTGTGACATAAATTCATGGGATAAAACAATGAAACTCTGTTGAAAGATAGTATCTCTGTTTATTCTGCAGTCAAGTACAATGTTTATCTGTCAATGTCACAAAAAAATTTCCAACACTTCCGAACCAGTTTCAAAGTTAAAGCACTCAAGCGTTTCACTTTCTGAATCCATTCCTTTGTTCTAACAGAGCTTTGATTGTTATCGACAGACTGCAAGATTAATGACAAAAGTCATATATTGTGATTGTATTAAAAGGCTGACTTAAAACATCTATGAAACTTTAAAGCCCTGCACAATTCCTGACTCAAAATCACAAATTAAATATTTATCACAGAGGTGTTTATCATAAATCCTTTATCACAGACCTGGCTGGTTAAATCTATCACATAAAAATGATGAGTGGTTGTCGTACCTTTTTTTGTCAAGCTCTTCCTGCTGTTTAAGGTATTCCTGCTCATACTCTCGGATGCTGTCCACACCGATCTCAGCACAGAAGTCAGCAAACACCAGGTCCTCAATCTGAATACAAATATCATCTCATTAAAATTTGATGAGGTGTTATAAAATTATCAGGATTTATTGAGAACAATTATGTCATTTGAACTTTTAAAGCTTTTTTTATCTTAACAGTAATATAGGAAATGTAGAAAGTAGTGGTGTTGGAAAAATCAATTGTAGTCCATGTCAGCATGAGGCAACAGGCTGTGAAAGTGCTGCAAATAAAGGAACCTGATCGATCTGGTCTCTGATCCTTCTCATCATTGCATCCTTTGCCTCCACACTTTCCTGCTGCATCTGGATCTGAGAGTCCAGGTTTACTAATTCACTCTCCATACGTGAAATCTCCTGAAAACCACAGGTAGACAGGAAAATACACTTAAAGAAGATACTGTACAACTGCTCATGAGTTGGGATCTAGAAAGCTGCACGGAACCTCTCTAAATATCGTCTACTAGTTAGAGATGTTCCCCATCCCGCCTCTTGACTGTCTGTCTCTTTCACACATACAACGTTTGAACCGGTAGCTGAGACAGCCAATCAGTTACATCTGTTCAATTAGTTCCACTGTACGACTGTGGTCTTGGTTGTTAGGAGACTCTGGAAGATGTAAGCCTCTGCTTCATATGACATATTTACAAATATGTGTGAGCTGCTACTGAAGTCATAGCTAATTGGTTTGTCGTATGTGTGAGCGATCTGCTTCAGAGTTTTTATGGTATATCTTTGTGTATGCAAGTTGAATATAATTTGTCTGGAGCTTTGGTTTATACAGACATCTACAGTAAAAATTTGACTTTCATTATACCGCTTGGCAGTGAAGGATATTTATTTTGCGAAGGTTTGCCAGCTCATTTTTGGAGTATTTGAGGCGGGTCTGAGCACCATGAGCCTGAGCAATGATCTGGTTCAGGTCTGACTCCTTTCTCTTCAGCCTCATCAGAGTCTGCCATAAACAAAAAACACAGCAGGACTGTTCATTAGCATCCAAAAGAAATGTCTTAGCTCAATTACACACAGTCTTGCACATTACGTTACATAATGTGTTATTTGGAAATTCCACGAAAAGTACAAAGTATCGTTGATAGAACTTATGTTATTTAAATAAAAGATGAAAGTTTGTGTAGCTGAATAGAAAATAAACAAAACTAATCAAAGCTTTTGGACTCACGCGTAGCTCAGCTGTAAGCTGCTCCTTTCGTTCCCTCAGATGTGTCATGTCTTTCTCGTCCCAGCAGCGAGCTTTGCTCCGCAGATCACTGGAGCCTCCAGAGATCACGCCTGACTTTGCAAACAGTGTCCCGTCCAGCGCTACGGTCTAAAGAAAACTGAATAAAGCATCTCCTGCCAGAAAAGGCAAACATGCCTATCCTGACACATCCTGACTCAAACAACCATGACTGACAGTCAAGCTTACCTTATTCCGCTCCTGTCTGTCAAAGGCCATGCTCCGAGCTTCTTTGATCGTCTCACACACCAAGGTATTGCCACAGACAAACTGCACTACTTTTCTCAGCTGGGCGGCACCTGCAGCAGCGTTCACCTGGACAACATCCACCATCATCTTGGCGCCAGGCACCTCCCTCAGTCTCTCATTCAGAGGAGTCACCTGAACACAGTGGTGATCACGTCTGTCCCAGGTCAAATTCATTCTTATCAGCGATTGATTATATTAAATAATTGCTTATCATCACATAATGATTGATACTTTTCTTAATGAGTAAAATCTTTATTCAGAGCAGCGCATTCATCAGCCGTCCTGCTCGCTGTTTTACTCTCTCGCTCTCTCTATCACACACACACACACAAACACACACACACATATTCACTAACAGTGTGAGCGAACATAAATGTAAACGTAGACGGCGTGACTCTCAGTTTGGCTTGACACGGTTGACGCAGTAGGCAGCGGGAATGATAGATTCACAGAGAGGAGCAGTAAACTACTGACAGAGCTGGTAAAATCTGTAAAAAAAACAACCTTTCAAGGTCCACAAATGTATGAAAAGACCACAAATGATCACTTAGTGAAGCTGTGCATGGCTCCCTGGGTGTCTGCCCCGGACTTGGAGGCGCTGTGGCCGGGCTGTGCGCCCTCCCCCTGCGTCCGTAGCCAGGTGGAATTTCTTCAACTAAACCATGTTGTTGGAATATAAATAATGCTTTTCATTGTGTCTGCATAGACCACTTACTGTGTGGGGTCTATGTTAGCATTAAAACCAAAGCAGACTGACTTGATACCACGCACCAAACCAGACAATGTATACTTAAACATTTGTTTATTTATCGCTAGCATATAATCATCGCGATATTCAACATTGATATTGCATGTTTTCCTAATATCCTGCAGCCCTAGTTTTCCCTTTTAAACCACCTAAAATAGTTAGGACTTGTTTTGGAAATGGTTTCAACTTACATCCAAGTAGTCGATGGGCAGAAAGGTTTCAGGTTCATAATGCTCCTCCTTAATAAAAGAGATGCAGTCACGGGCCACCTTCTCCGTGGTCACCACAATAGCATTCATGTAACGCCCAAACACCTTGGTGACAGCCAGCTGGTACTTCTTATGGATTGGACTGCATAAGTCCAACAGCTGACCATACTGGGACAGGGGAAATAAAGGAATAGATGAATGACGCATTTGGTTCACAAGAATAGGCCTCATTGTTACAGGACGTGTCTCCCATATTATACAACCAGACTTTATTTGTGAGAATTAACTCCCAGGTCTCTGAAAACTAAATTAGCTGGGGGTGAATCATATAGTATGATTTGAGTGATATGAATTGGTCTCTTACCACAGATTCAGGGTAAAGTCTGCGTAGCTTCTCTCGCATCTCTTTGCGCTGCAGCTGGCGCCGGCTTTCCTGTGTGTACAGACGGGCATTACCCAGCTCCTCCAGCACCTGACCCATCTCCTGGTTCACCTCCTGGCTGCGCTGGCGTCCACGCTGCAGCTCTGCATTAAGACGCACCTCTTGCTGACCATATTCCTCAAGGGACGACCTGTGACATACAGTGCCTTTATAACATATGCTTGGTTTCCTTTTGAGATTCCACATCCTTACACCAAAGTATTTAATTCTTCACTGATAAATCTACGTGGAGTAATGTCTCCCTGAAAGCCAGGGAGAGTCTTGCTAGAAGACACGACATTGTGCAAGACATGTGCTGATGAGGTACACTAATGACATACTTGCAGGTCCTGGTGTACTCCTCCAGCTTCTCTGTTCTACGTGTCAAATCTTCCAGCTGAGTGCGGTTGCTCCTGATGCCAACCTGCAGCAGGTGATTTGTAGTATTATAAAAATTAATCACAGATTCAGTGGTGACAAACAGTGCGATACCTGTCTTGTTCAGCAGCAGTTCAGTCTGTGTTTATAAACTTCAAAAGATGTGTTGTGTCAGCAGAAATGTGTCTCCAACAGTACCTCGACTTCTTTCTTTCTGCACTGGTCGAAGGCCATCTTTTCGTAGTCCGCTTTCACCTCCCACTGAAGTTTCTCTGCCTGCTGGCTGAGGACAGTTGCCTGCTTTTGAGCCAGCTTCTTCAGGTCCTTGTATCGCTCTAACTGAAGCAGATATACGTGCACAAACATGATAAGGATGCTCTGACAATGTCCCTTTTTGCTTAATGTTTCCTGGTATTTTCCATCTGGCTGCAGGTCTAAGCTCTTATTGCAAAATCTAGTTCCCCCTTAGTCTTCAGCTGAAAATCTGGAACAGTTAAGAAGCCCCTGCCAGAGGATCTCAATGTGCACTCAGGGTTGTGTGGGAGATAAAAATATGTAATTAACTGAGGAGCTATAAGTAATTAAAAGAACCTTAAATTCACTTCTACAATATACTGGAAGTCAATGTAAAGCCGCTAAAACCCGGGGGATGTGTTCCAACCTGATTTTACCATGTTTAAATGTAAGTTGCATAGCTTTGGACTCCAACCTGCTAGTTGCTCAAATTGAATCTTGTTACTTACTTTGCGGAGAAAGGAAATGGCGTTCTTTGACAAACACTTACCTGATCCTCTTCCAGCTCGATGTCCCTCCTTTGGGCTGTTCCCTGCTGCTGGGCCTGCTCCTCGTAGTTCTTCCAGGTCCTGTCCAGTTCACCGATCTCCCGTCGACCCTCAGCCACGTCCTGCTTTTTGATGGCCAGCACACTCTGACCCTTCTTCAGGGCATAACTGACCTCCTCAGCCTTTTTCATGTGATGGGTGGTGTTAACCTTGGCTTTGATGTACTGAGACCGAGCCTGAGACAGGATATGTTCATGGGCACTGGGTGACAGCAACAGAGGAGGCTCTGGTTAATTCTAGTCAATGGAATTTTTTCTGACAAAGACCCCCCATATATAAAGACAGACCCCTACATTTTTTTTACATTTAATCTATTTACAGAATCTCCTTCACACACAAACTCACCGAATTTCCTTCTCAGTGTGCTGCTGCTCTCTAGTAAGACGTCCCTGTTCCTTCTTCTCAGTTTTGACCATGTGCTCCAAGCTCACCACTTTATTGTTCTTTGCAGCTGCAGCCAGCTGTTTCTCCTTCTGGATGTCACTGAGAGTGTTGATACCCCTCTCATTGTAGTAGAGCTCAGCCAGGCTTAGCTGCAGGCGGTTTTGGTGAAGGTCGTCAACCATTGACTGGTACTTCTGGGCCTGGAGAAAAGAGAGATGTGTGTGCATGTGAGTGTGTGTGGGGAGGGGGTTTATTGTTGGATATCCATGCTCAAGAGAAGCTAAGGTCATCAAATTCAGTTGGTGCTAAACAGTCCAAATGTACAAATGTCCAAATTTTCAAATGCATTGCATGCCACTTGTGGATGGACGCACAACTGCAGGTAACACTATGAGGTCTGACTGACTGCATGGATGGTAAAACGTTATTGAATGATAGCGTTAGCGCAAGAACAAGTATGTGCCAAATAATGCTGTAAATAGCACAGCAGAAAGTCATACAATGCATCAATGGGGCAAAACACAGAGCTATAGGTCTCTAATGTTATAGTGAGAAGTGTTTAATTTGTTTGGTCAAGATAATTAATGAGAAACAGTGCTTTGACATTGCCAGATAGGGCATGGGCATTGGTGGAGGTATGCACTCTCAGAGCCCTCTGCTTATTGTTTTTTTGATGGAGGATTGATATTCTACCTTCCAGTTTGATAATCTTTTGCCTAAGGTGGTGGCTGCTAGAACAGTCAGGAGGAGAGGGGAGTTGCAGCATTATGGCGTGTTCAAGAGGTTTTTAACAGTTCTCCTCTCTAAAACAAACATACCCAGAGTTTAAATCTGGAAAAATCCATTATTTTCACATTTAAAATCAATGCCTCTCCTATGCTGACAGAGGATGTTTATATTTGCTTATTATATTTTACCTCAATTTTTTCCTGGGACACCTGCTTCCTCTCTACGGTTGCAGACTTCTTCATGTTAAACTGAAACTGTGTATTCTCTCTGGCCTTAAGCAGGGCCGCTTTCTTCTTATCGTACTCTGCAGCAAACTCTCCCGACTGACTGATTAGCTCGAACATTTTCGTCCTCTCCTTCGGGTCCTTCAAAGCAATGGACTCCACTGCCCCCTGGTGAGAAGTATCATGATTAACAGACTTCTTTTGCATGGCTTTTATTGTATAACAAGCCATTACGAACTGTGCCTGTGTCTAAAATACCCCCTATGTTTTATGTCTTAATGTATTTATTTGTTATGTAGTGATGTTCAACCGTTGTGTCTTGCATTTCCTAATGTTTCTGATGGCAATATTTCTGTTATCTTTTCAACCATGTTCATAAATTTCTCCTTCTCCTTCTCTACACTGAAAATAACATATTTAATTATTTTCTGAATTGAAATAATTAGGGATTGACTAAATAGATTTTTTCAACAAAAGTCGATAACAGATAATTACCTGCTTCTCATGGCCAATGAAGACAATGTTAAATCAATAATCTGACATTATTTAATAATTTTTTATTGAGTATAACCTGATCGCTGAATGTGAACCGGCGCACTGCTGTACTTGCAGTGATGCCTTTCTCATGTTAAAAGAAATTTGACTTATGTCAGAGGTCTATAGGATAATTTGCGTTTGTACCGCCTTGGTAAGGTACAGACCTTTCAGGTGACTTATAAGATTGGTTTTGTTAAAACATGCAGTCCTTTTACCTTCCCTTCAATCCAGGAAAGTTATTTGCATTGCTGCCACCTACTGACTTAAAAACCTCATTGCAATTATAGGCTCTTTTTATCAGCTTACAGTTCGTTTTTTTTTTTATATTCACTTATACCAGCATCCACAGCATGAAATATTGTCCGACTATTAACACTTGAATTTCAATACCCTAGTAGCATTTGTAAGCAGTATAAACATGTTTTACACAGTTTTTATTAACAATTATAGCTAATAATATTAAGACATCATCATCCATCAACAGTTGTTGTGGTCAGTGTGTTCCTTTATCATCTGCTCATACAGAAGGTGCTCACAGGAAAAGTTATCAATTAATACACATTTTTTATTAAATGTTTACATTATGCTTATAGAAGCTAAATAGGAGGATTTAAAGTGATTAGTATTAGAGCTGGTCTTACTTATGCGCCACATCATACTGTTAATAATATAATTTCATGATACTACTTCGTAATAACACCAATATATACAAGTTACAATGAATATAAAAATGCTGTTACACATTTCGGTCTCTTGGCAGTTTACCTGAAGCACCAGACAGTTTCGGGCTTTGGTCACAACGCCAATCTTCTTAAGCTCTACCAAGTATTTGACGAGACTTACTTGAACGCCGTTGATGCGATACTCAGAGGTGTTTCCTGAACAATACAAAGAAAAGCAGTGAAGACTGATTGTAATCAAAAACTCCCAAACCCTTGGAAGATAATAATGCTAGTTTTCAGTATTAGATTTCTCAGCACTGTTACCTAAATTTGAAACACAAGTATTAATCAACATATTTTAAATCCTAAACAATTTCTTATACAAGTTACCCAATTTCACTTTGTGACGGCTGTTGAAAAGGGCTATAACTGTGTTGAATAGAAATATCACTATTATTCACAATACCAACACCTTTTAATGAGGAACAAAGCAGAAGGAAATATGTGAGCAAAGTTATTCTTATTAAAGAATATAAAGGTGCTATGTCAAAGGATAGACAGCTTGTTTAACTCAAATTAAATACTGTGTTATAAAGTAACTTAACTATTTCAGATTAACTCCACTTCAACCATCAACATACAAATGTTACTGTGTGAATAATAGTGTAATAATGAATGTGACCTGAATTTTGACAGCCTTACATATTTACTTCTCTTCACCGCAATCTGCTGTGAAGTGATTTGAACCCACCGGTGATGCTGCGACGGAAGACGGTCTCCTGCTTCTGGTCGTCACGGTACCGGATGGAGACCCGGGCCGTGCTGGACACAGGCTGGCCGATGTGGGCTCCGTGAACCAGGTCTCCAAGGTGCTTTACCCGGAGGAGGGCAGCCCGCTCCCCCATGGCGAAGCTCAGGGCGTCCATCACATTGGACTTGCCTAGTTTGAATTGCCATGTTACATATGTCCTGCTTCAATAATAAAAGTCGATAAAGTTCTATACAGGGGAGTTTGCTTCTGCCAGGTTAACGACCATGCTGAGCATTTTCTATACATATTCAGACCAAGTCTGGATAAGCCACATTTTTCATTTGGAGCATAAAGGATATTTAAACATACAAGCTAACTGTAAATATAACTGGATGCTAGCAGCATGAATTAAAAATAATAATCTTCACAAAACGTCAGAAGTTTAGGCTAGTTGAGACACCAATGACGATGCTGGCATCGTCTGCTAGCATTAGCAGCTAGTATTGTCTGCTAGCATCAGCGGCTAGCATTAGCTGGCTAAAGAGCAGCAGAAATTGACGTTTGAAGTTACTTACCAGAACCATTTGTGCCAATTACACAATTAAATCGCATAAACGGGCCAATAACCTGCTTCCCTCGCCATGACTTGAAGTTTTCAATGTCAATTTGTTTCAGATAACCCATTTTAAGACCTCTTTAGCAAACTGAATGGAGACCCTGCCTTCTGCATCAGAGACCAAGTGAAAAAGGATGAAGGGCGCAGGTGCGCATCCGCACTAAGCGGGAAACTGACGGGTTCTCTGAAAAGCTTTTCATATATATATGTACCGGATATATAAGGTTAAGATTAAGATATGTTTATTCATACCAAACGCATGCACAGACATGCACAACACACTCATGCAATGGCAGGCAAATTCAACCTCTGCATTTAACCCATCTGTTTGCAGGACACACAGAGCAGTGAGCGACCATGTACGGGCTCGGGGAGCAGATGTTGGGGGAGTAAGGTGCCTTGCTCAGGGGCAGTAGACAGGGTAGGGAGACTCTTGGATTTTTGGACAGATCAATCCAGGTTCGTCTTTTGTTGTTTCTCCGTGGAGTTGAACCAGAGACGAACTAGAGACCCTCTCTGCCCATAGTCAAAGTTTCTGCCACTAGACCACCGCCTCTCCCTCAGACATACTACATCGATCATACTGTACATACATACTTGCCTACACATTCATACTGTACATACATACAGTCCTACAGAATAAAATTATAGAAAAAGTGCATAATACAAAGAGTGCAATGTCAATTATACATTATGTATTAATGTATATATATATATATATATTTATATTACAAATGCTAGCATAGATTATGTATTTGTAGATGTGACTACAAATGTTTTCAATCTCTGAAGAACTGAGGTGGCATATGAACAAGCCCCAGATGTACATGCCACACCAGTATTAACAACTGTAACTTCAAATCCATTTAATTAACTTTGGTTTTGACTCATGTGGCTAACAAACCCCAAAGGACAGTGAAGAGTTTTGCTTCTGTAATAAGACAGAGGCAAATGTTTACATCGAAATATCTCATCTTTCAAGTCAAGTCCTGACTGTAAATGTGGAATGCCAAGTTAAGGCCTATTTCAGGACACCGCCTATTTAATCCTTAGATCAAACCCCTACAACATAAATAGAGTATATTTGGCTATTTTTTAGACGTCTCATGTTTGTGCAAACAACTGCTCTATAATATGACAGAATATTGAAATAGACAAAGTAGAAATATATTTTAAAGAAGAAGTTAAGTAAAAATCCAAATACTATATCAGGTGGAAAGTGATTTGAAACTCAAGTCACATATAATGTGCAGTGTTTCTCTACAGATATAAAGTCAAATTTGAAGAAAGTCAAATAAAAGTAACACTTGTAAATTGACACAGAGACAAAAGTATACTGTATTTGTGACTTTATTGGTCAGTCTTGGAAACAGATGTCATACATCAGCGTAGAATACTTAGTAATGATGTATCCTCTTTTCATGTTCATACATTAGTCATTAATAAGGATGGTCACGGACATATCCCATGATATAATTCAGGGCCTGCCAGGTCTCAGAGGCGGTGGGAATGATCTGATTGGCCGGCAGAATGAAACCATAGCGACCCGTGTCCCTCAGCTCAAAGGCAAAGGAATATTTGATGCCCAGATCATAGGACCAGTCAATGCTGCCACCACTGGCTTGATCTGTGTGGAGAGGAAGACACATGATAGTCATGTTAATGGAAACAGTACTAATTTTAATATTAATACTGAGTCAGGCATATTACTGTTATTTTGTTTAATTGAAGTTTTGTTTAATTAATTAAGACATATATTGTTTCAGCTTAAAGAAAAGTCTTTACACAGTAGTTAGAGCTGTCAGTTTATCATTATTTACATTGGAAATTTTGATGTTTGTTTATTTTAGTGAAAGCAGAAACACCAAACTATAACAATACTCGATTACAAGTAAAGGTCATACATTTCACTTCAGTACAAAAAAATGAGTATTATTATAAACGTTTTGGTGGTTTATTTGCTAATGTAAAGATAATTGTATTACTGTTGAGTAAATACTGTATAGAAATGTATTATATTTAATAAGATGTAACTTGCATGTAAAATTTGCAATGTCACTACTAACTACTTTCGATTACATTATAATAAATAATAATAAGAAGTATTGGTGTGGTCAAACTATTATTATTTATATGGAACTTCCAAATCTTTTACATAAGCATAGTAAGAATACTAAAGAATCTGGGTAATAGTATTACAGTTTTATAAATGTTGATGTGCAATATGGAATTGTAACTTCTATTCATATTGTTGCTTAGTTTATACTCTAGAGAAGTGATTTTCACTTGTGTTTCTGTTGGACTTTCTGTTTTTGTTTCTTGTTCACAGATTTGTTTGTTTTCTGTGAAACGGTTCGTCCGTCTGAAACGATCAGATCGGTTTCATTCCAAAATAAAAGCTCCAATGGTTTTATAAAAACATTCGTCTGGCGTCTCGGACGAATGTTTTTCACATTCCGGGTAAAAAAGAGTCCAAACGGAAACCGTCTTAAATTTATCTCGAAACGTTTTTTTCTGATTTGAATAAAATTTCCTGAACTCGAACAAAGAATCTTGTCTCGAAGTTCGATTCCCTGATGACCATCATGGGGTCAAAGGCCGCGTCTCTTTAGAAGAGTGAAACTTTTCATTTTCTGACTCTGAGTGTTTACTTTTCTTGAGTCATTTACTAAAGGCTGGTCATTTGTATGTAAATGTTCTACCTGCGACATGGCTAGTTACTACTTTGAGGTCCACAGTTAATTAATGCGGCTGACCAATAACAAAAAGTCTTTCTGCAAGGTTTCTAACTGAGGAATTTGAGATCACATAATATTGTAAAGAAGGATGAGAGGGTTACTTACAGATGATGTTGCAGATGCTTCCCACTTTGTACCTGGTGCCATAAAGAACAGCAAGCTTTCCCACTGCAGCTCTCCCGATAGAGTCCTAGTGGAAGAAAACAGAACATTATACTGAGGTGAGGAAATGACCACTTATAACAGAAAGAGAAGGAAAAATGCTATGAAGTTATACTTTTTATTTATAAATTTATTAATAGCTCATTCAAATGTTGTTGTTTTTTTAAATGAGACAACCTTGGCAACTTGCAAGGCTGTAGCTGTAGATTTGTCCATTAATTTGTCTTGAAAAGGTTAGCCAAGCTTTGTTCGGACTGTAGACAAACAATATTGTTTTCAAAACGTACTGTAATTAAACTATTGATCGATTGGTGTGTTAAGACACAACAAACCCATCTGCATGGGTTCCTGTAGAAATTACTTTCAGTAACTATGCAACCACCATCTTTCTGAATTTAACGAATAAAAAAACAAACAAAGGCAGAGGTTATCAATTAGAATATTCCAAAAAAAGCAAGGCCTTCATAAAATATGAGTAACTGTTTTAACATAAAGCAGAATATGGCTGAGGAAAGTGACCAGGCGTACTTAAAGGAGATAGTTATTCATAGGTAGTAATGATGACTTTAAATTGTATTAACCCCAGAGCGGCTAATTTGAATTTGAATCAGATATACAATTTGAATTAGGAAATAATCTGTAAGCCACCGTTCTATAGCTAGGGGCAAAAGAATAGGGCATTTTTCAATATCCTACATCCTCTCGTTTATAAGCCTTGTTGATCCGACCTTCGCTATCTGCTATTTTCGTCTCTCTTACCAGCTCCTGCTGATGGGGCACGGCTCTACAGGAATAACCGTAGGGGTACATGAGCAGCTGGGAGTAGGCATGGACGGAGATGAAGGACTTGAAGTTGCCGTGGCTCTTGATCAGGTTCACCACGTTCTTTACTTCGATCTCGGAGTGAGCTGAGGGGCCGTGGTAAGAATCGGAGCAGGGGTTCCTACTGGCGCCAGGACCTGGAGGGAAGAGCAGAGAGGGAGACAAATCATGATGAATAACATTTCTGCAGAGAGGGAGAATCAGCAGAATTTCGTGAGAAGTCCAAAAGGCCCCATTGGAGTTTCACAGTCCATAATGTACCTGTTACAAAAACATTTAATGCAGTTACATAAAGGTTCCATTCTATCATAAAGACCTATTTTATCATGCCTGTAATGTTGAGTTTTTGTTGACAATGTGATACCTGCCACCTCTAACTGACTAATTCTAATACATATAATTTAATTCATGGAGCTATGTTTCTAATACTCTGCCCTTTCTTCGGACATCTGTTAAAACTGAACTTATATTATATTTGCAAAGGTCTCATTTGTGGCAGAGCTGTTGTATTGGATTACAACAGCTTGTACAAACAAAGTAGCCACTGGCTGTGCTCTTGTGTCCAAAAATGTCCGTTGTTTCACCTTGTAGATGAGGCAAGGCATAAATACTTCCTTCATGAATTTTGCTCAGGTTGTTCTTATCATCAGGGAACTAATAGCAGCAACATAAACAATTCATATCAAAGACTAAGGCATCCATGTGTTAACCTTAAACATGATGAGGACTGTGGCAGGGGATTTCTATAACTCTGTCTGCAAAACAAATATTCTTCTTCTGTATAAACACCATCTCCAGGTTGTAAATATGTTTTTGTGCTGTCTTGGGAATATGAACTGTTTTTTGTTTTATCATACTATCATATGAGTAATGTAGACTGTATGTGTGTATTGAAATAATTAAAAAAAAGAGGAGATAAGGAGACAGAGGAGTCTTCTCTGTCTGCTTAGCGATATGACATCGTTTCTGAGTTGAATTTAGTGTTTTGATAGACCACATACAGAGTGTATAGAGTATATGTCACATTTGTGCAGGTTGAGATTGATCACTAACTATTAAAATGTTACACGAGTTGAAAATCTGTGTATATATTGTTTAAAATTAGTGTAAGGTCACAAATACCATATACATTCTCTGTGGGCTGACCATCAAAACAAAGTGTACACAAAGGTTTTCTGTACTTACCCCCAAATCCAGCATCCCAGTTCCTGTTGGGGTCGACTCCACGGCACACAGAGCCTGAGGTCTTGGAGCGGGTCTTACGCCACATACGGTCCTGTACGTCAGATAGCTTCAGTTAGTATCTATCACCATTTCTTTTAGTCTTGCTATGATTTAAACTCCATGACTGGGTGAGTTATATGTCCTTCAGGTTTTAATCCTCTGATTTCAATATAACTTGAATAAGAACAATATAAGTCAAGTTCTACTTCTTGAGAAAATCAAATGTCCCAAAAATTTCACTGATTGTTATCATGTACCCCTCTCAAAATATCCACCTAACACAAAAACCAAAGTCAATGCATACAAGTTTAACACACTCCTATTGAGTGCTGGTGACATACGTTGGTGTGGGTGTAAACGTAGCCGTCAGGGTTGGTGAGGATCAGCATGTAAATATCCATTGTGTTCAGGAGGGAGGTGAGGGAAGCATCTGTGGTGTATTCACTGGCAATCTGAGCAAGAACAAAGGGCACTGTATTATAAGACACAGTACTTCTAAAACAAAAGAAAACTTTGATATCTTATGCATTTTATGGGACTGCAGTGTATGCACCAGAGAAGGAAAATAAGATTATTGTCAAGAAGCTACTGAGGAGAAATATAAAGTAAAATGCACTAAAAAACGTACAATTATTATTATGGTTGTCACTAAATATTATTTACCTTTCTCAATTAATCAATACATTGTAAAAAATGGGGGGAAATAATTTGTCAAACAAAAATAAATCACAAAAATATTCAATGTGTTCAATCCTCATATTTGAGAAGGTGGAACCAGTGAAAGTCAATAAGATAAATAAATAAAATAAAATATAATAAGATAAAATAACACAAACAATTAATAAGCTGTCAAAAAGTAATTATTTTGTAAATTAATAAATCATTTATATTTATCATATTATAACTGTATCTGTACAGCCCCTTTTACTTCTGATGTATTTCTTCTGTTAAGCACAAATCAGTTCAATAACATAACATCATCCTGCTGTGGTACCTTGTTGGCTGTCCACACTCCGGTGGCCTGTGACACCCATTCCCTAGCATGGATCCCTGTGTCGATCCAGATAGCAGGACGCTTGGTGCCTCCAGTGCTGAACTAAACACAGAGAAAATTCTGATTAATATCCCACTTTTTTTGTGCAGCCATAGAACTGTTATCTCGGACATTGAATTCCCTTCAGAAGCTGTGTGATATACAGTGGTTTTAATGTAGCATGATGTCTGCAAAAGGTTTTCATCTCTCCTCATGAGCTACGGATGAAGAATCTGGTTAAGGGTTAATACTGGATAATGGTTCCTGACCAGCCCTATAGACGGACGCACAGATGAGACATTGATGAACCTAAAAATTACAGTGTCAAACTCACACCTTCATGGTATTGACTGTGGGCAACATTGACTTTCCAATGTCAGATGTTTCAGTCATGCTTTAACTTAGTTGCTATAATGCAAAAACAGCTACATGCAGTCCCAAACAATAAACTCAAATTATTTGAGTTGTGTGAGGTGTTAATACTATTATTATCTTACCTTGAGCACATACATGGGCCTGTTCTCATAGGAACGCCCAATCTCCTCTTTGGTGACCAGCTGAGGGTACTGAGCCACCAGCGTGTCCATCCAGCTGTAGATCTGTGAGGGAGGTGGCATTCAATTACAGCCAAACGTGCAATGAGAAGACATTGTACTTCAGTCAGGGGTCAATAAAACCCTGGGCTTCATTTCAGTGCTGTTCACTGGGGGTGGGGCATTGTTTTACAGGTGAAATTAAAATATAGGGCTGTATATTTTTACTATGTTTTAATTGTCTTCATTCATTTAAATTATTTATTATGATTGTATATGATCTTCCTGATGAGGACGAGCTTATGTTCATATTCACTAAATCATTATCTAATTCATGATCACAATAACTATTTAAAAGCAAAGATAAGTAAAACCTTCTGATAGATTTCTGTATTCTATAAGTTTAATTTTACCCAAGAACTGACTTCATATAACTGACTAGACTTGACTAAGCTGGAATAGATTTGACTACTGTAATAGAATAGAATAGAATAGAATAGAATAGAATAGAATAGAATAGTGTTTATAGCCTACTGTCTCAAGAGGATGATAGGCTCCAAAGTTGAAGCTCCTGGTTCTGCGCTCCTGCATCCGGTTCATCTCCATCTCAGCTTTCTCCTCATCAAGAACCTCCTGAAAGTGGCATGTATGAAATTTAAAAAAGATCAGCATCATAATCACTTCATTATCAGGGTAAAATTCAAACCTAGGAGACAAATATGGACAGCACTGATAAATCCCCTAAACCTTTCTGACAGAGGTAAAAGTATCACTGTGTGCGAATGACAAACCTGCATGTTTTCAATCACGATGGTGAAAGGGATGGCATGGGCCTGGAGGTACTCCTTCACAGAGCTCAAACTGGAGCGTGGCACTCGGATGTCGACTGGAAGCTCAGTGGAGACTGGGTGGAGCCAAAAGTCCAGCTGGTCAGACAGACAATAAGGAGTCACAGACTGGACACCACCAAAGTTGAAGATGAAGTGTACTGAGCAGAATGTTGTTGTTGTTTTTTAATTTCTCATATAGATCCAATGAGCATGGAATGGCAAATGGTAAATAAAGATATTATATTACTCTTGATAAAGGATGTCCACATCTAAAAAATCCAATCTGAGATTTTACAGAAGTAGAGAATTTCTGGCTATACTGGGATTTAGATTCATATGTGTCATTTTATTAATTTGATTCAGGCTATATTCATATATGAATCTAAATGATCTAATGCTCAAGTCAACTAAAACAAACGAAATTCATAATCAGTTGCGTATGATATGATATCATATGTATGATATGTATTTGCTATATTTGCTTGCATCTGAATCCACATTAAACTTATATCTCCTAAACCTTCAATATATAGCACACAATAATAATGAGGGGAGGTTAACAGCCAGCAGAGAACAGGTCTCTGAGAGTTTCTGACAGGAACATGACTCTGTTAACCTTCAACAGACAGAAACTCTCAAGTGGGAAGTTCGTGGGAAAGCTGTTTGGCACAAGCAGCTGAGAAAACCTGAGCGTAGGTGTTTGCAGTATTACTGCGTGTGTGTGTGTGTGTGTGTGTGTGTATGTGTATGTGTATGTGTATGTGTATGTGTGTGTGCATACCTCCCACTCCTCCTGGGTTTCCATGGCCCGCAGGAGTTGGAGATCTTCCTCCGACCGCACATTGACTCTTATGACCTGATCTCTGGAAGAAAATCAATTTAGTGTGAACGATTTTAGTATATATTAAATTATTTATGTTTCTGCATGATGCTCGTAGTCATGACAGTTTACTGAGTTCAACAATAGAGGTTGATATTTAATTAATTGTTTTGTTTAGATTGTGCAAAACAGCTTGTACCCAGACAAATTATTCCCACTCTGTTGCCTTTCGAGAGTGTAATTATGACTTGATCCCTCTCTAAAAAGAATCCTGTTCTACCCATTGAAAACCAATGGGATTTATTTTTCATGCTGAACAGGGAGGAAACATTATCTAACTTCAACTTCATCTGTATAGCAGTTTAAAAAGAACATTGTTGATTCAAAGTAACACATCAATAATAGCGAAATTATAGACAAGTCCAAAAGGATGGGGCGAGGCCATTTAGTGCCTTGTACAAAAATATATTTTTAAATCCTGTAGCTGACAGGCAATCAATTCTCTCATTCTTGTATTAATTATATTTGAGACTGAATCTTCTTAATATAAATCAAATTAAAGAGCTAATGCAGTCTGAAAGTTTATTCTTATAAATGATGCTCTTACTTTAATCTCTGGAATACTAGTTATTCGGTTTGCAGAAACATGTTTACTGTAGAGCAACATTTTATTTTTAAAATTCTATTGATCACCAGCAAAGTTGCTCATAGAAAAAATAAATTTGAATTAAATTCTATATTTTCTGACAACTGGAAATTGTTGTTAGGTGCCGCAAGTTGGCCTGATTGAGGTATCCTTTATTTGATCAATAACATAGTATTTAAATCAATAGGAAAATAAAGGTTAAATGATAGCGGGAAATATTTAAAGCCCTGCCAAGCTTTAAATATCAATGGTCACATAAAGTAAAACTTTGACAATCTCTGTGCCAACAAAGGTTAGAAGTCAAATGTTGAGGTAAATAATATAAATATGATAGTTCTTTCAGCAGTGTTCACAGATAAACTCACCCGGTGAAAAGCCTCTCAGCTGCAGCTGCAGCCACAAGCAACAATACCAACCAGAGTCCTCTCATTTTCCTGTGTGTTCAGACCACACAAGTGTTCAGGCATCAGATCTCCTCATCTCCTAATATCACCAGCAGACAGGTGGACCGTTCCCACGATGCAGAACACAGTTACTTCACTCTGCTGCTGATGACACATCCCCTGTGTGGAAAACAAGGTTATTTTGAGGGACGAATGTGCTGAATGAGCTTTGTATAATCTGCCCAGAGCTCAGCTGCTGATAGTGGCAGTTTTCCCCAGATATTCTATTGACTTTAGTGAACTCGGATGCAATATCTTTGAGTATTACAGGGCTCTGTGTCTTCAACGTGAAAGAGAAACATGGATCAGCCCATAGGCTCCTGGTCTATTAAATTAATATAATATGCATTAGCTGGATATATGTGTACTAAAACCATTGAATCTCTGATGTCCTCCTGGGTTGAATATGAAGTCCTTAGTTTTATGGCATGGACTGTGGTGACAGGCTGCAGTTACTATGAAGTTGAGTTAAGTTTATAGTTTATCTTCTATTCTACTGGAGGAAAGGTAACAGAGTGGTTACTACTGTGTTAACGGCTCCGTCAGTATCAGGTGGATTTCTGCTCTGCCTTATACCTCTCCCTGATCATTTGACCAACATCGCAGACTTTTGGTGAATCAGCACGTCTGTCGGACCATTTTGCACCCCCGACCAATGCTCTGCCCTGAGACAAGTGAAGAAAAGAAAAAGTCCACAACCACAAAATATGTCCTACAAGCAGAATTCATCAAACCCTTTTATACACTGTCCCTGTCTCTGAGGAATATGTCCCCATATATCAGAACAGCAAGGTCAGCAGGTGAAGACCCTTTTCTGTTTCTACTGTGTAATGCCAGGGACACAAATAAATTATTTTCACAGCTTTGTGTTCAGAACTTGACAAGTTGACCTCAACCCTGTCAAACAGCAGTGAGATGAAGCCGAGGGCTGACTGTGAGTCAGACCCTGTGGCCGAATGAGAGTAAAGCATTTTAACCAAAATCTGGTTGGATCCTGAACCCAGAAGATAAAATTCCTATTGAATTTAAATGAGATATTCCACAACAACAAATGGCTATAATGTTCAGCTGTGCTCATACAATAAGAAGATGTAACTAAGAGAGTGCAAGAAATACTCACAAAAAACAGTAGGTGGCAGTGCACCATCACATTTCTATTACAGCACAGGAAATGTTATTTCCCTTCTATGTCTTCAGTGAGTGACATCTGATTTATGAGGCTGAAATTAACCGCAACCTTCAATTATTGATCACACAGTGTATTAATCGCTGTCATTGTTAGAGTTGTTGAGTATGGACGTGTGAGGGCATCTTTTAAAAAGGCAGTTTCACTAGAGCTGCTTTTGACAATTGATCAATTGTTTTGATTCCCTTAAAATCTAAAACATCAAACTAGGTAGCTTCTTCATTAAGAATAAGAGCAACAGTTTTGCTCCTCTGTTTTATATCATTGTGAAATTAATATTTTGGGTTTTTGGATGGTTGATTGGACAAAGTAAGATTTGAAAGATATTATCTTAGGCTATTAAGGAAATTGTGACAGTCACACACTTTTCAAACACAGGATACTATACTGAACACTAACATATATATCTTATATAGATTCTAAACTACATTAATATCCACAAACAAAATCTGGAAGGTCATAAGTCTTGTTGTGAATAAGTGACTGTTACACCAGCTTCCAGCCCCTGATGATTATATCATGTGGACATGTGTAGTAGAAGAGCATAGGTGTTATTGCGAACAGTGATGGTGGATCGGTGCAGCTCACATGTGACAGTGTCAATCAATCAATCAATCAAATTTTATTTGTATAGCCCATATTCACAAATTACAATTCATCTCATAGGGCTTTAACAGGGTGTGACATCCTCTGTCCTTAACCCTCAGCAAGAGTAAGGAAAAACTACAAAAAACCCTTTTAACAGGGTAAAAATATGTAGAAACCTCAGAGAGAGCCACATGTGAGGGATCCCTCTCCCAGGACGGACAGAAGTGCAATAGATGCCACGTGCAGGAGAACATCATCAATAATCAAAGTCTCTAGCAGCATTGATGAAGCACAGTCCATGCTCAGCAACCATCTAGACCACGATCCACCATCCAGACCAGACGCCACTTCAGTCCTCAGTCACCGTCCACCGCCGCCCACCAGGAGGACCCATCACAAGCCACCACTGCGGTCCTGGTCCACCGCCCGTGCCCAATGCCAACGCGACACAGGGTCCGCCACCAGCACCACGATCAGCCCACATGACTCAGAATCCGCCACACTGGATCCAACACCGCGACCCCCGGTGCGCGATCCACAAACCGTAATCCATGGTGCGGCCACAGAGGCCCTGGATCTGCGGGTGATAAAGCAAAGGGATTCCGGGGAAGGGGGATAGGGATGGAGAAGAGGAAGGAGAAGCTGGAAAGAGAAGCTCCGTGTGTCATGTGTCATAAAATAGAACAAGTAACGTTCTGGCGCACTAATTAGCTCTAACTATAAGCTTTATCAAAAAGAAAGGTTTTGAGCCTACTTTTAAACGAACAGATGGTGACTGCCTCCCGAACTGAAAGTGGTAGATTATTCCACAGCCGAGGGGCTTGATGGCTAAAAGCTCTGGCTCCTACTCTACTTTTAGAGAATTTAGGGACGACAAGTAGGCTTGAATTCTGGGAGCGGAGTGCTCTAGTGGGTTTATAAGGTATTAACAGCTCTTTAAGGTATAAAGGCGCTATATTATTAAGGGCCTTGAAGGTGAGGAGGAGAATTTTAAATTCTATTCTAGATTTAACTGGAAGCCAGTGTAGCGATGCTAATATTGGAGAAATGTGCTCTCTTCTCTTTGTTCTCGTCAGGACACGTGCTGCAGCATTTTGGACAAGCTGTAGAGTCTTTAACGACTTCCTGCTGGAGCCTGATAATAATGAATTACAATAGTCCAGTCTCGATGTAACAAAGGCGTGGACTAGTTTTTCTGCATCTTTTTGTGAAAGGACATGTCTAATTTTTGAAATATTACGCAAGTGGAAAAAAGCGGTCCTAGAAATTTGTTTTAAGTGACTATTAAAGGATAAATCAGGATCGAAGATCACTCCCAAGTTCCTGACTGTTTCATTGGAAGCAAGGGCAATGTCGTCTAGCGCAGCTATATCATTAGATAATGCATCTCTAAGGTGTTCGGGGCCAAGTATTATAACCTCTGTTTTGTCTGAGTTTAATAAGAGAAAATTGCGGGTCATCCAGGTTTTTATGTCCTTGAGACATGTTCGAAGTTTAGTTAATTGATTACTTTGTTCAGGTTTTATTGACAAATATAACTGGGTGTCATCCGCATAGCAGTGGAAATTTACCGAGTGTGTCCTGATAATGTTTCCTAGTGGAAGCATATATAATGAGAATAAAATTGGGCCGAGCACAGAGCCCTGTGGAACACCATGATTAACTTTGGTGCGCACAGATGACTCATCATTAATTTGCACAAATTGGGAGCGATCAGAAAAATACGATTTAAACCAGTTAAGGGCGGTTCCATTAATGTTAATTAACTGTTTTAGTCTTTGTAATAAAATTTGATGGTCAATTGTGTCGAATGCTGCACTGAGATCTAACAGAACGAGGACAGACACAAGTCCCTGATCTGAGGCTATTAAAAGGTCATTAGTGACTTTTGCCAAGGCTGTCTCTGTACTGTGATTGGCTCTAAACCCCGATTGAAAGTCTTCATATATATTATTTTCCTGGAGAAACTCACACAGCTGATTGGCTACCACTTTTTCTAAGATTTTAGAAATGAAGGAGAGGTTAGATATTGGTCTGTAATTGGCTAAAACCTCTGGGTCTAGGGTGGGTTTTTTGAGTAGGGGTTTGATGACAGCTATTTTAAAAGACTGTGGTACATAACCTGATGATAATGACAGATTGATAATGTTAAGTAACGAACTATCAATTAGGGGCAGAATGTCTTTAAGTAAGTTGGTAGGAATGGGATCTAAGATACAGGTTGTTGGTTTAGAGAATATGTCACAGTAACTGCTGAGAATAAAGCCCAATGAGCACCTGGTGTGTAATGCCCTCCCAGCATCTTCACAATCCTAATCATGTTTTATCACGCAAACACAATCTTATTTTATTACAGTTAGCAGGGGGACCTGAAGTTTGTGTCACATTATTCATTCAGATATCCGCTGGTTGATATTAGAGAGTGCATCTCACAGCCTCCATGTCCCATCAGCTGCTGTGACAACCCACCAAAGCCGACCCCTTCCCTCAGAATTAATACGAAGAGGTTTTAACGTGTCACTTCCCCCCCTTTTCACTGCAAAACAATCCCACGAGGCAAGGTTGGAGAAGGGGCTTTAATATGAAGGGATACAGGGGATGTGGGAGCTGAGCTGTGAATTTCAATTTTTTCTCAATGTGGAAATTATTTATTGCTACTCCTGCTTCATGAGTTTAAAAGTTTAATGTCCCCATAAAAAGTGACTTTACATGCAAATGTGTGTGTTTTTACCCCCTCTTTCCTCCCCTGTCATATGCCTCTAAAAGCTATATGAACAAGGCACCTCCGACTAGCTTGTTCCACATGACTTCCTCTGCTTCACTATAAATAGATCCATTTACATTGCATTTCATGGCTGAGATCCCTCTCAATATTTCGGAGGCCCACCAGTAAATTGACCATTAATCATTTACTACTCCCTTGTTCCCCTCATTTTGCGCATAAGTGTAGATATTGCAGAGTCTTTGCCAGAACAAGGTTAGATTTTTTATTATCTGTTTTGTTTTATTATCTGTTACTGCTATGCGGATGACACCCAGTTATATTTGTCAATAAAACCTGAACAAAGTAATCAATTAACTAAACTTCGAACATGTCTCAAGGACATAAAAACCTGGATGACCCGCGATTTTCTCTTATTAAACTCAGACAAAACAGAGGTTATAATACTTGGCCCCAAACACCTTAGAGATGCATTATCTAATGATATAGCTGCGCTAGACGACATTGCCCTTGCTTCCAATGAAACAGTCAGGAACTTGGGAGTGATCTTCGATCCTGATTTATCCTTTAATAGTCACTTAAAACAAATTTCGAGGACCGCTTTTTTCCACTTGCGTAATATTTCAAAAATTAGACATGTCCTTTCACAAAAAGATGCAGAAAAACTAGTCCACGCCTTTGTTACATCGAGACTGGACTATTGTAATTCATTATTATCAGGCTCCAGCAGGAAGTCGTTAAAGACTCTACAGCTTGTCCAAAATGCTGCAGCACGTGTCCTGACGAGAACAAAGAGAAGAGAGCACATTTCTCCAATATTAGCATCGCTACACTGGCTTCCAGTTAAATCTAGAATAGAATTTAAAATTCTCCTCCTCACCTTCAAGGCCCTTAATAATATAGCGCCTTTATACCTTAAAGAGCTGTTAATACCTTATAAACCCACTAGAGCACTCCCCTCCCAGAATTCAAGCCTACTTGTCGTCCCTAAATTCTCTAAAAGTAGAGTAGGAGCCAGAGCTTTTAGCCATCAAGCCCCTCGGCTGTGGAATAATCTACCACTTTCAGTTCGGGAGGCAGTCACCATCTGTTCGTTTAAAAGTAGGCTCAAAACCTTCCTTTTTGATAAAGCTTATAGTTAGAGCTAATTAGTGCACCAGAACGTTACTTGTTCTATTTTATGACACATGACACACGGAGCTTCTCTTTCCAGCTTCTCCTTCCTCTTCTCCATCCCTATCCCCCTTCCCCGGAATCCCTTTGCTTTATCACCCGCAGATCCAGGGCCTCTGTGGCCGCACCATGGATTACGGTTTGTGGATCGCGCACCGGGGGTCGCGGTGTTGGATCCAGTGTGGCGGATTCTGAGTCATGTGGGCTGATCGTGGTGCTGGTGGCGGACCCTGTGTCGCGTTGGCATTGGGCACGGGCGGTGGACCAGGACCGCAGTGGTGGCTTGTGATGGGTCCTCCTGGTGGGCGGCGGTTGACGGTGACTGAGGACTGAAGTGGCGTCTGGTCTGGATGGTGGATCGTGGTCTAGATGGTTGCTGAGCATGGACTGTGCTTCATTATTGCTGCTAGAGACTTTGATTATTGATGATGTTCTCCTGCACGTGGCATCTATTGCACTTCTGTCCGTCCTGGGAGAGGGATCCCTCACATGTGGCTCTCTCTGAGGTTTCTACATATTTTTACCCTGTTAAAAGGGTTTTTTGTAGTTTTTCCTTACTCTTGCTGAGGGTTAAGGACAGAGGATGTCACACCCTGTTAAAGCCCTATGAGATGAATTGTAATTTGTGAATATGGGCTATACAAATAAAATTTGATTGATTGATTGATTAATATTTTGTGTTGACACACTGCAGTACGGCAGAGGAAAGATTACTAGAGGTGTGCACTGCATGCTTTCATGTCACCTGAGCACATCTCCCTCATGTGACTCATGTCTAGTCTGGTGGTCAGATGATTGAAGCAGGGAGAAGTGAGTCATCTGTGACTTCCTGTTGTGAGGAAAACTACCCCATCTGATTTGATTACACTGTTGGACACCAGTTTATGATGTGCAATGAGCTCCCTTATTGAGTTAGAGTGGAAATTCTATGTAGAACTAACTTGCAGGTGGGAATGAGAATGAAAAGGTGACAGTTTCTCTGCTAGTGAAAAAGTGAAGAGTCAGACCGCTGATTTAAAATGCTAAAAGAGGCGCCACTAAACTTTCTGATCTATTTAGCACGCTAGTGCTGCCTTTGTAACTTGTACTGAATACGTTATGTGGACTGGGTCTAGAAAATTGCTCCGATTAATTCTGACAATACAAATTTGCAAAGCTGACATAGTAAAAGCATCTTAACGTCTTGATCCACTGATTTGTAAGAAGATCCATCACAAATGACATGAAGCCATACAATACAAAGATAAAAGACAGTGGGGCTTTGACACTTAAAATGAATCCCAACAACCCTTACCCCAGATGGGTGGTAGAGTTAGCTGCAAAAGTTAACTTATCCAGCCATCAGATACAAAACAACATCTGTGTTTCAGTCAGCTGTTCCTGCCCCCTCCCCCATTTCTCCCACCTCGGCTCTCTGCTCCATTTCTCTCCTCTCACCCCAACCAGTTGAGGCAGATGGTCGCCCACCTCTGTCAGAGGGTTTTTCTCTCCACTGTCACCTAGCATTCGCTCTAGTGGGAACTGTTGTGTTTCACTCTGTAATATTATTACAGTCTTGTCTTTACTATGGAAAATGCCTTCGGATATTCTGTTTTGCGATTAGGTGCTATACAAATAAAACTGAATTGAAGTGTAAATTTGAATAAATGAATACGATTTTTTGGCTCTGTTTTGGTCAACACCCTCCTTAGATTCATATCTACCCGTGTAGCTGCTAAACGCTGGTGGGCTTTGTTTGTCTGCCATGCAGAGCAGGGTTGGTAGCTCACAAACTTATCTTGGATGGGTTAATAATGTCCAGTGGGTTTGGTGAGACTCAACCCAGCTGCTGTTGACTGAACCAAAAAAGCCCACACTGAGCTAACATAGGCTCAAGGTTTTAGAAAGCTGATAGGTTGTGTGATGGTCTTTTCTTATAACACATTTAATTGATCGTTCATGTAAAGTTGATGGAGATTTAAGTGTTTAAAAGTGGAGCTTCTGTTTTAACCTGTCATCAGAATCCCCATCTTTCTAAATCAGCCAGCTAATAATATAGCCAAAATAAAAAGGTTACTGTTCTTCAACCCTTTTGATTGGAGTCATAACTTTGGCCTATAATTTGAAAGGTAACACTCAAAATGTTTACAAGAGATACTGAACCAACGTTATATAGACATTACAATTATTACAATTCAATAGCCTCTCATCATACTTAACAACAGCACTAGGACCTTGGGCAGTCTGCATCACTGCTGCGCTGGCTTTCTCACTCTGCCAAGTTACGTCTCTCATCAAGACAGCAGGATTACAGCCAAGGAGTTTAGCTCATAGTAAATGATGCATGGAGTGAAATTGTAAGTACAGGTAGTTACAGAATGTAGCTATCTGTAGTTGTTAATGATTGTTACCTGCTTAAATTTAGGTTTACTTGAGGCAAATGAAAGGGAATATTGTAATGAGCTATGTAAACTCTAAGCTAGCTAGCTAGCTATTTTGTTAGAAAATGTCTCCAGTGAGCAAGAGTGTCACCGAGCAAATTTGAAATGTAAGAAATAACTATCGACAGCTCTCTATTCTTTGCATTAATATCTATCTCTAGTATTTTAAAACAATAATATCAGTGCCTATAGAATGTTGTTGTTTATAATCAGTTAATGCTAGTGAAAACTAAATGTCAGTGTCCCTCATAACGCTAGTGTACCGGTATATCATCCAATTCATTGACCAGATGGATATAAGAAGATTCTTAAGCAGAGGTGACAGCTCCGCCAAGTCAGATGAGAGAGAGAAGCAGGAGACTGACATACTAGTACATCCGTCTTTCCTTTACAAGCAGGAAAATTATTTCTCTGTATTTGAGAAAAGTTCATATTTGTGTTGTCAAATTTCACAATGACCCTGAAATTCTGTCTCTTCTGTTATCTTATACTGAATGAATGCAAGCAAATATGCAGTGAAAAATCACACTCTTTCTGATTGAACCAATCAATGTGCTGTGTGAAACAATGGATATCCGCAGCCCCAAATGAGCCCAAAAAAATTTGGTGCGCGCACAAACATTCAGCATCCTTAGGGGCTAAGCTTCCCCTTTCTTTCAATCCTAGAAACGCCCCTAGTTCAATGTAAGAATATTATTGGTTTTAAGTAGTGTGTACATAAATGTCTAAAGCACAAGTCCAATATTTGTACATACATGTATATGCTCTGTAAAACAGGGAATACAATATTTAAACTCTACTTTTCATTAAGCTGCCTTGCTGACAGTTTCCCCGTTCACTTTGACTTCATCAAAAATATGCACTCAGGCATTTACAAGGATCTGTATAAAGATTACATAAGCTCTAAAACAGCCGAGTCAAGAGGAAATCCTCCATGGCACTGTCACATTTACGTTCTCCCTTTTTGTCAATTGAGCCTTGATGGAGCCGTACATCTGTGCGACATAACAGATGCAGAGAGAGGACATGCTCTTGTTGGCTTATTTTGGAAGAGCAGTGAATGTTAACTGTCCCAAGGCGCAGATTTTAATGCTGAAAATCTACTTTTTTTATGTTGTAACTTTTGCATAGTCAAGATAACATGTCGACCCTGAACCCGACCTCTTTCCCTCCCTGTCAACCATCCGACCTAATAGCGAGTTGACAAACAGTCCTTCGGGCTGTTTAACCCTGTCACGATTCCAGCACACTTTAGACTTGCTTTTGCTAAATGGGCCACACAGCTTCACAGAAACCTCTGCATCACACCCTGCATCCAAATCTTTCTAAATGTGCTTCTTACCCTTTATATCGTGACAAGGATTTCTCCATCTTCATTTGATGATGGAATACTTCATTCTGTGTCTGCTTCGTTGCATCTTTAGATTTGTTTATTACATAATAGTCTAAGAAAAGACTACATCTGCCAAGAAAGGCCTCAGCCTGTGTAAAATTAGAATGGCAAGCACAAACTGATATGGTTATATTTAGCAACACTCCCCCCTCTGCTTCTAAGAATAGCAGGAGCAATGTTTCATATTCGTCCTAAGACTGTGCCTTGTGCTTGCCACAACGTTTCTTTCCCTGTTCTTCCTGAGTCAAGTGCACAGAGGCTGCATTCTGCAGGGTTGGTGTATGTTTTTTGTGCTGCCTGCAGGGTTTATGAGGTGTGTGTCATCGAAATTTTACACACTATTTCTTATCCCATTACTCATCACCACCTATTTCAGCATGTAGGCATCGTTGATTAGCTTATAAGGGGGAACGAGGGAAATAAAACTGGCAGAGATGGCAGCTCAGAGAACCAAGCAGCTCCCTGTACAGCTCAAGTGATATTAGATTCATGCTGAGCTTGTTCAAGTCTGCTTTATTGCTTCAGTCTGCACACTCGATGCAGGTGGTCCTTGCACTGACAAAAGCTAGGACCTGTGATTCCCTGAGGTGCAGTTTGAAAAGTTAATTTTCTTCCAAGACAGAATGAAGCAGGGTTTGATTGAGCTATACAAAAAAATGATGTATGATATATTTATGTAAAAGATAAGATAATCCTTATTAGTCCCACTACAGATGATGTTTCCCTGGGACATGTTCAATGGTCTGTTTTATGAGGAACTACATTTCAGAAAAATATGTACCACCTTGTATAATGACATTAGATTATTCTAATCAGTATTGCAAGTCATTTCCAAGTGTCCTGTTGATCATGTTCTTGATATATCTTTAAACTAAGTTAGACATAGACATACCATATTGTCACAAGTTCTAAGAGCTAATGTTGACATAATGGCAATTCAGGGGGCACATCCTCCGGAGGAACTGATCTATACAGCCCACGTCGGCTGTATTCTTCTTCAGCTGTGTAGACTGCACCTGCCCAACTGTAATGAGAAGGTCTTCTTATTGCATCACAGCTTGTCTCGCCACTCCAGCCGTTGCATGGCAAAAGAGCTACAGTTCAAAAAGGTTCTTCGGTTGATTAAAAACACCGAAAATATATTTTTTTAACATGCATAAAGTTAGCTTTTCAGTTGAGTGGTTACATTTAAATTTGAATCCCTTGCTGCCACAATTGCCTGTTTGAAAAAAAGGAGTGTTGTTATATCTCAGGGGTGAAAGAACACATTTATCGGCCGCATTTGAAGGAGTGGTAACTGAGACAGTCCAGTCGCGCTGTTGTTACGCAATTGGTCTTCAAATCCAGCCTCTGAAGAATGAACCCACTGAATTGAGACACAGCTTCTATTATAAAATCTGTATGTAGCTGTGTTTTTCCATGAATATGATGGGACAATGATGAGGGGACAATATCGTCATTAGAAACTGTGACTCCATTAATATCTTTGACGATAAAAAAAGACAATTGTGAGAGAAGCCCAGAGGCTACAAAATCATTTGGAAGAAAACTGCAAACCACTAAACGGAGGTTATCAAATATTAAAATGTTGATTGTTAATTTTTTTTTTTTTTTATCCAACTCTTAAAGGCAGTGGTATCTCTAAGCATTGTTTTGTGTGCACCACTAAACTGGTGTAAATCCAGATCCGGGGGTGGATTCAAGATTATTTTTTCACTTTCTTTAACATTGTATTTTCTTAATTGTTTTTGTTGATTTGGATAACTACAAATTTGGCATATAATAGGGACTGACATTTTGGACGGGTTTCCATGAAATTTGGTGGAATCAGGTGGAAGTCTGTGGTAAGGGTCAAGGAAGAGCCCATTCGATTTTGGTGTGAATCCAGATCAGGGGTGGATCTTGTGTTCTTCACTTTCTTTAACATTGTGGACATTGTTTGGGAAATTCATAAGAAATATTAAAAAGATCTTGGATTTTCTTTTTGCGAGTGTAATTTGGTGCAGTTGGAATGTATCTAAGGGGCCTCTAGTTGTAGAGAGTTTTAAATAGTGTTAATAATGTTTTGTTATATGGCTGTTTTTGTTTAAGTTTTTTGTATTGTTTTTCTTGAATTTTTAATTAGTTTAATTAATAATTCTATCAAAAAAGTCACCATAGATTTCCATGACAAGCTAATATTGTAGACTTCCACTTTCTGCACACGGGGGGGGGGGGGGGGGGGGGGGTTACAGTGCCAATTAAAGTTTCTGATTATAGCATCAAGTGGGAGGCGACTATAATAATAATAATGATAATTCAACAAGAACTTAAAAGTCATATGCAGGCAGATAAACACTGAGAGCAGATAGAAATGAGTGCTCATTAAAATCTTGGACAGGACTGGAACAAGGAAGAGATAAAAGTCTACTGGCTGTAATTAGCACACTGTCACTCGTTACAAAGCAGCCCACGCTCTTAGCATGTCAGATCACTTCCCCACACTATCCACTGATTGTTTTGTTGCTTTTCTGAAAAGCAGGAAGCAAACAATTTATATCCATCGAGGCCGGCGGTCTCTAACCGCTGGACGTTTTCAGTGGATCTGTCATCGGACATTTGAGTTAAAGCGTGTAACAACTGTGCCAGATAATAAAGAAATAAACACTGGACTGTGTATTTATGAAGGCAGGCAGCTACAACACGCAAACACCATTGCCTCTGAATCTCTAACTCGATGGTCAGATCATCCTGTGACCTCACAATGCTAAATAATGAAGCAGGGACTCCATAAAATGTGATCGTACAAAGAATGTAAGTGTCATATAACGTAGAAAGTGAAAGGGCCTTGAAGAATCCTTCAGCCGTAAACTCCAGATGGCTCAGTGAGAGAGAAGCCCCTCAGTATCACATGGAGCTTCCACTAACGCATGGCTGGTTCTGTTCTCATTTGAAAATATCATGAATTTCACAAGCTCATATCTATCTCATTTCTCATTTCCGTAACACTTGGGATTTTGTGGACATAAAGTTTTCTCAAAAACTTTTAACTGAAGCAGCTGGAGGTAATCCACCTATCATTGTTGTTTCATAGTCCTGACTGTTATTCAAAACATGCTGAGAGTACTTACTAGTTAAATGCTCCAAGGAAGATTGAGATGAATAACAATACAAAGATTTAGGATTCCTACACAAGATAAAAACTTTAGGTTACTTTCGTAACCCCGGTTCTCTGAGTAGCATGAGTGAGATGTCTCACTATGGGATACGCCCCTCGCGCGTATTCACAGAAGCACTTATTCCAATTCGCCAGCTAGCTGCAGCGCAGATGTCTTGGATAGAGACTCCCTTGAATGGCATCCACTATCCAGTGAGAGAGTCTTTGTTTGGTGACAGGTTTGCCCCAGTGGGGCTTAGCCCAGGACACAAACAACTGATCCCCTTTTCTAAAGCTCCTTGTCCTTTCCACATATGTGTGTAAGGCACGGACAGGGCACAGCATGTGTAACCGCTGCTGTTCTGCAGAACCATAGGGAGGTGGCTGAAAAGCTGACAGTTCCACTGGGGAGCATGGTTTAACAACCTTTGGAACAAATGCAGGATTCGGTCTCAGCGTCACCCCAAGGTTCCCTGGGGAGAACCGCATACATGCTGGATGTACAGATAAAGCGTGAATATCACTTACACGTTTAGCTGTAGCCAAAGCCAATAACAGACCCACCTTCAAGGATAACGTTTTCATGTCCACGTTATCCAATGGTTCAAAAGGATGACTAGAGAGGGCTCCAAGCACCACTGCTAGATCCCATGATGGTGACATCGTCTTAGAGATGGGCAGCAACCTCCATGCACCCTTTATAAAACGACAAACCAGGGGGTGTTGGCCCACTTGTTTTCCATCAAATCCAACATGGCAAGCAGAAATAGCTGCCAAGTAAACTTTGACAGTAGAAAATGCCCTTTTTTGATCAATCAAGTCCTGCAGGAAGGACAGGACTGTACCAACTGGACATTGAAAAGGGATTTCCTGTGCCTTAGCACACCAATCCTCAAACAACCTCCACTTACAGTCATAAAGAGACCTAGTGGATGATGCTCTGGCATTCTGAATTGTGTTAACAATATTCTGTGATAATCTAGTCAGGCTCAGATTAAACCACTCACGGGCTAAGCCCACAGGGCGAGGCGCTCCGGATGAGGGTGAAATATCTGTCTGCGCGCCTGGGAGAGCAGGTCCCTGCGCAGCGGCAGAGGCCATGGGTGACCGTGGAGGAGCTGTCTCACTTCCGCCAGCCAGTGCATAGACGGCCAGTGAGGAGCGATCAAAATAAGTGACAGACGATTCTCCCGCACCCTGAGCAGTGTCGGGGGAATCAGAGCCAGAGGTGGAAAAGCGTAAAGCGGGACGCGCGGCCACTCGTGAGCGAACGCATCCAACCCCAGCGGTGCGCTCTGGTCGTGCATGGAGAAGAACAGTGGGCACTGTGTGTTCCCCCTCGACGCAAACAGATCCACTGTTGCGTGGCCGAAATGTGACCAAATCTGAGCTACTACAGCCGGGTGAAGTTTCCACTCCGCGTAGAGAGGATTTCCCCTGGACAAAAGGTCCGCACCCACATTCTGAATTCCGGGAACGTGGGTCGCCCTCACTGAGAGGAGACGCTCCTCGCTCCACAATATCAGTCTGCGTGCAAGAGTGTGTAACTGTAGAGAACGTAGACCCCCCTGGCGATTGATATACACCACCATGGTCGTATTGTCCGTCCTCACTAACACATGATGTCCCCGGAGGAACAACAGAAAATGTTTCAGCGTCAGAAACACTGCCATCAACTCCAGATAATTTATATGGGCATGTTTGAGATACGTGCTCCACATCCCATTCGCGGATCTGCCCTCGAACACACCGCCCAAGCTTGACAGGCTGGCGTCCGTTGTGATCACTTTTCTGGCAGATATTGCGCCCATGCTCACCCCCGCTGTCAACATAGACGGGCGTTGCCATGGTAGCAGCGCGAGGACGCAGGACACGCAAGCCGTTACACTGCGGCGTCTGTGGCGCACAGGATCCAGTCTGAGAGAAGCCACCCAGCGCTGAAAATCTCTCATGTACAGCCTGCCCAGCCTCACCACCAATATTGTTGAGGCCATCAGTCCCAATAACCTGAGGCACAGTCCGTACATGACCCGACGTGTTATGGCAAAACGAGAGAGAGTGGACCTGAAAGTGCGCACTCTCTCGGCTGACAGGCGAGCCGTGTAGGTCAGTGAATTTAACGTGAGACCCAGAAAGGCAATTTCCTGTCTCGGCGTTGACACACTCTTTTCCCTGTTCACCACAAAACCGAGATCGGCCAGGTGAGTCAGTACAATGCTCGTGTGCGCCGCAGCCTCTTGCTCTGAGCGCGCCAGCAACAGCTAGTCATCCAGATAAGTGGCCACGCGTATACCCCGCTCCCTGAGGGGAGCTATAGCGGCGTCGACACATTTCACAAACACCCTCGGGCTCAGTGACAGGCCAAATGGGAGTACCAGGTACTCGTACACCTGGTACTCGTACAGAGTGTACGAGTACCAGGTACTCGTACACTCTGTCCTGAAAAGCGAACCTCAGATATTTCCTGTGCGGTGGATAAATGGGAATGTGAAAATACGCGTCTTTCAGATCGATTGATGTGAACAAGTCCCCCGGTCGGATCAAACATATCAGCGTTGAGTGTGTCAGCATGCAAAACTTGTACCTCCTGAGATACGAGTTCAAAATGCGAAGGTCCAGGATGGGACGTAATGAGGACCAGGAAATACCTTGAATAGAAACCCTCCAGTCCCTGCCTGTGTGGCACTATTCGTATGGCTCTTTTGTTTAATAGAGCTGATATTTCTTCCCGTAACACCCGGGCTGACTCTCCCTGCGCACGGGAAGCGATGAGGCCGGGAAAACGGGGGGGCATTGTGGCGAATTGAAGCCTGTAGCCTTTGGCCAGTGTTCTCAATACCCATTCTGACGCTGTGCATGCTTTCCAACTCTCTAGCCTCAAAGTTAGGGGGGAGTGAAGCTCTGTCTGACACAGACGATCTTTGGGGGCCCGTACCAGCTGCGCACGTCCGAGTATCACTGCGCATGCGCGGTCTGATAGGCTCGGAGTGAGCGGAATGGGATGTTGCACCACAGGTGGGACGCTGCTTCCCCCTTGTGGTGGAACTGAGCTCTGGGCCCACTCGTCGCCGAGAGGGATGGGTGGCACTGGGTAATTTCTCCCCTAACACACGGGATAGCTGGGCTGCCAGTGAACAGGGAACACGTGGCAGCTCCGCTCGCGGTGGGGTTGACCGCTAAGTCGCTTTCTTCTTCCGCCTGGCCTGCTGACCGGTCGACGGGCCCGGTTGAGCAGCCTGAGTTGACGGGGAATAGAAGGGCTTTCTCAGCCAAGCGGGCTTCGTTTCCGGGGGGCCGTTGGTGTTCGCACCCGGTTGAGCCCTGGGGCGCTTCGGGATGTTGAAAGCAGGAGCGGCGCTCCTAGAGGGAACCTGAGCGAAAGTCTGCCGCGGGGGCGGAGGCGCCGCGGCAGGTGTTTTCCTCGGAAGGCAGAGCTGTAGCGCCTCATCCTCCTTTTTCTTCGCCTCACAGCGCTTTTGCATTGAGGCGAGGGCGGAGCCGAAGACACCCTCGGGGACAATAGGCATGTCCAGGATGTCCTCCTTTTCTCTATCGGACAGATTGGTCAGATTCAGCCATCTCGTCCTCTCTTGTAACACCAACATCGACATGCACTTCCCTGCCGCCTGTACAGCGCATCGCTGTACGCGTAGGCAGATATCCGCGATTGTGGTGATCTCGTCCCACGCGGAACTTTCGGGCATGTCGGCTATGTCGTCAAAAAGCTCCGCTTGGTAAGCTGACAACATGGAGGTGACGTTGAGAGCCCTCACCGTCAAAGCCGCTGCTTTATAAGCTCGCTCAGTCATGGCAGATTGGAAGCGATCGGCTTTCGTGGGAAGTGTGGGAGCCCTGGACGAGGCAGCTGACAGCCGTGGATGAAGGTGTGCTGCCACCAGGGGCTCCATGGGAGGCATGCGGGCCATGGCATGCTTATCCATTCCCTCAATATCCAAGGAAGACGCACCTTGAATGGTGGTTTTGCTGGAGTAAGGGTTCTGTTTCCATGAGGCGGTAACTTCCTCCAGGAGTTCCGGGAACACCGGGAGAAGTTGTCTCGCAGCCCTCTTTGCTTGGGGTAATTTCTTCCCCTCGTAGCGGGACCTTGGGGCCTCCGCCACGACCGCGGGCCATGGAATCTTCAGTCTCTCCGCGGCGCGTTTACACACATCGTGCATATCGCCACTGGGCTGGGGCGTAATTGTCCCAACCGAGCCCTTTGCAGGGCTTGAAGAGCTGAGAGCCTGTGAAGGTGGGACAAAGCAGGATTCATAATCCTCGTCGTCACCGTCCGACACCAGACAATCCCCGCCGTCGGACTCATCCTCCTCCTCATAATCCAACATGAGGGGAGGCTCCTTTAGCGGGTCAAGCAAATCCAGCGTGGAGCCCCAGCGACGAATCTCTGATTCGGGAGCGTCCTCCTCGTCCACACCGGGTTGGGGTTCCTCGGTAGTGGCACTGGAAAGGATCGGGTCCCTCTCAGAGACGCTAGCTTGGCGTGCTAGCTGTCGGCGGAGACTCTTCGCTGTGAAGCGGGCGCAGTCGGCGCACAAGCTCGCGTTGCTGACAGCGGCGCGGGCATGTTCCAGCCCGAGACACGCGGAGCAGACCTGGTGAGTGTCCATGCTCGATATTTTATTTCCACAGGTGCACAGGCGATGGGCATCGCCTGGTTGCGAGGTGGAAGGAAGCTTTGCAGCTTGATCCATTCAGCTTGGTGTGCTAAAGGGGAGCGAATTATTTGGAGTGATAGTCGCTGTTAGCTAGCTCCGGTGGCAGGCAGTGTGGTGACCGCAGGCTCCCGGTGCCGTTTCGCTATTCAAATAGAAGCAACTACCTATGGTGAAGGCAGTCGTATCGGCGTTTATTCCACTAGCGTCCGGCGATGGAGGTGTTAGCTCCGGTCTGTGGACAGCAGGTAGTTAGCATCAACGCCGAATAGAAAATTGCTTGTTCGTGAAGCGAGAAGAGGTGTTTGAATGACGTGTGATGCCGCGTCCACCGTATTTAAGGTGCGGCACCTTGACGCGGACGTCACGATTGCCAGCCTATCAGGGCTGGCGAATTGGAATAAGTGCTTCTGTGAATACGCGCGAGGGGCGTATCCCATAGTGAGACATCGAAACGAATGCTAAGAAAGAAAACCCAGTTTATTAAGGTGTGTTGACTGAAAACCACCGTAAATAACTTAAATAATAGTCTTCGAAATCATTTAAAAGGTTTCTTACATAATCCTAGTATAGTAATAATACTACTCTGAATAAAATAAAACCTGCAAATGGTTAGAAACTAACATTGCATCTTTGCAAATTGTTATTTGATAATAATAAAAACTGTGATTTAAAAAAAACTAAAGTTTAAAAATATATAGAAATAGTCATAAAAAGTACAATTAGGTAAAATAGGGTAATATGGTAAGTAAAAGTATGAAACTGCTGACTGTCACAGGAGCCTTTTTCCCACTACAATACAAATACAATGAGCGATCCTGGTTTAATCCTTGTTTCCAACTCCATCACAACAAAGTTCCCTTAAAACAGCAAAGTCGTAAAAACAGTGGTAAACTGGGGTAAATGGAGAAAGATGTCACCTATGGAATTTTCCAGGCTCCCATATTTTTAACTGGTGCAATGCTTGGATCTGCACCTCACATCACATGATGTTTGCCTGACAGTGACACTGCAGGTCAAAAGGCTGTGTTAATAAAAGCTTCAGTGTCTGGACTGATCAGAGTGGTGACAACCCTCCTTTACCTTTGTTGCAGTTTTTTTGTTTGGTCTGCACCTGAGCACAGGTATACATCTGGGCTGGGTGCACATTTTAAACATAGATAAACACCACAATAAGTTTATAATATAACTGAGACACTTTAACTCAAGCACCTGATGGAAAAGTGGTAAAAAAAAATGCAACATGTTATTGATGAAAACTGCTTTAATCTGCATTATTACCTCTGTTAAGGAGGATATGTTTTTATTGCTGTTTGTCTGTCAGCACGATTACGCAAAAACATCTGAACCGATTTGATTGAAACTTGGTGGATGGGTGGGACATCGGCAAACAAAGAAATATGTTATTAAAGAATCAGCTCTAGGATTTTCTTTCTCTTTCTTTAACATTGAGAGATCATCAACATTCGATTTTCGGAAATAATGGACAGACCGTGATGAAAGAAACCAGACACGACTGATATTTATGAGTGTGTGCATTTTGGTGCCGTTTGATTGAATTTAAGGTGACCTTTGGGCCTTGGTGGAGGTCTGTGCTCTACTGAATGACATTCTATAATAATGTAATAATACCTTTTGTTTGTGTACCACTTATATAAACAAGGTAATGTAGTGCTTCAAATACATATTTTTAAGAGCCAAGTCATAACATGATGAGACCTCAAAAATAATAGGGAAACCCAACAGTTCCAACAATAAGCAGCATTTTGGCAACTGTGGAGAAAAAAAAATCCCTCATTAACTGGCCCCTGGTCATTTGAAATTTCTTGAGCACAGAAGACATAGATTGAAATATAAGGCTGTGGATTCTTTATAATATTCTCATGGTTAACAAACCCCATGAAAAGAACCCCAAACAATCCTACTATCAGAGGGATTTAACATTTTTTAGATTTTCTAACAACCACATCTGTTTCAGGATATTGCTCATCTGCTTTTTGGAAAAACAGTTATCTCCCCTGTGTTTTTGTCTTTAGTAAGCAAAAAATATTTAGAGATGATACATCAATTCTTGGTTTTCTACATGAGATTGTTTTGCATTAAGAAGTAAGAACAATTCAGACTGTTAGCAACCCCCCATTCCAAATAACAGACAGACTTTTATTGTATGACAGACTTTATAATAGGCTGCAGAGTACACACTGACATCATCGTGAAGACTCAGGCAGGAGGAGGCTGCCGTAATCAGCCACATTTAAATGGAACAGGGCTTCCTGTCAACAATTTAGATCCTCAGATGCACACCTCCGAGGTGTAATGGTGTGAAGCACATCCATACCAGTGTGATGGTTGTTTAAAAGATTGGCATCTTTGCCCTGAACAGATGTGGTGCCTGTCAAAATGGTGAGCAGAAAGCTGTAACCACACATATTTACATGTTACTGATGTATTAATGAACACTATGGATATTTAATACTACTCATATTAGATTCGATCCCTATGTACCCATCGCCTCCCAATGGGCCTCGAGTGAACCTCAAATCAGTTTCTCTGTGAAGCATAAAATCAAGAACAAGCATTGTTGGTTTCTTATGAATATTTATTGAAAGACTTTAATTCTTACAGAAATAATAATTTCAGATCAACGTCATGTGGTGTCCACATTTCCAATTAAAACAGTAAAAACTGTGCTGTCTTGTAATGTCACAGAAAATGATTGTAAATGCCATGTATAAACAATTTCTCGCTTCTTTAGTGTAATTACAAAAATCATGCAAAAGCCAAGAACCACCCTGTTGAGATCCAAAATGAGGGCTGATGAAAAGAGAACAGTTGATGTATTTGTTTGCCAGTTTGTGGTAAGATGAGATAAGATGGGTGGTGACTTTAAACATGGCTGTATCAGGCCGGATAACATTCTTTCCAGCTCAATGATTCTGTCGCTTTGCTGAGAGCGAGGCAGCCCATTTTTCTCTGTTTGGATCATCCTCCCTCTTACTCACATCACTTCAACCGATGGGTCTGAGATAACAATGCAGAGATGAGTCTGATAGAAGAGTGGCTGTGCATTAACATACAAAAAATAACTAAAATAAATAAAATATCTGAGAATAAGAATCAGTCTTCAAAAGAAAAATCTGAAGGCATTGCACAATTCCAAGACTGATCAGTGAGATTTTAAGGCAAAAAAGTTATTCTAAAATACTCTGAAATAACACGCAAAGGTGTCATATTACAATTTGTTTTCAACCCACGGGTGCAGCTCTGTTAGAAAAGACATGCAAACTCAATGCATGCTGTAAAAAACAGCAGGATAAAACGGGAGATTCATCACGAGCATTCAATTAAACCACTTTGTAAATATTATAAGTTACAGTAAACCACTTTCATGTTACAGGTGTGAGGATTACATGGACGTCATACGGCCTGGCATGCTGACACGGTAGCGCATTTGCAGAGTGACACACTGTAGATGCAACAATGAGCGTAGGGAGGCAGCGAGGTGTAAAACCTCCTTCATTAAAGCTGGTTTGTCCACTGGTAGCGCAAGTTTTTTCTGTTGTTGTTTTGTTTTTGTCTCACAGTCTCCTACAAAATAAATGCTTTTTAGTGTCTGCTGGGTCCCTATACAAACAGCTCTAATTTCTTCCTCCCGGGGGCACATCCATGCATGCCAACACAAGGGCCAAATGCTTTCATACTGTACATTATAGAACTATACGGTAGTCATGGAGTAATATGTAGCTTTGCAGTAAGAGTTTCTCAGCCCCTCATAGTGTTGTCTTGATATGAAGCCAGGGTTTCATGCTGATATATATTTTTTTCATGCTGATATATTTATCTTTCTGCAGTTTGTGAGTACCTTTCCCCACATGTTGAAGTGTTAGGATTAGGGTTAGGGCATGTGGCTACAGTAATAGTATTAATGTGCATTTAAAGGATTTGAGAGGTGGTGTCTTGTTTTCTTGCAAAACAAGACACACAAGTGTAAAAAAGCTGCAAATGGTGTGTTTAAGGTTCTGGTTTTCACATATAGAGCTCTGCATGGTCAGGTACCTGAATACAACTCTGACCTGCTCCGTCCTTACATCATCAGCTAGTCACAGAGGTGGGTCCCTCACACTCGTCTGAGAACAAAAAACGATCGTGCCTTTGAGGTGGTAGCTCCAACACTCGTCCTATGGACATACGTTCAGCTTTCTCTGTTGACGCCTTTAAAAAGGAGTTTAAGAATTACTTGTATGCATTTGTGTCACCTTCTAATGTTTCGTGCTTGCTGTTTAGTTTTGTTTTGGCTCTATATGTATTTTTAGAAGCTATTTTTTTACTTTTGTTGTGGGAAAGGTGCTATAATAAATAAACGTTACTTACTTTGAGAAATTTGAGAAAAAAAACAACATTCTGAAGCACATCCACTGTGAAGTGTTCCTAACAGGGTGTAAGTCTGTCCTAGGTGCTGCCATATTCTATATGTGTTAGCAGCTCAGTCCTACTGTCCTACTAAAATTAGATTAGAGATCTGCTCTATCGCTATCACAGATAGCAACTAAATAGTTTTTAGCATTAGAACTAATCGGTTGTTAAGTGGTGATATGTGTTAACTGTTTTCGGGTCCAAGCTGAGGAAGCAGTATGCTACCTCTTGCCCTAATTGTGGATCTCAGATGGTGCAATCAAAGTTTGTCTTTTGCTGGGGTATGCTAACATTAGCCAGCCTACTTGAGCAGTACAGAAGCAAAAACTGTGTGAATGAGTCATGTCAGGTGAGTTCCTGCTAGGCTAGGATTTTTTTTTTTTACCCTAATTGATGCCTTTTTGTTTGTTTGTGACCTGAGGATTTGGACCCTGATATTACATGTTGTGTGTCATCACACTTAACAAGCTGATTACCTCAGCCAAGGAGTTAAGGCTTTCATTGATGTTTGAATGTCTCTCTATTCACAGGGTAGGGGCCATAAAGTGGCTTTTGGAGCGGATTCAATTAAGGGATGGATCCTGGAATTAATGTTTTGCTTTCATTATTCTTGGAAGATGAAGCTTCTTTCCCCACGTTTCTGTGGATCTCAATGCTTCGGTGGAAGAAGAATTTGGTCTAGTGACTGCCATTCTAGTTTTTAATATTACTTGTAAAAAACACTCCATTATGTGAGTTAAGCAGCCAAACATGGGGATATTAGAAAATAACAACTGTTAATTTTTGTTATCTTTATTTATTGAACCCGTATTAAATAGCCCAACTATGCAAAACAAGCTTAGTGTTAACCTTCTTTTGAACAGCGTCCCAACCGTGGTCGGGAGCCCAGTGGAGACTACTGCTCTGCTCCACAGGGCCGAACACAGCATATGCCTACTGCTATTCCTCAAAGGAGCTACCCATCTCATGTAACAATAGTTTGATTATGTCCATATCAGCTGCATGGATAATCAGTGTGAAGAATTTACTGTTTAAAAGTGTTCTCAACATTTGATTATTACGACTATTGTCACTCATAATCTACTGCAGTTCCAACAAAATGGATTCATGTGTATTATGATTGTCTATCACTATGTGTCGTTTGACATGTGCTATTTTACATGTAAGCATTCACCAGGATTCAACATGCAAATTCAGACACCTTGGCAGGGATTTTTGTTTTGGCCCCTTTCTACATTTAAAGTGTATAATAAAAGGCTGAGAAACCCTGAATACAAAGGTACAGACATTTATATAAACACCACATAAGTTTATCATTAAAACCACAGTAGACAAGCAAGAAACCCTTAAACTTCACTCAACCCTCACCTTGTTATGTAACGGTCATGCATGTTTCATATACAAATACATGTACTGGATGCACAGTATATATGAGAGTGTGGTTGACATCTTGTCGTGATAAATAAATGAAAGGCCCTGCCTTGTGTTTAAGGAGTCACAGAGTCCCAGCTGTTTGCTGCGAGTCAACTTTCCAGAAAACATAACAGAGTATATACAGAATATATTTATATGTATATATATATTTACATAGCCATATAAATAGACTGTTCCTGCTTGATCTGGTTCAGTCTGGTGTCGCTCCAGTCTGAAGTCCGACTTGAGACCAGTGCTACATTGTGCAACCCGGCATCCCCGCTGCTGTACGGGGTCCCCACAATTATACAACAATACACAAGAGTACAAAATCTATCAGATTTCTCCCCACACTGAGGGACCCTATTCAGTCAAACTGAATAAATCACCTTTTCTGGGTTAAGTCTCAGCCAACTGAGTGATGCTACACTTGTCCTATTTGGCAGAAAAATGTTGCTACAGAGTGTCTTTGATCACCAGGTCTACTTTAAAACATCTTGCCCACATTAAACATACATTATTATCTAACCACATAAAAAAATACAGGCCTGTCGTTCATGATTTAAATATGAATAACGTATGTATAAACACGAATAAGGCCTGTTAGTCATGATTTAAATATGATTACAGGCCTCAGTATAAAATGTAATACTTATATCAGCAGTTAAGAAGCAGCATCACACATATAGTATATGAGCAATACACAAAAAAAGGCCAACATTTGTACAGTGTATAAATACCTATGAAAATGTTTGACAAGCAGTTTAAAGTAGACATTTTGCTGAAGCAAGTATATGATGATTTAGGCGTGAGTTTAGAATTTTTTTTTGTAAAACTTGACTGAATAGGGCCCAAAAAAGTTCAGATAAGAGCTACAGTTTGTAGCACACAGATACACAGTCAAATGTATAAACGCAGTTTCTCACATATTTTCATGAGGTGAAAAGGGCCTCTGGATACAACGGCTGTCTCTTGATAGGAAATGATTTGTGCTTTTGAGTCATGCTAAAGTTCTCATGTATACTTTGCTGGGCAATACAGCAGGGCTGCATTCAAGCTTCACCCTGAAACGTGGCTGAAAGTGACAGTGCAGTTACTTGCTTGAGATTAAAGTGTGATTTTATATGTTTTAATGAAAACTCCACAGAAAACTGAGGCTTTAATCACCAAATACTGAATCTGTAAAATCTATGTAGCTCCTGTGATGGGAGATTTTATATTTAGTTAAGTTTCATGCAAGGAATGACAGAGTTATAGATTGAAATATTATCCTGACGTGTTCCTGTTTTTAAGACTGAAAACATGTCAGGTCAGCTTGGCAGACTCAGATGTGTATTCGTTGAAGATACCTCTGAGCCTCTGTTGAGACAAAAGGTATTCACACCTAGGGTCTTTTATGGGTCGTCCTGCAGAGACGGGGGTTCACTGAGTCTAAGCAGATGCCTGATGTTATTGTAACCTTCGAAGGGGTTCTCATTCAGATTGGAGGTGACCAAATGTAAGTCTGAAGACAACACGCAGAGAGCTGATTGGATAAACATTCTACCTCTCTGAAAGGAGGGGCTTATTTAGTATAAATCAAATGTGATTACATTGTTCTGTGCCATTGACCCCAAGTCAGACAAAGTGACATGGGTGCTCTGGTCCCTAGCCGTAGCTAGGTAGAATTGTATGAACCAGAATTGATAATTGTTTGCTGTGAAATGTAATTAAATATTCCATTACACTCCTTAGACATCATCTGTGTTCAGTTGAGGTTAAGAAAAATTCCATTGTTACAGGTTTTAAGATCCACATTTAGCCTTTCTTGACACATTTGATTGAAACAAGTGAGTAGAAGTAGGTTGCAGGGTAGATATAAGAAACTCTGCAGTCATTATGAAATGGCATTATAACTATGTAAAAAGCTGGCATTGCCTGAATGGGGTATACAATGCATATGCAGGGTATCCATTGCTCCTCTGATGGTTTTCATTATACTTTCTTTTACTGTGAAATGTATTGCCATTAACGTAGTAATCACCCTGCAATGCATTGAGATTTCTTGTACACATCTGACGTATTCATGTGAGCAGGATATGTTATGGTGCTTTACGGATCAGTCAACATAGATTTTAGTCCACACAGAAGCTGGTGGTTGCTAGGAGCAATGAACTCAAAGCCCATTAAACTCAAGTATGTTAACATAAAATATTCAACAACAAACTTAAATGGAAGCTCTGCATGATGATGTTTCTATTTGTTCATGTGCAGCTGTGTGGACTTAAACCACACGTCTCCAATACTGTTGTTATTTTTCTACTGAAGTAATGGGACAGGAAGGGGACATCCCTTAATACCACTGTGAGGCAAAGCTTAAATTCTGGCTTCCAACGTAACTCTTTCTGTGAACACCATCTTCCCTACTCTCAGCTGAACATCTTCATAATAGCTAACTAACTAAACATTGTATACAACTTCACCGAACCAAAATTGTGAAATTAAAATGCATATCAAATATGATCAAAACTTGTTTAATGCAGAAAATAATTTTAAACTAAATTTTCGACAAAGAACAAAGGAATAGTTTCCATTTTGTATCTTTGCCTTGAGAATGTCACTGCACAGGTTTGCACTGGCGCGCTGATTGTTCGTATAGATGGACATCTTTGCAGGATTATGCGCAGAAACTTTTCTTAGGATATCATAAGCACTGTTAAAATTAAAGTAGAGAAACAGTCCTGACCCTTATTTGTCTATTTTAATATAACAGGATTATTCATTGCTTCATTATGCTCCTTCGGACATCGGACACGTTAGACTGGTTATATTTGCTTTTTAAAATTGAATATGATTAATTAATTCAATTAATTTGAAACAAGGGCCTAAGCCAGTGTTTAAAAAGGAGAACATTGCCGCTGGAGTTTGTTGTAACTGTTGTGAGTCGAAGCGAAGGACAGCTGTTTTGATCAGATTTGACAGAAGTTTTCTGTGGAGTTTACCATGAAGGACATGGTTAGCTACATGCTATTAAACATTAGGGACTACTGATTATTATTGGCTTCAACTATTAGTCAGAATGCTGTTTGAAAACATGGAGCTAAAACACTGCTCACAGTCATTAACTGGTTCTTTATCTTAGAAGAAAAATAATCTTTGCATTGTGTTCTGTGGGTTCACTAATGTTCAGTGCATATATCAACAGTGCTATGCTACCACTGAAATGTGAGTCACCTGATCTGATAAGAACCAGAGTGCTGTAATTCTCTGCTTGCAGTTTGGCAAATGTTTTGTGGATACTTACTGTGAAAGTGTGAACTCTACTGACTTATCAAAAATCACAGACACACCAGCACTTTGTAATCAAATATTTTTTTTTGGCAATACTAAACAAAGTGAGGTAGAGAGACGCAAAAACCAGAAAAAAATAAATGCTACAGTTAAATACAATGTAATTTCATGAAATTAAACAGACACAGTCAGGTTCGGTAGTGTGATGTGAGTGTGTTTTTTGACTTCTGGGCTTGGATGTTCCACGTTTCCAGAACCCAGGGACAAGACCATACCTGTTAATGTTATCTTGTAAGGCTGGTTCAGGTCCCTGCTGCATTTGATTTGACCAGAATCCCAGGGAGCACAGCTTCCTTTTAAGTCAAGGCAGGTGGACGGGGCAGAAGGTAGGAGCGTGGGAAGATTTTAGGCGGGTGATGGGTTTGTTCTTAATGGAACATGGCAGCGGTTGTGGTGGGGGGTTTGTGTGGGAGGGACAAAGCCCTGAGTGCAGGACAACAGTGCATGCTTATCTTAAACTAGCACATGCTCCATTTATCAAAAAAAAATAATAATACACACTGTAAAGAAGAATGTGGCACCAGGGCCTAAACATTATTGTACAAATTCACAACCTTCAGTTTTCCTCAGCCGAAAAATTGGAATCTGAAAGGTTTTCACATTAAACGGTAAAAAGTTCTTCCTGAAAAATCTCTCTTTTCTAGACCTCGATTTTGTAAACATTTACATATCAGAGAAAGACATGATTTTGTGACAGAGGAAGTGGAAATAGAAACAGCAAATAGATGAAAAGTGTTTTGAAAAGCAATTTCCGACAGATTCGACCCTTTCAGTCTCACGGCTGCAGGTATTCAGTTACGGCTCTGTTCAGTTATTGTGGTGCAGTTGGGTGAAACCCTCCTCCTTTACCTCCACCACGACCCTTCAGAAACCGCACCTTCATCCAGTTAGGGAAAAGTCCCTCCTTCATAAAAGTGGAAGCCAGTGCCCACTCATGGTTATCTGCGTCACCACTGGCGGCCAAACGTTCCCGAAAGTGCAACATGAGAGAGCAAGCTCCAAAAGCTTCCGGTGAAGCATGAAGAGGAAGAAGCAGAGAAGAAGTAGTAGAGACCAACAAAGTTGGCTGGCGTTGGAGTGAGGCTTCAGCTTTTAAATTCGGCTTACCCGTCTGGTGAGAAGGGGGTGGATAGCTGGTGGAGGACAGGGGGTGTAAGGAGGTGGCAAGGGCCCGGGTTTGATGCCTCTGGTCCTCATGTAGGACAGGAACTGATCTGGGATTTCAGCGAGCACTTCTTTAGCCAGCCTAGCCATACTGAGGATGTGATTTCCTCGCCGGTCAATGTAGTCTCTGAAAGGAACAAACTGAGGGAGGAAAGGAGACCAGAGGAGGAAAGATCTGTGAAGGTTCTCAGTCATCCAGGTCATGGCTCATTCTGTTTCTAGTAACTGTTCACCACATCAACAGGCTTCTTTATTTCTCCCTTTTGGATGAGAGATGAAACATTTTCAAGATACACAAGCAAGTTCAGTTATATGTACACGTGAAAAAGGAGAAGAGGGAAGCAAGAAAAATAGATTCACTTTAAACCTGGTATTACAATCCATCCTGAGTGATCCGATCAGCTCCAAGTTCAGTCTATATATATACAGTCTATGTAGTGAATGCACCCAAATGCATCATGAATGCATCCTGAGCTCCATCACCCAGACCACTTGTGATCTGTTTGTGGCAACACTATCAACACAAACCACATCATAATGACTCAAATTGGTCAAATCTTTCTACAAAGCAGGGCTACACCAGATTCATAAAGCCGCTCTTGAGTCCTCTCTCTCGCTACTTCTCTCACACGCGCTTGTTCAGACCCACACAAACAAAAACACAGTGATATCCTACATTTGGAATCTCAAACTGAGTAAAAACAACATGATTTGGTCTTCACAAACATAAACGACAGTCGTGATTATTGCATTTAGAGCAGGGAAATGAGATCTGATCACATTGGTCACATGATACACATTCTGGATGCATTTGAATGTCCGTGTGCAGAAAAGTACCTAAAGTTGTCCACTTTTGATTGGATCTCTCCTGATTGATGTTAATACCAGGTTTGAACAGGGCCATAGAAGAAGAAAACTAGCAAAAATAAGGAGAATACAAGGAGAGGAGGGAAGAGAAGAGAAGAGGAAGCAAAGAAAGGAGAAGACTAGAGAAGAAGATATGTAAAATAGCAGTTGAGAGAAGGTGAGAGAGGAGAACAGAAAGAAAAGGACACATGAAAAAAAAGGGGGATGTAGTTTGTGGAAGTGATTTAGAGGGAAGGAGAGATAAATGGCAGACTGAGAACAAGAGCACAGCAGTTCATACACCATGACCTTTTCTCATTCATCATAAATCCAACACTTCTCTGGAAACACTGTGCTGAGCTCTCAGCTTCACAGCCGTGTCTTTCAGTACCTGAACAATGTCTCTCTCTGCATATCGTCCTTGGGAAGAGATCCTCTCCTCATCTCCGTCCAGCTCGATCATTTCTGAGGGGGGAAGCACATCCATCACACCCTGTCATGAGACTACAACCGCCACTGCGGCAGCCACGGCGAGCAAACATGACACGCAGTTTGTGCGATATAATCTGCTGAAGCCATTAGCGTGCCACTGGGGCTACATTGCCTCAGACTGTTGACAAAGCCAAACGCGACGTGAGTACACAGAATTTGAGTCGATGAGTGTGAAGCCATCGAGCCAACTTGCACACAGGGGAAACATAGGGAAGACATGCAAGAATATGTGTAAGCAGAGTCAGCGATGTGCACCATAGGGACGTAATGCGACCATGCACACTGACTTCACGGCCATGATAATTGTTGAATCTTGTTGACTTTGCAGGCTAATTGCTCATCGTGAGTGAGCTTGGTTTTACAGAGGACTGCTCTGTGAATGTTAAACATGAATGCCTTTGCAACAAAACAGCAGAAGAGGTGGCTGCTGTTGCTTTACAAAAAGATAAAAAGAAAACACACCACCTCTGGTCTGACAAATGAGAATTTTACCATCAACTTAAGCGGAGATTCTGGAGGGGAAATTAAGGGGAATAAGAATGGAGGAGAGAAGAAAAGAGGATCTGCACAAGGAAGAGCTGAACCATGTGGGAGGCGAGATAGGAAGTGGAATGAATGCAAAGGATTACAGCATGCAAATAAACACACACGCACACACACACACACACACACACACACACACACACACACACACACACACACACACACACACACACACACACACACACACACACACAAAGCCATGCAAACGTATATAGGCTCTTCACTCAGCTTACCATCAAATTCTGCTGGCCCAACCCCGACTATTATAATTGACATGGGCAGAGATGCGGCCTACAAAGGGATGAAAGAGACAGAATATGTGAATCAGAAGCAGGGAAGAAGCAGCGCTTATTCTTTTCACTATTCGCAATCTTTAACACGGCAGGACGTCAGTGAAATACCCCCATGACTTACTGACAGTAAGTTAATAGTCCTTACAACCGACGTTCAATGGAAAAAATGTTCTCCCATTGTTAAGACAGATGCGTTCATCCAGTTCAATCTGGACTCTGCAGCCACTTTCAGCCACTCTGCAGCGACTTACTTATTGTAAGTCGCTTATTGTAAGTCGCTTTGGATAAAAGCGTCAGCTAAATGAAATGTAATGTAATGTAATGTAATGTAATGTAATAAAGCCTCACGTCCCACCAGTTCTGGAGTTTCTAATTTCATGGATCTACGACTTTGTCTAAATCTCTCAAAAGACAGCTTCAAAATTACTCCCATTTACATCTTCCTCTGCCCTGTGCTGAAGCCCCACTCCCACAATATTGTTTATTCAGTCTTAGCTGAGCAGGACAGCACAGTACAGTTTAAGTGATAAAATGATGGATGGTGTTTCCAGTGTTTCATAACTTCCTGTAGTCATTAGATGGATGCCCAAATTGCCTGAGCTATGAGGGGCATGGATCCTCCGCGGGCCAATAAATAATTACTCTCAAATCTTACTTTACAATAACATTACATCACATGGGGGGGGGGGGGGGGGGGGACTGGTGGTGAGGCGATGCAGAGCAGTGAGTGCAAGAAACCAAGGCTCCAAGTATTTGGATCATGAGACCAAAATCATTACACACATTAACTCTGGTCGCTCTAATTACAAAGCAAAATTATTAGAGCCCAGCATGGGTGGTGGGCGCATGGGTGTGTGTGTGTGTGTGTGTGTGTGTGTGTGTGTGTGTTTGTTAGGGGGGTGGTGGGTGGGGAAGTGACCAGGTCGATGTATCTCTCCCCTCACTTCTCTCATTAGTGATGATAAGAAATGAGAGCGAGAGAGGCTTTAAAAGAGAAAGGCACCTGATGGACTGCTTCTCATATTCTCTCTTTCATATTGCTTGTTTGTTTGTTTATTGGGATTTCTATTTCTGAGTTTAATCATTGCTCGACCTCCAGGGCTCCGCACACGTTTGACAGTAAATGAACTGCATGAATAGAAGCAAACAATGCAAAGACTGCTGCTATTCTAAAGGAATTTTTACAGACTTGATGCACAAAAAACCATAAAGCAGAGGATCATTAGAATAGATCCAAAAGTTTACTTCTTTAAACCTGAAGCGCAGACGATAAAATAAACACAAATATAGTTTAAAATATGATCTGGTACTGTACATTGACTATAGACTCCTTGGTCTGTGCCATGTCCGTGATCACACCGTCAGAGATGATGAGCAGGATGAAGTACTGTGAGCCGTCCATCACCGCTGATGCATACCTGGCATAGAGAGAGAGAGAGAGATGTCAGAAGACTAATGAGCAAAAATAAAACACTGACACAAGGCTACTTAACTAATTAGTTAATTACATTTTGTCTTCTAGGCTAACATCTATGAGTATATTTAAGGGAGAACTCCAGTGACCAGATTGCTTGTTACTACAGAGCCTGTAAAAACTGTTGTATAATGTCCTTTGTGGCTCTAGGAAAGCTTTCTAAAGATTGAGTGGCTTCAGTTGTAACTCGTCATAAAGTCACTAGTCAACAGTCAGTCTGGGTTAGAAACTGGATATAAGATTTAAAAGTTATATCAGGAAAGGTCCAACTAAAAGGGCTTGTTTGAAGCTCAGCCCAGACTAGAGGCCAGTCAGTATACAGAGTCTCTCCACTGCTGCAACTACTTTAATCTTTTGTTCCTCATCAGTCTTGCTCAAATCCATCAAGTAATCCAAAATACAATATCAAAATACTGACTTGAACGTACCTCTGTCTCAGATCTCACTAATACCTTCAGTAATTATTAATATTAGGCTGTTATCCCTCAGATATTAATACAATTCTGACCAAGATGGACCATATTGAGAACAAATGGTCCAATAACAATGTGTGTGTCCGATGACATTTTCCAGTTCTTGGATGCATGTATTATTTTGAAAAAGCTTTTGCATTTAAAGGACAAGTAAAATATTATTTTAAATAACGTATAATTTAATTTAAGTACAATAAATCTGATGGAGAAAATCCTAATACCACGAAAAACTATTACAGGATAAACATAATCATGATCTAAAAAAAATAATCTCAAGGTTTATGCTTTAAATAGACTTACTGAGACATCTTGGTAAATCTTTGAGCTTAGCACTAACACATACAGCAGCTTCACTGACATGAACCAGGGTAAAATTTTGAGATGAAGTCAATTATTTGGGCTACTGGCCCCTGTGTTTGAGTCCGATGCTCCACAGACGTGAGTGTGGTACCATGCACCTATTCTCAGGCTAAGTGGGCGGACAGCACTCAGAGAGAGGGAGCGGATTGAAAGTCGATGATGAAAGGTGGGAAAAGTGCTTGTTACAGTCACTCTGTATGATCAGGTGACGAGATCTGGCGATAGGGAATGTCAGGTGGAAGTCAGAAAATAATGCACTAGATAACACTACATAGGTTTTTATCATCGGCTGAAATTGGGCAAGTGCTTCAGACAGTCCATGGAGTCTCGAATGGAAGTGTATATTATTCTCTTTGAATATTTAAAACAGCAGGAGAGCAGCTTCTTGCATTTATAATTTGTTGCCCCATAAAAGATTAACTACACTGAGCAGCCATATGTCATGTTAATCAGGTTTAGTTATTTTTAAACTGGAGGAAAGATTTTCCACTTCTATCTATAAGAATGTATTGACTACATTAACACGGATATTAACCTGATTGTGATTACAGTGAAATTGCACGGTCAGCCATGAGGTGTGGAGGTGGACCCAAAATGCGGAAGCAAGCTAAATACCCAAAAAGTGTCCTTTTAATAAGGGAAATGTAAAACTACAAAAGACAAGATACAAAAACAAAATCCTAAAAACTAGATTAACAGAAACAGAGAAAAACACTGGAAACCAGCAAAGACACCAACAAGGCTAAACTGAAAAAAACCTAGAAACACTAGGAAGGAGGCAACACTGAAAACATGATAAGTGAAATACTCTGATGAGCTAAAGACGGTGACGAGTCAACGACGATGAACTGACAGAGACAAAGGGAAGCACAGAGACTTATATACACAATGGAGGGAGGGATAATAGAACACATTAAGAACAGGTGCAGACTACCACAACAGCAGGAAACCGTCAAAAGCAGAAATTAAGTTACAGACACATTAGAAACATGATTTAAAAAATAGACTGGAAGCGGATCATTTTGGGAGAAACAACTGAACACAAACCTTAACACAAGAAAACAGGTAAAAGTCAATAAACTAAAAAGTCACATTTTTAGAGTTAATTTATACATATAGAGTTATTCTCATTATGTAGACATGTATCTGAATGTCTTTGAAACGTCCTATAGACGTTTTAACAGCATTTTGCCAAATCGCGAACAACAGTCACCAAACTGCACACAGGATGGCTGTGACACTCTGAAGAAGTCACATTTCGGGGGTGAGGGAGAAACCGTCGTTTAGCAGCATGTTTTATGGGAAATGGATATTAAGAAGGGTTTGGATGGCCTCAAACATTGAAAATGCAATAAAAAGATGTTGGATGTATAATGTAGTAAATGGGATGATGATACCAGTCATAATTACGCCATGCTCTTTAACATGTAAACAGGAACGGGGATTGAATATTCTTTTAGCAAATAATTGAAATAATGTCTTTTATAATAAGGTCAATAGTCAGAATATTGATTTCAATGTAAACATAGTCTAACATAATTTATTGACTGATGTGAAATGGTAGGAGGTTTTATAATTACTGTTATTCACAAAATGTTTGATATATTTTATAAAATATTTTAGATAACGTTTTTTTTCACTTCATGTAAGTTCAGTAGCCATCATCAGACTGGTCATCTCCTTAAACATCGGTCATGATCCAACACACCGCAGTAAATGTTGCTTCCTCTCAGATGACATAACATATAAGCATATTTATCTAAATCTCCACCCTCTGCTCCCCATATCATATTACAAGCACACAGACACACACACGCACACACACATACACACACACAGCACACGCACAACCACAATTTCAGAGAAATCGACAGACTTACAAGAGTTTCAGCTGCACAACTATACACTTTGTAGTGCCATACTTGAGGACAGTTGTTTGTGTGTGGTTGTGTGTGTGTGTGTGTGGGTGTGTGTGTTATTTTGTCTCTGCCGACATGTTCCTGATCACTGGCTGTGATTATAGTGGACCTACCTGGCCACATGGTTAATAACAGGGGAGAAGTGGGTGGGTCCGTAGAGTCGCACAGATTTGAGACTCTGGTAATAGGCCTCCATTACCCCCTCAATACCATTGCAGTAGGGGTTTTGTGGATTACCATTCTGCACAGAAACAAGAAGACAGAGCTACTGATAAGCAAACATTAGAATAATTTTCATTAATATATTTCATATGCATATTTCAGTTTTACGTGATCTAAAGTCATGACGGCCATCATTTTGCAACTGTATTGAAGTATATAAATATCTAATACTGTGGACGCTGGATGTGTAAGCTTAGAAAAAGGTTATTTTAGGATCATTTTAAATCTCCTGCATGTTGTTGTGTGATAATCCCTGCTTCAGTAGAGGCTAGAAACAGTATTTTTTATCTAATTTCAACAGCTGCTGCAACACATTTTCAGTATTTTGTTGAAAAGAACCTATTAAAATCTATCTAGATCAATTTGTACCAAGTTCCTCTTGGTAAATCTTCTAATTTCTTTGTTTGGAGATGTTGACATTCGAAAGATATTTCAGAAAATCTAAAAACACAAACTTCATGTACAACGATGATGCTGCTCGTCCGTGTCTTTTTCCTTCATGTGTTTATCATGATTTCACCCAAACAATACTAAGAAAAATGGTTCAAATATAATCAAGGGAAATTAGAGTAACTTGCCAACATTACAATTCTATGGTACACCTGAGATCCACACACATTTGTACAACTATATAAAGTTAAAATGTAATTGAAGTTTTGTTTTATTATAGACAGTGCAGCAAAATCGAATAAAACAGCAGCATCACCCCAAAGGAGTAAATGATAAAGTATTAGTCGATTTTTTATCCCTTTATGGGGAAAAGGATGGGATGGAATTTAATTTTATTGGCTTGTTTTGGCTGCAAATTGCAGGATAACTGGATTACATACACTCTCTGAGACATCAAAAATGGCCTCCCCAGGGCCACAACATCAATAACACTAGGATGTTATCAAAATATATTACCTAATGTAAGAGGCACTGGAAGGCTGCAACCTCGAAATGATACCCAATCCAATCTTACATTAAATATATAAAACATATTTTAGGGAAATGTCGACAGTTTAATTCTTCTGTTGCAGCATTTCAGTAAAGAATGTCCCGAGGCGAGTGATTTCACATTTTTACTCAGCATGAGGAATGGAGAGCAGGAGAGGCATTCTGGTCCAATCCAACGGGTGATATGCAATCTGTCTGAATGGGAGGCTACAATTGGAAAAATATGTGATGATATTTTTTTCTTAGAATGAGGTTTCGGAGAAGTTCACCAACTTCTGGCTTCTGAAGTAAATTCTCATTTGAAGAACCAAAGTTATTGTTGGGGTTTTGTTTCTCTGTAGATCCCAAAACCTTTGAAAAGGTTTTATAAAAGAAAAAGGAAACAGTACATTATATATGCCATATTTTTGGGCTTTTTAATTATCTCAGTAAGAAACCATCCTGACTGACTGTGCTTGGCTGGACTCGAGTAGGAACAATGCACCTGAGACTCCTTTGCTTTGTAAATAGATATTGCATAATTTCAGATACAGATTCAGGGATGGCCTCATCCCGCTGTGACTACACAGCTGTAGCCGTCCTCTTTAGGAGCTGACTAAGTTAAATCCTTAATGGTTACATTAATGCCTACAGTATGTGCCTTGTTCTGGGCTTTGGTGCCTCAGGGAGGCTGTTACCCAACATTGAGCAGCTGTAATTTCTTTAAACGCCTCTGGAGCAACATCTGAAAACGACAGCAGGGCAAGGAGAGGATAATGGCTGGCTAAGGAAAGGTCAGGACATCCAGAGACCCACAGTGCTTGACGAAGTCTCCTTGACGAAGTGTCCTTGGGCAAGATACTGAACCCCAGAGTGCCCCTCCTCATGGGGAAAAGTCCTGCACATAGATGAATGTGTGTGTGAATGTAAAACTGTACTGTAAAGTACTTTGAGGTGTCATCAAGACTAGAAAAGAGCTATATAATTACAAACCATTTACCATAAACATCTGCAAAGTGGGAAAGATGAATTGAAGGAGAATGAGAGAATGAAAAAGGACCAGTGGGTAGAATTTTGAGGGGGCTATTGGCAGAAGTTACAAATAATACAATAATAATTGTGTTTTCATGAGCGTACCATCAACTGAAAATTAAGAATGGTTGTCTTTTTAGGCTACAGTGGATTAAAGTGTTGAAGTAAGGGGTATTCAGTTGGTTGAACACTAGCAGTTTAAAGAGGTACAAGTTGAATGCTGAAAATGCAGACTAGGATACCGCAGCTTATTTATGGTTAATGGGGACAAGTGGATGATTTTCATATGTCTAAGTTGGAAAACAACTTTAAGAAGAAACTACAAATTGTCAATCTAGAAGAACTTTTACTGGCAGCTTAGAACAAAAATTAATAAATAGATGTGAAGTGTTGCGACGGCTAAAATGACTTGTTTACAGCCATAAACTAAACCACTCACTTGGCAGTGTGTGCAGGCTTGTTGGCGGATTGCATTCATGTTTTTGGACAACAGCATCCACCCCCCACCAATAGACTGTTGCCTGTAATTGGTCCTGTTTGTATGAAAGGTTTGTTGCAGGCTGTGTTTTTCAGTTTTACTTACTGAGTTTTTACATCTTTAGAGTAAAACTTTGTGTTATCTGGGCTCTCACTCTGATGGACATGCTCCTCCAGCTTGCATGAAAGATATTAAAAAATGTATTGTCTTCTGCCACTTCTTATATTAATGATGCTCAAAATAAGCACAACCTTTGACATGAGCCCCCCTGCTTCATTACACAATCAAAAAACTGGGCGGCGGTGGATGGTGACTGAGGACTGGAGTGGCGTCTGGTCTGGATGGTGGATCGTGGTCTAGATGGTTGCTGAGCATGGACTGTGCTTGCAGCGGGACTGCTTGGCATGTCATGTTGGGGTTGTCCTTCGGGATGTCTACCCTCATCAATGCTGCTAAAGACTTTGATTATTGATGATGTTCTCCTGCACGTGGCATCTATTGCACTTCTGTCCGTCCTGGGAGAGGGATCCCTCACATGTGGCTCTCTCTGAGGTTTCTACATATTTGTACCCTGTTAAAAGTTTTTTTTGTAGTTTTTCCTTACTCTTGCTGAGGGTAAGGACAGAGGATGTCACACCCTGTTAAAGCCCTATGAGATGAATTGTAATTTGTGAATATGGGCTATACAAATAAAATTTGATTGATTGATTGATAAACACATCACATATTAAAAATATTAAATCCCAAGAATGAAGTTTGTAAATCATTTGATTTAAAAGGTTGGTGCGTACATGCGGGATGTCTGAGGTTAAGTAGTTACTTGACCGTGTGCTGTATGTGCTGGTTTTAAATGAGAGAAGAGGGGTTAGGTAGTTTGGAAGTTTTAACAGCAGAGCTTTAGAGATGAACAACATGAGATGTCTCGTCTTGTTTGTATTGAAGACCATCCAACCGAGCGATACAGAGAACGACGAACTGCAAGGAATCTGTCATTTGTGATGAATATATTTGAAATAAAACATTGTTTTTTATGCCCCTACAATACAAACCTACATTTCCAAAATGTTCATGTTTCCCAGAGGATAAAACCAACACACACAAAAAAAAAACACTGTGGACTTTTCCCTGTATCCATTATCAAATAACTCCACATCGACTAAATAAAGATTCAATTCAATGTTTTGTCCAGTTCTTTGGTTTAGGACCAAATACCTGTAAAAGCCTTGTTTTACTTTGTGTTTAGCATTTATTAGCATGGTAACATCACAAAGCGTAAATATTTGAACATGTTACAGTTCAAGCCTGAAAGGATAGATTTTATTATTATTAATATTTCTTAGATATCCATTATCTATACTGCTTTTTCTTTGAGAGTTGTGGGGGGAGCAGGAGCCAACCCTGGACATGTAGCCAGCATATCACAGGGACACCATACAGAGACACAGAACCATTACGTTCACATTCAAACCTATGGACAGTTCAAAGTCTCCAATAACCGAAATCTACATGTCATGAGACTGTGGGAGTAAAGACCTCGGTCAAGCTTGGATTAAAGCATGAACCTTCTTGCTGTGAAGCGACAGTGTTTACAACTTTTCCCCAATCCTGCCACACTAGATGTTATCATTATCATTATGACTATTACACAGAATAAGTCATCACCCATAGCTGCTGCGTAAGCCAGCATCTTACGAAACGCAGCTTTAATTTTTCTGATGACTAAAGACTTCAACCCAGAATTGCCACTGGCAATTTTTATTTAATTTGTATTCTATTACCTCCATTATTCATCACTTTGAGAAAATTGTTGTGATTGTTTGCAAGAGAAACACAGTGCTGCCTTCTTGTTTTGTGCGATGAAGGAAATATATATATAATATTAGAACAGATAGAATATTTTCATGTTGTAAATCAAACCAGCAACTTCTGCTAAACTGACCAAGAGGCTTTTAATGTGAAAACTAATGAGGAGGTAGAGTTCTCTAATGTTTGGCTTTAATTGGTGATGGTTATTATCTGTATATTACATAAATGAATAAACATGAAGATTTTTGTATGTTTTTTAAAAGGGAGATGGATACACAAATTAATGAAAGTGTTTTTCCAGTGTTCATATCTACCTTAAATAAAAAAAGGACGAATAAATGACAGATTGGAAGGCTGGATGATTGGATGAAGCAAATGATGAAATAAAGCTGTTTTCTCACCAGGGCAAACTCATGTGAGACCCGTCCGTCGGGTGGAAGCTTGGCACCAAAGCCCAGTGCAGGAAACATCTTGTCACTGTCGTAGTCCTGGATGATCTCTCCGACCGCCCGCAGCGCCATGGCGTAGTTGTTCAGCTGGTACGGGCTCATGTAATGGAGTGAGGTGGGCTGGGACGGGTTGCCTGGGACCCAAATGATTCAACACAATACAACACACCTCAGCATCAATCTGTAATTTTGCCTGCTCCCCTCTGGGAGGTCATATTCAAATAAAAAGGACGGGAGTGGGTGGAAAGGGGTTAAAAAGCCGACCAGAGTTGGAGCAACACAATTATTTCCCTGTGGCACGGCTGCACTGGAGGCAGTAATAACCTCACTGGTAGCCTTAATCCTCAGTGGTTGCGATGAGGAGCCACAGTTTTACATTATGTAGCCACTGTTGCAATTAAACTACCACACTAATGGGAGTGCTGCTCCAGTGATCTGCTGACCTTTCAGGATTGTCTCTCTACTGCTCATGAATGAAATGAAATCAGTGTGATTACACAGATATAATGCAGAGCTATCAATTTTTATTAAATTTAAAAAAAAAAAAATAGGTTTTCCTGTCAATAAGGTGAGGAAATGCTCATGATGATTTCAATTACAACAAAGGCCTAAACATTTTTTTATGAACATTTTAATTTCAGCTTCAAAAGTCCTGCCTATAATTTTGTCATCAAAAGAGAAAGGAGAACAGATCAAATAAATGAATGAGAGTACAACCTATAAGAATGGATAATTACATTAAAAGAAAAGCCTGGTCTTATATGTTTTTGGTTATCCCCATCAAACATTATGTCAAAATCTTAATGTACAATGTTTTAGTTCATCATTAAATAAATTCCCACTTCCAACATATTCCCACTGAGACACTCAGCCCAGAGTCTATTCTTTTCATTAGAAGATGTAGATATTTTAAATTGGTCATAAATATATATTTTCTAGGGCTTATTAATGTCATTAAAGTTTTAAGCAGACCTCACTGAAGCAGGAGAACAGTAAAAAGCATATGTTGGGGTCTATTTTCAGCAGCAGATTTACACAAATTTGGTGTGCTAATTGTTTTTTATGGTAACAGGACGGTCTATGTGGAATTGTAAATAAACTACAGCAATGGGGCAATCTGATCCCAACCTCCACATGGTAGAGGATATGGAAGGATGTTGGTTTTGGTCTTTATCTGGCCTTATCCCTCATTATGAAAAGTGTAGCGACCTCTTTGTGCAATGTTATGAAATGACACAACCTGTGTTGATAGTTTAAATAAAGAATTAGAAACTGGAGAACTTTACCCATCCCTAAAACAAAAACAGCAGTATTGTGTATATATGCTTGGAGGAACGTATGTTATCCTTAAATCTGAGCCCAATTTTTTCCATGTTTTGAATCTTAATTATTAATGAGAACAAATTGGTTTAATATTGAGCATAAACAGTACTAGCAACTGTGAAGCAGCTGCAAACTACTGTCTGAATTGCAATTATAAACACTGAGGCACATAGTGTACAAACTGTGGTCAATAAATAAGATCAAACTTGAGGTTTAAATCTATAAATGATTTTCAAATAATGGTCCAACCTTTGCTTCTTCGCAAAAAAAGCAAAGTGTCATCAAATTAAGGAAAATGGATAAATAAATCAAGGAAAATGGACTTATAAGTAATGAGTCAAGAGCTCATGTCACATCAAGATCTGAGCGTTAACCAGCTAAGTTTGAGTTGCTGGACACACCTAATAGATTACACTGATACGAGCAAAGCTTAAACACACTTACCATTTGATGCTGTGAAATCAATTGCCACTGTGAAATTAATCTGAGTCCTACAAGAGAAAATAAATCAATCAATCCAGGAATCATGAATCACTCCAGATATACCACAGCATGTTTCAAAGCATGCAGCAGGGACTAATTAGGTAGCGGGCTATCAGCAGCAGTCACTCTTAATATTGGAGCTCAGAGATAAAAACTGTGCAGTAACTCTCTAAACTGAGTCTACACTGCATTTTAACTGCAACTGGATTAAATGATAAGACTGATGCCAGAGCTGAATGTTAGAGAATCACATGAGGCCTGTTGTTGTGAACTTACCCGCCTCTGATGTAGTCCAGGAAGGAGAGTTCAGTGTCCACCAGGCAGGACAGGAGCGTGACCTGCCAACCACACAAGAGAAGGAGTCACTTTCACATGTAGCTCCTGTTCCTCAGATTGTTAGATACCTTGTTAAGTTTCTTCAGCTAGCTGTGTCTTTTTTGAGAAATGTAAGGTAAGCGACACCAGCGACCATAGTCAGCTGTATCCCAGGGGCCAGAGCCGGCGACATCGAATCTAAACTCAAGCTGCTGTCTAAAACTAAACATAAATACAACGATATCGTAATTCACGTCGGCAGTAATGAATCCCGGCTTCGTATGTCGGAGGTCACTAAAGTTAATGTGGAGTCGGTGTGTGCTTTCGCAAAAACGATGTCGGACACAGTAGTTTTCTCTGGCCCTCTACCTAACACAACAGGTGATGACATGTTTAACCGCATGTTGTCTTTTAACCGCTGGCTGTCGAGGTGGTGTCCAGTAAAAGGTGTGGGCTTTGTAGATAATTGCCAAACTTTTTGGAGAAAACCTGGTCTTGTTAAGAGAGATGGCGTTAATTCCACTTGGGATGGAGCAGCTCTCTTATCTAGTAATATTACTAAGTCTATAACATGACAACCCAGAGTTGGGACCAGGAAGCAGAGCTGCAGTGCTAAACACTTCTTACTCTGGATCAGTCACACAACCCCATAGAGATTGTGTCTGTCCACCGTTCGATTAAATTATTTAAATTAAACATTAACAGAGCGAGAACTCCACACAAAAATCTAATACAAATTAACACAACCTCTGAAACAACACAGGAAACCCAGACTTTTAAATGTGGTCTTAGATCACTTTCAACTAAGGCTATTTTAGTTAATGAACTAGTCTCCGATTAAATCATAGATTCATTGTCCCTCACTGAGACATGGCTGCATCCTGATGAATATGTCAGTCTAATGAATCTACTCCCCCCAGTCATATCAATTCACAGGTTCCCAGAGAATACGAGCAAGGAGGTGGAGTTTGTTGCTATTTTAACTACGGTCTATCAATTAATCCTACACCTAAACTAAGCTACAACTCATTTGAATTTCTTGTTCTGGGTCTTCCACACCAATCCAGGAAACACCAACAGCCAATCATATTTGCTGTAGTTTACCGTGCTCTGGGGGCTTATACCGAATTTTTAACGGAATTCCCTGAGTTTTAATCAAACCTAGTCCTAAAGACCAATAAAATTAATATTGTTGGAGACTTTAATATTCATGTTGACAGTAATAAAGATAGCCTTAGCGTAGCATTTATTTCGATACTAGACTCAATTGGTTTCAGTCAGTGTGTACACCAACCTACTCATTGTTGTGACCACACACTTGACCTTGTATCATCGTACCGTGTCGGAATTGAACATTTAACAGTACTTCCGCGCAATCCAGTTCTATCAGACCATAATTTAATAACCTTTGATTATTCAATAACTGAATATATGCCACTAATAAAAAATTTAAAACCATATTATCCCTCGATATAAACAACAAATTCTTTAAAAACCCCGGCTCCATTGAGATCGATCATCTTTTCGATAGCTCTGCAGACTCATTACGATTAACGTTAGATTCAATAGCACCTCTAAAAAAGAAAAATGTCAAACATAGTAAATTAGCTCCTAGGTATAATTCCCAGACAAATGAGTTAAAACGATTATCGAGAAAACTAGAAAGGAATTGGCGCTCCAGCAACCATGTTGAAAATCGAATAGACTGGAAGAATAGTGTTAAAGAATATAAAAAGGCTCTGCACAAAGCAGAGCTGCCTACTATTCAAAACTAATAGAAGAAAACAAGAACAACCCCAGGTTTCTCTTCAGCACTGTAGCCAGGCTGACAGAGAGTCACACCTCCACCGAACCCAGTATTCCTCGATCCCTAAATAACAATATCTTTATGACCTTCTTTAATGATACAATTCTAACTATTAGAAATAAAATCAACCATCTCCTGCCCTCAATTGGCACTAATACCCTCCCAACAACAGAGATCTCAGAAACGGCTGCGAACCCTTCCCATTACTTAGACAGCTTCTCTCTGATCACCCGTTATCAGTTTACCAAAATAATCTCAGATTCTAAACCAACCTGTATCTTAGATCCCATTTCTCTCCAGGAAAATAATATATATGAAGACTTTCAGTCTGGTTTCAGAGCCAATCACAGCACAGAGACAGCCTTAGCGAAAGTCACTTATGACCTTCTAATAGATTCAGATCAGGAACTTGTGTCTGTCCTCGTTCTGTTAGATCTCACTGCAGCATTCAACACAATTGACCATCAAATTTTATTACAAAGACTTAAACAGTTAATTAACATTAATGGAACCGCCCTAAAATAGTTTAGAGGAGAGCGTGGCCTAGGGGATAGAGCGGGTGTTCTGCAACAAGAAGGTTCCTGGTTCGAATCCCACTCTTTCCCATCTGCATGCCTAAGTGTCCTTGGCAAGATACTGAACCCCTAAAATGGCCCCTCATAAATGCTGAGTGTTCTAACAATGTAAGTCACTTTCGACAAAAGCGTCAGCTAAATAACATGTAATGTTTACATCTTATTTTTCTGATCGCTCCCAATTTGTGCAAATGAATGATGAGTCATCTGTGCGCACCAAAGTTATCCATGGTGTTCCACAGGGTTCTGTGCTCGGCCCAATTTTATCCTCTTTATATATGCCTCCACTAGGAAACATAATCAGGACACACTCTGTAATTTCCCCTGCTATGCGGATGACACCCAGTTATACTTGTATTTAAAACCTGCATTGCCCTTGCTTCCAATGAAACAGTCAGGAACTTGAGAGTGATCTTTGATTCTGATTTGTCCTTTAATTCACACTTAAAACAAATTTCTAGGACAGCCTTTTTCCCTGTATCATTGATTACAAGGAAAAAACCTGATGATGCTAAGACGCAAAAGGAATTTATGACACATGACACATGGAGCTTCTCTTTCGAGCTTCTCCTTCCTCTTCTTCATACTTATCACATCGAAGTAAGTCATATCTTATCAGTACATGTTACTGACTTGACCCCTTCCCCGAGTCCATTTGCTTTATCGCCCGCAGATCCGGGCCCGCTGTGGCCGCACCATGGATTACGATTGTGGATTGCGTATCAGAGGTCGCAATGGTGGATCCAGTATGGCGGATTCTATATCCTGCGGGCTGATCGCAGTGGTTATGGCGGATCCTGTGTCGGGTTGGCATCATATAATGGTGGTGGACCATGACCGAGGTGGCGGCTGATGATGGATCCTAATAAGCGGCAGTGGACAAGGACTGTGGACTATAGTAGATCCGATCTGGATGGCGTATCATGATCTAGCTGGCTGCTGACCATAGACTATGATTGCAGCAGGACTGCTTGACATATAGTATTGAATTTATCCTTCAAAATGTTTACCCTCATCAATGCTGCTAAAACCTTTATCCTGATGATGTTTTCCTACACGTGGCATATATTGCACTTCTGTCCATCCTGGGAGAGGGATCCCTCACATGTGGCTCTCTCTGAGGTTTCTACGTATTTTTACCCTCTTAAAAGGGTTTTTAGTAGTTTTTCCTTACTCTGCTGAGGGTTAAGGACAGAGGATGTCACACCATGTTAAAGCCCTATGAGACGAATTGTGATTTGTGAAAATGGGCTATACAAATAAAATTTGATTGACTGATTGATTGATTTTTTACTCTGAGCACTTATTCCTTAGTAAGAAAACGGCTACCCCTTTCCTCTTTATAAAGCCACTTGCTACAGACTTGTATTAATGGGCTACAGCAATACATGTACTTTAACTTAATGACATTAACTTCATTGCAGCTGGTTCCTCAAATGGTTGATGCCCCATCCCTCCACAAAATAACATGGTAATCAGGGTATTATTTTCTTAATTCTACCAACGAACAAACAAAACACATAAACTTGAAATGATTGTAAATAAAATATGCAACACAGACTCAAACACATGCAAGTCTATGAATCTTGTAAGTTTATCTAATACAACTCGTTCCCCGACACCGTATTCTATCTGAAGTCACGTTAACTCTGAATAGCCACTTTCAACTTTGCAAAGGGAATCAATTGTAAGTGCAGCATTCGTGTAACAGTGCAAAAACATCAGCGAGCAGAGAGCACAAACTCACCGTTCCTGAGTTTTGGTACTTTTTCTTCTTCTTTCCTTTTTTTTTTGGATTAAGCACCTGTGGGGATAACACACACTTAGTCAGTACCGTGTAATGAGTTTGCACAGATAAGATTTATCGGCACATTAGTTAGACGACTAAATTTATTTATTTTCTCTCTTCACAACTTATATCTAAACTACTAATCTATTCTTTCATAATGCGCATCCTGGTTACTGGAATAATCCGACTACAGATAATCCAGCACAGAGCTGATTAGAAAAAAGCCGTGTGAGAACCAGCTGATTCAGCTGCACTTCATAAGCACCTTTACTGACTCCTGATTGTCAGTGATTTATGGTCTGAGACACAGCAACTGAAGATGTTCATGGACCAGTGAGTGAAGTGCACTTCGAGGAAGGGAAGAATCTTGTTAATTAATCATAAGAGCCACTATATAATCACTGATGTACTCCTCCATGTCAGTGTGCATATAGTGTGTGTGAATCACAATATTAACCAGGAGGAACTGCTGAATAAGAATGAGGAGGTGATGTGTCCCACTGGAGAAAAAAACCTTTCAAATGAGGTCAAACTAGCTCACCCTGCTAAAGCATCTGGAAAATGTGGAGCGCATCAGCTACCAAGCCTATCAACATGTTGACATTCCAACCCTCCATTTCACAGTGTTCATTACTTCATTATTACAAAGGGAAGTCGGTACTCTGCTACAGTAGGTGTGTCCAAGGCCACATTTTGCCATGACGACACTGTCAAGGCATTCCTGGGATATTGAGTTCATGAGAATAGGATTGACAGACTCTGGTTTTAAATGACCAGATCCAGTTGGTAAAGCAGTGGATCAGTCTATTGCTCAGCTTGGATGTTTATTTGTCCAAACAGAGGAAACACAGGTTTCAATATAACGCAGACCTGCTGATATGTTTTTTGTGTGTGTGTGAATGAAAATTTAAGAATGTGGATTTGTAACATTCCAGAAGCAATTTCACGCCATAAACGGAAAATAAATAAACACCTATTTAGACAAAACACATTTGCTTCAAAAACATACTTGCATCCAGATGTAACAACCAGGTTTATTTGGTAAGTAAATAAAGGTTTGGCTCAGATTCACTTCTCACACAAAGGTAATTGTGACCATATCTGACTAATCCCATTCCTACCTTTGTCTCTGGAGGCAGATGAGTTTATGCTTGCTAAAATCCATCACTCATTTTAATACACACTGTTTTGAGCTTGTTTAGTTGTTGTTTTTGTCAAATCATATTCACTAAACAGTCTCAACCAATTTTTTTTACAATTTCCACAAATCTTTGCAATGAACAGCTTTAACAGCTCCTCTTATATCCCACCCCCACTGTTATGGTTTGGTGGGAGAAGTGAGCCAAAGCATGCCTTGTGAGGATTTTCAAGTCCGGGCAGAATTGGTTCAATTTTGTTTGGCATTGCTGCTTTTGACAATCGCCACGGTGTCGTAATGTATGAGGCATATTGTTTTTGAACTGCCCGTCACACAAATGGAAATTTAAGACAGTCTAGCCTTGATTAAAAACACTTTCATTGTCTGTTTTTCTCTATTTAGAGCATACCATGTGACTGTCTATTCTTCCTCTCATCTGTGACGTCTTCGCTCAATCACTGGCAGAATGCTGATTGGAATTACCAGCTTTGTTTAGCTCAGCGTGACGTGAGATGATTGGTCAGAGTTTCCACGGCGGTTAGCCCAGTACCGTAAAGGCTGGAAAAGGCACTTTGTCAACATTTTAGGATTAGTCCTCTGGTCATACAGAGATTCTTATATTAATGGAAGAGTAAGTGAGTGTGTGAGAGTATACAGGTGTGTGTGTTTGTGAGAGAGAAGAAACTCACCTCATAGATGTGGAACTGCGACTGGCTTCTGGACATTTCTCTGTAGCTGGTGCTGAACTCACCGATAAAGTCGTGCCTGTAAAACGAACACAGCCCCATTTCCAGCCATGTTGTTTCTTTAGTGAAGCAACTTCAGAAAATGCTAAGAACCCATAAAAATATATTAAAAACACTTGCTCAAGTATCACAGACTTCATTCATTTATTTTTCATTGTCTGTTAAGTGTTGCAAGCTCCTTGGTTACCGGATGCGTGGGCACTGCTTCTAATTTTTCATAATTTCATGGAGATAATCAGCAGACTTAGACTCATGGTCAGGAATTAATGGGAGCTCGGGGCAAAACGTCCTTGAAATGTCAAAAACTGCTTGTGAAATTAACAATGAAGGAGCAAACTGTGTAAATTCCTTCGTTTCCAAAGATAAGCACTATCTTTATCCCTGACGGACTGTATGAAGTTATCTGTAGGAGGGACTGCTCAGGCAGTATGGTGAGTTGTCACATGTAGGGTTCAGTGGTGATATTTTTCTATAGTATCCACTCTAACTGAGAAACTTATATTATCAGTGCAGTCTTTCTATAGCCTGGATGCCAGACGAACTTAGCCCCGCCCACAACATTTTTGGTCGGGAAGTTCGGTCTGGAGTCGCTCCGTTGAGGAAACATTATGCCCGACCGGGCCAATCAGATTGTCAGGGCAGGCTTTATACGATGATTGACAGATGATCAACGGTAACGTAATCAACCATGTCATCAAAGGGCCCTTGGGTTGAATTTGTTTTCAACAAACATGCCTGCTGCTGGCGAGCTGAGATGTGTAGATGCTGCCATTGAGTCTGTTTTAGAAGACATCGACAGCACATTCATTTTGAAAGAGGAACACAGAACGTGGAGGCGACGCCAAAGCACAGCGCTAATCCCTATCGCCCCGGCACTTGGCTGTTGACACCGGACACTGAAGAGAAGCTGAACCGCCGGGCAGCGCTAATAATATTACCCTTTGATCCAGGAGATCGCTGCACGGCTTTGTGCCAGTCACACCGGAGGCTGAAGCACCGCGCTGCGCCAAGGCTGCCTCGCGGTGCTTCAGCCTCCGGTGTGACCGGCACAAAGTTTTAACATGGGAGTGGATGGGAGCCAGCTGTTATTTAAGGCTTGGCGCTGCGCTGAAGTGTCCGGTGTGAACCCGGGTTAGTAAATAACTCACAATGCGTTGCTTAGCATACGTCACATACTACAATGCTCTGATTGGTTGTAGGTCTATCCAATTGAGCGAAGAGGAATTTTACTTCCTGGTCAGTTGAAGATTAAGATTAAGATCCATTTATTCATCCCAAACACATGCACAGGCATGCAAAGGCACACTCATGCAGGTAGGGAAATTTAATCTCTGCTTTTTACCCATCTGGTGCAGGACACACAGAGCAGTGAGCGACCATGTACGACGCTCGGGGAGCAGATGTTGGGGGAGTAAGGTGCCTTGCTCAGGGGCACTAGACAGGGTAGGGAGACTCTTGGATTTTTGGACAGATCAATCCAGGTTCGTCTTTTGTTGTCTCTCCGTGGAGTCGAACCAGAGACGAACCAGAGACCTTCTCTGCCTATAGTCCAAGTTTCTGCCACTAGACCACTGCACGCCCCATAATCACAGCCCAATGGAGCGGTCTCAGACTCACATTCTGACTAGAATTGTGAGTCTGACAACGTCAGGCTAGTCTTTCTTTTCAAGAGGGTGTAAATTATTAGTTTTAAGGAGAAAAGACCTCTTTAATTTTTTATGTAGAAAATTAAAAGGTAATAGTCTGGTTTCCACAGGATAAATCTCATCAGTAATTAACACATTTACTTTGCCACAGGGCCTTATTGCATATGGATGAGGGATACCTTTCACGGCAGGATGTCAGTTACACGATAATAACTACACAGATACAGACGGATAGAGCATCATATCATACCATGAAGTCATTTCATAACACAGAAGAAAGAGCATTTTTCCCTCACCCTCCATCTCTGTCCCAGTCATACACCTCCACCTTGATGCTCCTGCAGGGAAAGAGGAAGAGAGAGGGAAATCCTATTAAAAAAACAATTAGTATCACTGATTTAAAATGTTTCTGTATAAAAGGCTGGTAACTGGTCCATGGAAGGCTGATGTCCTAAGTGGATGGACCTATGTAAAGCAGAATGTGTTTTCTTCTTAAACTTCCTTATCAGTATACCTATGTGGAAATATATGTAGGAACCACTCACTCAGTGCATCCCACCACGGCTTCCCAGTCATTAAATCTGTATCCTGACTGGAGATATTGAAACAGACAATGGATGGTGGTAATGCACCTTGACGTTGGTTGCCACCCACCAATAAACCAAACAAAGAGACAAGTCCTCTCTCACAAAAGTGTGCTTATAACCTGGGAGTGCTTATGTCATTTGATAACTGGTTGTGTGATGGTTAAAGTACTGTGCAGGTTCCATATAGGAGTACATTCATTAAATTAACTTTAACTATAACCATAGACAAATTTTTCCATAGAAGAAAAGGACAGAGGCTTCCATGTGTGTCCATGGTAATAATGTGATATCTATCAATGTGTTATCAGAGGCCGTACTTGCACCTGGATATGTACATGACTAGTAACATGTCAGAACCTGTTTTTCCTGTAAATCCAACATGACATGAACAGGTAATTATCAGGTAGCAATGGCTTGACACATTTATGGCTAATATATGGTGGCTAAGAGATCTGCTTAAATAAACACATGCAAACTAAAAAGCTTCCTAAATTTGAAAACGCATGTTCTGCAAATCCACATAACACAACAAGTATTAGCGCTGCTGAAATTTGTATCTAAGATATAAACCTTAATCATGCCATCACAATGTTGAAACTAGAAAGACACTCAGCACACCTCCAGCAAGTCTGAATCCTACTCTGTGTTGAAAGGTGCTTCATAAATAAAATGACCTTGCCTTCTATCACCATATTGCACTTACATTTGTTGCATATGTTACATATTAATCTTACAAATTGCAGGTAATAAGGCAAAATATCAATTTGCTGATAGAGTTTTAAGGAATAATTGTTGACATACATACATACAAATCAACCCCCTAAAATTTTTTGGGGATCCACTACATTTTGACCATTATCCTGGATTTGCACAAAATGTCACCATCATAGATGTTTGAACTCTACAAATGTCTGATTATTTTCAGAACGATCTCTGCATTAATTCTTGAGAAATTCAAAAGCAGTTTTAAGGAACGTGAAAGAAAATTAAATCTTTTCTGCGACAAAATGAGATTCTTTCCTGACCCATGTCACATCCTTTGACCAGTTTCATGGAAATACATAAGTAGTTTGTGTGTAAAGATGCTAACAAACACACAAAACATAACACCTCTAATGAGTAGCCAACTTCATTAACTTCAGATGTCACAGACCTCTTGTCTTTGTACTTGCAGCATGTGATGCCAAATTAAGTTGTTTATGTGTTTTCTTAAGTTGCATTGCGCTCTCTCTGCCACAGTTAAATTGGGACTATGAGCTAAATTAGATGTTTAGAACTTCAGGAACAGCAATCTGTCCTTTTAGGAAGCAAAAGTGATTGTGAATCTATTTCACAAGCTTCTCTGCAAATGAAAGTGACATCAGGTGCAGTGGAGGCAAAAGCAAGACAACGCCAAAACAAAATGGTTGTACATGTGGTGGCCACAAACAGTTACTCTCTCCTCATGCTCCCTGTCCGAATCTTCTCTAATTTTGTGTTCTGCTCGTGTCCTTGTCACTACGTATACTGGTTGCATGAGGCGGTACCTGCAGCCCAATCAGGTTGCACATATATTGCTGTTAAACCTAATCAAATCAAATACTAGAGTCAAACGGCTGTATCACTTGGATCCTCGTGCACTTTCAAAACTATTTTGGAAAAATGATTTTCTTCTATGTCTGTCATTTGTGAGAATAATTTAGAAGTTTGACTGTGAACATTGTCAGTAAAGTGTTTTTCTCTCCCTGTACCTGTCATAGTCTCCGTTACACAGCGCCCTGACAGGGATTTTAAAAGCCTGCCACACCGGATCCAGATTGTTCTTCACCACCTCTGTTTTGTGGCAGATGGTATACCTGTAAGACATCACAACATTGTTAACAGATGACAAATCTACCTCGCAGGTACATACAAAAGCCTTTGTGCCCCTAGTCTCTTCGTGACAAAGGGGAGCGTTTTGTTAGAAGTATTTCATTTACTTCATACGTTGCTGAAACTACTTATTTCCCATTCTTTTTAATACAGTAACCAGTGTGGCTCCTTGTTGCTGCAGCGTGCTGCTGTTATGCCCCGGGGCTGAACATTTAGGCTGCATCAGTAAATACCCAGCTGCACAAAGAGAGAATGTGCTAAGTGCGAGAAGCTGAAGTCGACTTGAATAAAAGCATCTGCAGGGCGAAGAAACTCTGACCCCCACATACTGTTTTCACTTAACTCCATCTTATCCATCTTTCTCTCCCTTTATTTCCCTCTTGTCAACGCTGTCCTATGGCTCATCCCTCCCTTTGCTGCTTTCTCCTGTTGATGGCTGGATGGCATAAGTCACATACTGTATACAACAGCGAGCATTACGTAACGCCACATAGGCAGTTTAGACCTTATATCCCGTGTATGAGAGCTTTCTGGAGCATGACAAATTACTCTCAGCGTCTATATTCATTTCAGGCATCTTTACATTCTGTGTTTATGCGCTTTTGTGTGTAAAACTGAGATCGCTGCTTTGTAAATTTAGAAAATGGATGTCCGCAGATTCGGCATGTCAACTTACGATCCGTCTTCGTTGCTGCGGTAGAAGACAAGGAAAGGATCAGATTTCCCAAAAAAGTCTTTCTTGTCCAGCTTGTTGCCACAAAACTGTAGCATCACCGACTCCTGAAAAAAATAATTGTTTGTACTGTAAGGTTTACAAAGACTCTTTAGTTGTGTTTGTTCTCTCTATATTTCTGTTTTATCACCTAAATGCAGCACTTGCTCTATTTCAGTAGTGCATCAATATTAATGAAAAAGGAAATAACACATTGTGTTTGTGTGAATCTGGATCTTTTCCTCACTGAGTTCTGGGGGCTGAAATTAATATCTGATCTTTATCTGCCCCAAAAAAGGGAAACTAAAGGACTTCCACCCTCTAACATACATTGTTACCATGATATCATATTAAATCTATAATATATGATGTTCAGGGGTTATTTTTCAATTAAGTGATGTAAATAATTTTGCAAGTGTTTTGATACACGTCTTGACATTTGTTCTTTGATGTTGAAAGATGAAAACAAAAAATGTTGTGATACATAAATACATATTTTCTGTTTGAGGGTTTGACATTAGAAAATAATAATTCTACTATTACACGGAGAAGAAATATATTGTGAAGAAATGTGTCTACATTTAACAAAATATATTTTATAGTGTTTTTCCCCGAACATTTTTTAACTTAGAGAAAAAAAAGATAAGAGTCTGGCTCAGAACAAAGTTTAATTGGAGATATAACTACAGTGTCCAACAGGTTTAAACAGAGGTTTGGTTGGTTGGAGTGTTTGGTATCTAGGTAACACACAAACTGGACGGGTTTCCACAAAGTTTGGAAGAAAGATGTTGTAAGGGTTAGGAAAACTGTGCGTAGTTTGGTACAGACTCAAATCTAGTGAATTTAAATGAGGATTTATAAGGGGACTGTTGGGCCTTGGCAGAGGTATATACCATGAAGGGGGGGGGGGTAGGACTTATTAGAGGGCAGTTAGACTGTATTTGTTTGTTTATTAGTGCTGGATGTAACTGTGTTTTGTTAAAATTGTATATAAATGGTTTTGTTAACCTAAAAAATGCATTTTAAGAATATTTATTTTATATATTCATTAACCTTACTACAACCAGATTTGTGTCAAAGACAGTTTTTATTATCAGCTGTGTGAAGTACTAGAGGGTTCAGAGTGCTCACTGCAGAAGAGTGAAGAAGCAAAAAGAGGAGAAAGGTCTCTGAATGTCTGATGTTTTAATTCAAAACCTTCAACAGGGGAACAAATGATGAACTCTCACCCTGCAGTTGCTCAGCTCTTCTGCTCTCACTATGATGGTTCCACATTTCTTCCCTGGGATCCCACTTGAAGTAAAAAAGAGAAGAACAGAAAATTTTGGTTAGATTCAAGAAGCCTGACACTTTAAGAAATGGCTTCATGACAGGTACAACAAATCAAATATAATCCAATCTAACCTAATCAAAGATTAGAGAATAAAGCTAAATCACAAAAACTTAAATGCTCAACGACCAGACCTGGGCTAAATAACTGTTCATTATTGCTGAATGAAAGCCTTGGAAACAGAACATCAAGGTAATTAAACCACACCCAGTGACATTTCAGCTGCGATGTTTGTTTACATCCTGAGCTGGTGAAGCGTAATATTCAGCCAATAAAGCCAGGGGAGAACAACCACTAAAAATAGACCAAAAGAATGCCACTGACCCGGGGCCAGATTCAGAAGGAGGCAGGGCAGAGATAATTTAATTTGGCCATGTACTGTCCAGTAATGGGAGAGAGCCTACGATGACACATGTGGAGGGAAACTGAAGGCAAATTGAAGCCCGGCTTGTGAATCACCCCCCTCCCCATCCTGTCTGTCACCTGAGACAAACACTGCTGTCTTTTGATACACAGGGAAGCATTCAGGGGGATTCATTTTCTGTGCGAGCAGGGAGATTGCTCAGTAAGCGGGCAGATGGAAAAATGGCAGCGAGAAAGAGGGAGGAGAAGACAGAGATAAAAGACACAGGGGAGAGGAAGAAGGACAGAGAGGTAGATGAGAGGTGAGTTGGATGAATGGAAACAGAGTGAGCCATAAAACATCCACATTTAAAATTGCATTGAGTAAATGACCAGTACTGAATACTTTCATCATCATCTGAACTCATCACATACTGAGTTGATTCTTTGCTTTGGTAATTTGGAAGTGTGTATATCATATTAGTCTGAGTTTTTTATGTAAGTATAGCATATACCCACATATCGGTCTGTATTACATCAGTGTTTTGTTCTGTTAATGACAACCTGCTAAATTATGTGATGATGGGATCAACATGTCAGGATGTGGCACTTTCCTTTTTCCCATCAATGAAAAGCAGAAATGTTCCAAAAAGCACGTTTCAAGTAAAATCATTTTAAAGTTTATTTCAAGAGTGTGATATTTCCAGAATTTCAGGTTCAGATCTTTTATTGCTTATATTCAAAACACCGCGCTCACACTCAAATAGCCCCATGCTTGCAGTTGGATTTGCCCTGCTTACGCTTGAACTAAGCTCTTGCTGCTCATCCAGCATTTCTTACGCTGTTGTGGGTGGGTTAGCTGAGTGTGCAAATAAAGCCGTGGTGGGCGTGAGTGTAGGATCACGGTTTAAGTGACCGCCAATATGAGGCTCAGTAAAGCTAATACCCATAACGAGGGCGGGACAACTTCACATGTCAACACTACATCTGGCATTCTATTGGTTGAGGAATTTTGACAAGACAAGAGCAAAGGATATAAATAGAGATTTAAAAATAACGATAATAAGTGTAATATCTTGGTTGAATATCGTTTTAATGTATTATGGTCATTTTTTAAACCTTAAAAAAAAACATTCATTATTTAATGTCACACCCCTCCTTGAAGATACATGATGCACTTTAACTAGCTTATAGCAGCGATGTTACTGAACTGAACTGCTCCTCTGATAACAATACATCCTGGCAGGGTTGCCTACAGACCACGGCTCAAAGCCTGAAGCAGTGTGCTTCTGATTTATAAGAGAACTAATGCAGAGCCTCCAAGCTTTACAATTTGCATTGAATAAATCTCAAATGTCAATGTGCTGTACCATTATTGTCACACAACGTAGGGAAAGCAGGAAGACATGTCCTGAGCATGAACCTCGTAATTGTATTCACCTGCATTAGCATAGATGTTATTAGGACATTCTAGTTTTGTCACTTTAGGGATTTGGGGCACAATGTGAATGCTCAAGAAAATCTGAACTTGAAATTAATAAATCCTGTTCTCAAAATGAAAGACCACACTCTTGAGTGGAATTAGGAAAAAAAAACAACCATAGCATAATACACTTATGTTGTATAAATAAATATCTCAAACAATGTGTTCCATATTGTTAGCCACCCCCATTGCCGTTGTCAAACATCAAACTGGGGTTTGGGAGAAGTTTTCAATATCAATATTCTGGCAATACAGTCTTAAACATGAGTTTCTTTCATTAAATAAAGGCAATAGTTCAAAAACAAAAGCATCAAGCACCACCAAGCATACCCTTGGTGGTTGGAAAGCCAATTATGATCTACTTAAAGCTAAAGCGGTTCCTAGATACTTGAGTGACTGTTAAAAACGTTTAATCAAAGTCATCAAGCAGCAACAAAACATTGGTGACTCCCCTCTGAGACACAAACTGTGCTGTAGAAGGTTTTCTCAGTTACTGAAGAAAATATATCAAAAATATGGGAAACAAGCTTACTGTGGCATTGAGTGTTTGGAGGATATTGTCATTTTTGTGTTGTCTTTTTTTGTGTTTTTGATCCACCTACAATTGACTGAGCAGAAGTGACTTAAGATGTTTTGTTTGGGGGTGAGGGGGTTTGGAAGCACCTGAATGAATAAAATATATGCACACATACAGTTGCAAAAACTTTCAGACACAAACAAGCATTACAAAATAAAAAAGAATATTTATAAATATTTATAAAAAGAATTGAAATAATACGTGTAGGTATGAACACACACACACACACACAAACACACAAATATATGAAACAGAGTGAATGAGGCAGAGGTGATTACATAACTCAGTGACAGAAACACATTCTTACATCATATCTCTTGTGTGTCATTCTTCAGCAGAACCATGCAGCTGCAACTGTTGCAACTGACACTGACACACACACACGCACCAAACACACAGACACACACACACACACACACACACACACACACACACACACACACACACACACACACACGCACACACACACACACACACACACACACACAAACATTAACACACTGACAGAGACAGACAGACGGTCATTGATGTAGATGCTAGTGCAGTCACTATCTTCAATCTTAGACACACATAAACACATTCACACACACACACACACACACACGCACACACACACACACACACACACACACACACACACACTTTTACACACATTTACACACAGACACAAACACACACACATGACACTACTGCCAGACAGGGGACAAGGCGACGGTCACACTTCTGACGGCTTTGTGCCTCAGGAGGGAAACAAAAGTACCAACAAATTGTTCTCTTCAGAAGCTGAAGAAGATGCTGCAGTTCAGCTCTGTGAGTTAGAGGACAGTTTCAGTTAAGCTGAGACGATATCATACACTCCAACCCACTTTATCAATGTGGCACAACAAAGAAGTGTCTTTTTTTTTAGAGAGTGTTGCCTTAGGAGCTGTACATGGGATTCAGAGAAGGTGTATTAACATTGAAGCGTATTATGCATTTACCTATTTCTTTCTAAAGGTGTCACTTAAAGGCTTCATTGACTTTATATATTTGAGTCAGTCTTTTTCAAGTCTTCTGTATATTTGTATATATTTATTTTTGGTGTTTTAGAGCCTGGCCTAAATTGGCTGTTGCGGATACTGATATTAGGGATTAAATCATTTCTGATACCATTATTTAGAAGAAAAAATAGGCAAAGGTTCCTAAGATGTTATTATCAAACCCTTGTGAAAAAGAAATGTAATATTTGTTTAACCGTCTAATACACTTTTACATAAAATATAAACATGACCATCTCTTCTGAATTGTTCATTCTGTAAATATAATACAAAGTCGCCAATGTAATAGTAAAAGCTGAAATGGTCCTCAATAGGAAAAAGGTTCCCTCCACTGCATTAGGGAGTGATCACAAATACAAGAAGGAAGAAGGAGGAGGAGAAAAAAGTTAAACCATCTACACACACAGCAGCATATGGAAAATGTGTCATGAGCTGGCTACAGGTATTCCTACTTTGTTCCGTAATCAGAAACAGAGCAGAATAACATATATTTATTCAAACGGAATAGTCCCAGATCATTTCTTAAGGCTTGAGTCAAGGCTTCCGTTCCATTTAAGCTTCTTTAGAAATGGAGCTGGGGGCTCCACTCATCACTGACATCTTCCCATTAGGGTGTACTGTTCCTTTTCACTACACGCTGTTTACCACCTCAACATGTTCACAGTCTGTCATTGGCCCTGTTGCTGTTTAACTATCTGTCTCATTTAGCTGATGGAGAAAGCGTACGCTTACATTAACATCTTCATCATCTGAAAGGAACAGAAATCTATAAATAAAATCTGAGCATGAACCCAAACAACTTTTCTGCCGCACTCAATATACTGACTACCCGATTAGAGTGATTCCATGCGAGCCCTTTGCACCTTTGCTTCCGGTTATTAGTGTCTAATTAGAATAGCAGAAGAGTGTGTGTGTGTGTGTGTGTGTGTGTGTATGTGTTTGTTTGCTAGTGCATGTGCTACTTACATCAAAGGTTTTTCCAAGCGGCTTCCCAGGGAACCGACGATTTCACCCAGAGTACCGAAAGCCTGGCCCAGGAAGTCCTGCATGTGTGAGACGCAAACAAGTAAACACATGAGAGAGAAATAAAGGCAAATATAAAGCAGGACAGTAAGTAGCAGAGAGAAACATTCATTAAAGGGGACATATTATGAAAATTCCACTTTTGTAGTGCTTCTACACATTAGTTTGGGTATCTGGCATGTCCACCGTCCCAAAAACTCTGGCAAAAAATCACTCCCGCGATTTGTTGTGCTTCCTCTATTTCAGAAACTATGTGCTAAAGTGCGTCCAATGGAATTTCCCTCGAAATAGACGACATAGTCGAAAAATGCCCATGTAGTACATTCCCCCATAGCTCTATGCACTCCCCCACTACCACTCGACCCACCCCTAGATGGACCCTCCCTCTTTATAGAAGCTCGGTCCACCGGTGTCCGCCATTTCATTCTTGCAAGCCTTGGAAACACTTGGATAAGCTAACAGCAGCATGAATCGGTGGTCGGCTGCAAACATGTCTTCATGTGACTCCAGCTTTAGAAGACACAAGATTGAGATGGATTGAGTTCATATATGATGGCAACGTTCCTGCCACCACTTTGAATCGGACTGTTTTATCAACCTGGGCCAATATAACAACGGATTCTCGAAAAGGTTGTTATTGAAAGAGGGGTCGGTGCCATCTTTCCATCGCAATACTGAAGACGAGGGAAATGTAAGTATTTTTTTTAAATTATTCTGGTATTTGCTTCTTTTAGACATTTTGTGAGGAGGCTTGTGCCGTTAGCATGTTGTGCTGTGTGTGAGGGGGTGGGGGGCTAGTATGTAGTGGTGGGGGATAGGTAGAGACTTTACAGGAGTTTTCATGTTCGACTATTAATAACGTTATTGAACAATTAATGAGGACGGCTGGCGAGTCTTAGCGAGAAGACGGCGTCGGAGTCCACGGTGAACGGTGTTCGCACGGCAGGTTCATGAGTGTTGTGCTCTCCACGCGCTTTCCCCCCCTCCGCTCGCGTGTGCCTAGTAGCTGCTGTAACTGGAAGTTAGCTAAGGGCGCCGGCCGTGAGTAGCTGCTACGGGGCGTCGGCCGTGAGTAGCTGCCACGGGGCGCCGGCCGTGAGTAGCTGCCACGGGGCGTCGGCCGTGAGCAGCTGCCACGGGGCGTCGGCCGTCAGCAGCTGCCACGGGGCGCAGGCCGTCAGCAGCTGCCACGGGGCGCCGGCCGTGAGCAGCTGCCACGGGGCGCCAACCTCACTACAAAAGTACAGGTTTGTTTACCCTCAGTTACTTCGTCATGTCATTGATTGTGTCTCCGTGTGAACGCTGTAACAGCATCTCATTTTTTGTGACCTCATGGATACTGAATGTCTGTTTTATCATAGGCACACAGAAAACTGTGCTGCACTGATGTCGGTGTTGGGACCTCAGCTGTAAGAGACCTCGCTTGGAGGAGGGATAGGACAACCCAAGTATGGACTTCGGAGAGCCACAGGATGCTACCTATGATCCTGATGACTCGATCACAGTCTTGACTGAGTCAGCAGATGTGACGTGAGTGACTCAATATTTAATCTAAACATTTCAATAATCAGATAGATTACCATCCTACACTTTTTTAGCTGTTGCAGCCTTTTGGTGAAATCTTTGTCTTTCTAATAGAATGGAATCTTCCAACCCTGTTCATAAGACACCCACATATATTATCTATGAAAACTGCCTCCTGGAGCTGTGTCCTGTGTGCCTGCGGGGGACAGATGTAATATATAAGAAGGGCGAGTGCACAGCAAAGCCGGTGAAAGCAGATGCAACCTTCCGTGATTCTCACAGGCTTTATTTAAAATCCAAACATACAACAGTATGAGAAACCTGACAAGCAGGAAGTTATAGCCAGCTATGTGTTGAGTTTCAATCAAGGGCAGGTCTGAACCCTGTATAACTTCCCTGAGCATCAGGGAACACTCTGCGTATCTGGAGCACCACGCAGGAGGGCAGGACCACCCTGATTCTTAAGACCCCAAGGAACAATATCAACTGTGGTGAAATGGGCATAATATGTCCCTCTTCATAGGTTCCACTGTTCCAACTAGACCGTGCCAAAAGAAAACATTTCCCATATGGAGATATATATTCCACATATTTATTTTCTTATTTCACACCATCTCTTAAATGTCAACTACAGATGTTGACATTAACCAGCAACTGCAGTTAGTTGCTGGGAACCTGCTTAATTGGTAACTAAATCATTAAAGCTGCTTTCTGACATGCATTGAGCTTAAATCATTTATATCGTTTGATTTTTTTTTAATATATATATATATATATAGTTTTTCATGTTATACGCAAAATTATTCATTGATTAATCATGAATATAACAAGCAGATGAATATTAATTGAAAATAATTGTTAGTTGCAAGCCTCCTGTCACTTTCATCCCATTATCTATAAAGGACAATCAAGGACACAAGGCAGAGCCAGTTAGGTGATTGGCTCCGTGTGAGGAATCTGCCATTATGGGGACACACACAAAAGCGAAAACATTGTATTTGCTGGGCACAGAATCTGATTTCTACAGAGATAAAGAGATCACAAAAAAATAATTCTTGGAACGACAACTACTCTGGTTGTTAAGTTCCTCAGACTTTAGACATGCTAACTGACCAGCTTCCCTGCTGTGTCCCATGTATAGTATGCACATTGACATCTAATACAGAGAGAGCCGTGTCCTTGTTGATCACTGAAGGGTGACCATGAGAGAAGAGTCAGTTCAAGCAGGAAGAGCATTTGGCTGACAAGAACAGCAAAGCAGAGAAAGAGGAAGGTGTAAAAAAAGAAACAGGCAGTTCAAAACAGACCTGGACTTATTGTTTATCCACTGATACTGAGGTCTCCCCTACCAGATTGTGTATAAATGTGTGCATGTGTAAGTATGCATGTACGTGTATGTGCGAGCGTGTGTGTAAATACTTGACAGATGAGTTGTGTTTAGTCTGGCGGGCAGAAAGCTGCTCCAAAGATCTTTGCCGGTGCCGAACATATATTTTTCCCCGAGCCGAGTTCTTGAAAGAAGAAGACAAAAACCCTCTGGTTTTCCAAAAGAATTGTGCTGCTAGCTAGCTGCCCCAGCTTTGCGCCAGCTACGCCACATAAATCCTCAGCTAGAGACTCAGGCGCCTCAGATTAACAGGCTGACTTCCCAAAACATCCTTTCTTAAAGTTCTTCTACTCATAAGGCCTCTAAAATGGGACATCCACAGACCTTTTGTCTATGTCTATTGTTCATAAAGTCCCTCTGACCATATTGTTAGATAGGACTTGACAAAACACTCACGCCCACACTTTCTGCCTTAAATGTACCAAATGAAACTTCTGCCCCTACGGGATCTCTAAATAAAAACAATAACAAAAGACTTAGTTTGATGATAGTTAGAAGCCGATTGGGATCATGAAAGTAGAGGACATGACAAACATCTGTCATCATGAAAAAGCAACATAATTTCTTCTAATATGAAACAGGACAGCCAGCCCTTGATTAGGTTTTACTGTAAACCCTGTTTCTCTGTTTCTTTCCCTGCAGCCATATCGGCACAAGGTATGCACACCATATGGCACAGCGACAACATCTGCTTTGATGGGAGGAAGGAGTCATCCTCAAATGGTGGCACTGAAGCTGTCAAGAGAGATACTGTACTTGTGAGCACTATTTGCATATTCGGTTATTTATAGCGACTGAGACTGGGGATGGACTTTGCCCGAACAATAGAGCCATCACTGTGTGCCAGATCTCCAATCCCACACATCCACAGCAACGACAGAACGCATCCAAGCGTCCTCAGTCTTCATGCTGAGAGTGAGTCGCTGTGCTCACATTGCTCAGCGCTCTCAGAAGAAGCCCCGGGGTACTCTGGGGTTGGATCGGAGGAAAAGAACTCTACCTGCAGTTGGCAATGAGTATGAGGACGGGTAACATGAAAGGGGCCGTGGGTGGAGATGGAGCCCGGGTAATTGACAGAACTGGAGCAGGGCATTGCTGAAAATTCTGTTTGAAAGGAAGGTAAAGAATGTGGCTGTAGGGCTGTGAAATCTGAAGGAACAGATATTAAGTCAAGATGGAGGAGGAGCTTCGCAGTTGGAGATCATCCTATTGTTTTTTAATAGTGATCCTTTTTTCTGAATTGTGATCTATCTGTCCAGTTTTGAAATGTTCTCTTAAAGGGGACATATTATGCCCATTTTATCACAGTTGATATGGTTCCTTGGGGTCTTAATGAAATGTCTGTAACATATTTTGGTCAAAATACCACAAGGATCATTTAAAACAGCACCCTTTTTACCCTGTCTAAAACAGCCCTCCTCAGATTGCCCTGTTTTGAGTGCCCCGCCCCCCCTAAGGGTAGATTGTAAATGTCATTAAATGTCACAATCGCTATGATTCATTTCAAAATTAGATTGTGTGCTTCATCAAAATCAGTCAGGATTTAAAATTGGCAGATTGTTCACCCCAGTCATACCTGTAGATATCTGCACTCACTTGACAAAGGAGCATAAACAGACGAGACTGGCAGATTGTAGAAGATCCTTCCATCCTAGGGGGCTCTGGCTGTATGCTGGTAAAGGCTTAGTATACTATTAGCATGCTAATTACCTTAGCTGGCTTTGCTACTTTCTTAAGGAGGTAGCTGAGGGTGACTTCTTCGGTGGTGTTTAAATGGTTGAGCCATTAGCTGACAAGCATGACGTGGCTAGTTGTAGACATTAGGCATGCTTGTAGCTTCTGTATAACCTGCTACAGAGGGTTTAGTTGTGTATGGGTGAAGGTAAAAAATGAGTCATTCTAGGGCCCTATAAAACAATCGTGAACATTCTCAATGTAATGGACACAACTCAAATATTTAATTTTTATAGAAAATCCAAAGGCCATAATCCATTCAGAGAGAAGGCTGAGTAGTGGCTATTGATTCGATTATTATTGGAATGTGCTATACAGTGTACGCGGTTGGAGCCTGGCTCTCAGATGAAGCTGTCTAGTTGTCAGTTGTACCGACCTCAAGTCAGTTGTACCGACCTCTACAGCTCAACCTATGCAAATGCAGTGCATGACACAAAGCTTCTGCTCTTTGCTTTAGTGAGCATTAGATTCAACTTACAGGTGCACTTAGCCAGAAACTGGTGAACATGTTATTATATGACAACTAAAGACTAATAGAACTAGTGAAGGTAGACGGTAGGTAGAACAAGTGCTGGACTACTGAGAGGGGCATTCAGACAATTTTGTAAGTGGGCTCAGCCACAGCAGCTGAATATCGATAAAATTAAATTACTTATTACATTTCGATATTAGCCTGGGTTAAGCAGCGGGGCATCATAAACAGCCTTATTCCCTGTGTGAGGATTAGTTTTAGGTCAAAGTTGTTAAACATGAATAGTTTCCATAGTAATGCTCATCCAACTGTGGGCAGGTTTGCCTGAGTACTGTTTTGACAGAGATTCAGGGTGGATCCCTACGTGGAGCCAGGAGGGCACTGGCCCCAGCAGAAATCTTTTTTTTAAATAATCAACTTACTTACTAACAATACAAACAATAAATATGAGAATTTCTTAAATGTGTTTAATGTGTGTTTAAGCAAGAAACAACTTATATTCAATGTTTTGTTGCTTTGCCTATAGCTGTAGAGCTTACAGTAAACAAGGAATGACAAATGTTCACCTTAGTGAAAAAGGAATTGTGCATGAATGTTGGACATATAATTGACCCTCAGTCTAAACTGTGGCTACTTCATGACCCCTGATTAAGAACAAATCCCAGATTTACCATTGCAGTAACTCTATATTAATTTGTGTGTTTTATTGTACAGATCTTTAACTTTCATACTTAATAGTTTTGCTCTACTGTGGCTGACTATCTGTGGTATGGGTCATAAAAAAATCCATCAAATGTCATAACAACTCTTACCTTTGACATTGGGATTCAAATCAGGCTGCTATTGTCCTGGAAGGGTAAACATTTGTCTGTATAATATCTCCATGAATGTGTGACTGATTTTGGCTGAGGTGAAGGAGACACTTACATGTTTGGAGAGGTTATCACTCTTGCAGTCTAAATCATATCTGGAGAGAAGAGAGAAGAGAAGACACATCAGAATGAAAGGCTGTACGATTGGAGCAGCAGGTATGTGACTGAAAAGCTGCCAAAACACAAATTAGTCATCTACACAAGCTCCTCTCCCTCATCACCTGCCATTAATGCAACACACTTCTTCCGTAATCACTGCAAAGAATCTGTTTAACTTAAGTGGGCTCATGATTATGGCACCAAAGGCTTCACTGATCTGATTTCAAGGATGACGGTACTACAGCATCATGTGCCTCAGTATCATTAATGACTGTGAAAATCTTAACACTTTACGGTGGATTCCAAAACACACATTAATGAAATCATTAATCCTCCTACTTCCATTTACATAATATTTCCAAAATTGAATAAATTCTTTCTCTCCCTGAATAAGAAAAGATTTAGCATTACTAAGTCAAACCTTAGTAACTTGTTTGCAGCTTGTTCAACTTTCAAATTAAATTCAAAACTAAAACAAACCATGGGCCTCATATCACGGCAATCCTTGCATCCCTTAACTGATTGACAGTTAAAGATTAGGCTTGCGGACTCACTACCTGTCTTTAAATAACTGCTCAAAACGCATTTTAAAAGGGAAGCATTTTTAAAATGCGATTTGTAAATGTATTACTACTGTGCTGTTTTCAATCCTTTATTCCTTTTATCTTAGTTTTATTACAACCACAATTCATCTATGGTCGGGACATTATGTTATGATTTGGCCCTCAAAAGTGAACTGAATTGAATTTCAACCTTCTCTTGACTTCTCTTGTCATGGATTTTTTTTCTGAAGCACTGTTTAGTTAAGTGCTATACAAATAATTATATTATTATTATTATTATTATTATTATTATTATTGTTATTGTTGTTGTTGTTATTATCCAAAATTTTTCTTTTTATGTCACTTGCAAAGTAGCGATGTGTTAGTGACAGTTGTTCATATGGAAATATAATTTGGATTTAGGATATCAGAAGAAGAAGACAGATAATCTAGTGCTCCAATAAAGTGCTTTTTCTAATGTAATCCCAGAAGAGCAAGGAAATACGCTGCTGTTATGCAACGTGCCACTGGCAAAATGCACAGGTGCACTTCATGTTCTATTCGCCCCTTGCCTCTGTCACTCCCAAATGTTCATAAAAGATTAATTTGATCTTATTTAATAATGAGACCTGAGGAGAGGAAGAGGGGGGGGGGGGGGTGAACATACTACTAATGTATGTATGATGGATGATTTGGTTGCACATGTTCACCCACACACATACAAACTGGAGAATTTTGCTGTAGTAGACGTCCAACAACCTAACACATTTGTTGAGTTTGACTGAATGTGTGTGTGTGTGTGTGTGTGTGTGTGTGTGTGTGTGTGTGTGTGTGCGTGTGCGTGTGCGTGTGCGTGTGCGTGCGCGTGCGCGTGCGTGTGTGTGTGGGTCGATGACATCACTCTGCATTGGCAAAGGGCCAGACAGGATTTCTCTTGCTCCTGTGCTTGCTGTCTGCTTTCTTATGTTAGGAGGGGGGACGCCTGCTCAGTTCTCTGTTTGAACTGAACAGTGATGACTAATGGTGGCAAACAAACAAAGACATGGTTTTCAACAATTCAAATGTAAATCATGTATTTGTTGCCTGATATCCATTTTGATCTGTCCATGTTGGTGGTGTCTGTCATACTTTGTTATAGGGAGGAAACTGTGGCTGGCTATTAGATTAGAATGTTATATTCTCTGATTCAGCTTGATTTTGGCTCTTATTGAAATGAGGTTCCATTCTTGGAATTTTATTTGCCAAGGATAAAAAACTATTTACCACGAAAAACACGGCATTGTATTTTTTTATCAAATTTTAATAGTTTCACACAAATAAAAAGATGTGATAAAGAATGCATTTTCTTTCTCACTCATAAATTAATTAATACATCTCGTTTTATTTGATTTTTAGTTTGACCTGATTCTAAGGTATTATTAATTGAGCTGAAATAACACATTTTTATTAAAAAAAAAAGTATTTTTCTGTGAGTGGCATGACATTGTTCAGTCTGCAATATTGTAGCCACCTAAGGTCTTTATATATCCATATTTTTATCCCAAAGTCTTGCATTTTTAACAATAAATACAACCATACGTTGAATCAATTACATTTGCACACCGACTCCGAAACTCTAAGGAACAGGTTTGATTTGCTATTTACACCAGTCTAGGATGTTCCAGAGTTGTTCAGGATCAAATGGATTACAGATATGTGTTGTCTTAAAACTGGAAGACTAATATCCTGAAATAGACTGGAACTAAAAAGTAAGTGGATCACTTTACCCCCTTGATTTCTCTGGTCTGTCTCACTTTACCCCTAAACTGGGGTAAAGTGAGAACACAGACCACTTTTTAAAAAAAGATCATATTTTCGCTGCCCTTTGTCCTGAAGACATTATGATCATTTCATTGCTAGGAAACATCCTGAATTAATGGGAAATGTGTACATTTTACTGATATATCATTTTAGCTCGCCTAGAGGCGAGCAAATGTAAAAAATGTCTCATATCAACCAGTTCAACATTGTCTGTCTATGGATGTCCTGAAGAGATGTGGAGCCAGTGGAGGTAGGTGGAAGTTATGATTGGCTCCCTGAGCTACACTGTAAAGACTTCCACACCTCAGGACTAGGGCTGCAATAGCGATTATTTTGATGATTGATTAATCTGTCATTTTATCGATTAATCGATTGTTAATCGAACCAAAAGACAAAAGCATTTGAAAAGCAACTTAATTTACCTATACAGTGTGGTTTCTATATTTACTACAGACATCTGCAACTTAATTAGTTTATTGTGTCATTTTCAGATACCTCAATTTAATTCTGTCATAATCCAAGTTCACCTAAATCCGTTTGAACGAGACAGTATGGTGTTGTAGATATATATATATAAACCGTGTGTTCCCTCTCTTCATTCAGAATGTAGGTCTATCGACTTCTGCTTCTCTCTCTCTCTCTCTCCTCTTGGAGTCATAGTTGTTAATGGTGAGTGAACATTTTACGTTAATGCCCAGAAGAAAACTTGTGATAAGATAATTTCACGTGACACAGCAGCAAGACCTCCCTGAAGTTTGAACCTGAAGCTGTTGATGAACCTCTAGTAAACCGATAGAAGGAGGAGTAGAATGGTTGCTAGGTGTTTTTCTCATGTTGTCATATACCACAGTGATGTTGTGCAGCTGTTCCATGTGAAATCAGCTTTGTACATTTTGGAGTTAACAGTCGTATCTAAAGGCTTTAATGTAAACTGTTCCAATGCTTCAGACTACTTGTGTCTGTGGTATCGTTAGCCATGTTTGCCTCTGCCTTTTTTCAAACATTTACACCAGAGAGGAGACAGCGTCCTCACGTGAGCTACATGAAGCAAAAGGTTGGCTGGTTTTCTTCCCCCACCTCAGGAGACGCTGCCATAGTGTGTGCCATGCACAATAGACCTGACTGATAGATACTACTAAATCAGTTGCCTACTATTTACATAATCATATATAATCTAATAGATCTATTAGTTACTTAGGGCAGAGGCGAGGGAGAGCAGAAAGCAGCCCCTGGTGGAAGTGTGTGTGTGTTTGTGTACGTGCACATGCATGTTACAGCTCAAGATCAGAAAAGAATGCTCGACAAGCAAAGTGTAAATGTGTGTGAGTTTTTGGAGATATATTTTGTTCTTAGGGCAGGCATGTGTGAGGCAGAGTGAGCATGTTTGTGTGTGTGTGTTTGAGTGTGTGTGGCATCCATGTCCTCGCTGCAAGTGATCGCAGGGTCATCAGCCCAGAAAACACTAATGGGGCCTGATGCTCACCCATAAGCCATGCAGGGGGTCAGATCGGCTGCATGCACAGACACACACATACACACGCATACACGCAACACAAAATCATCCTGTACTCGTCAGAACAGGCATACTCGTCACAAATAAAATGTCCAAATGCACATGTGCTCAGATTAATAAGAACATCATAAACCGCCACACACACCTTACTTCCAACCTGAATAAACATCAATGTATACAAACAATTTATAGCACAATCTTTACATAAAAAATATATGCGCACACATGTAAAGACACAAATATAACCACACAGGCACTAGTAAATACACACACAAGCACACATACACACACACACACAGACACACACACACACATACACACACAAAATGAACCAGCTAGCATCTCTTCTTGACCTTCACTACAACCTCCCACAGTCTGTTAGCAGCATGAGGCCAACAAGAAAACAAACTAAAGAGGTGTTCCATATTTCATGAGCTATCATCGGAAAAATTACAAAGAACATGCGCAGGGCTGGAACACAACAGAGAAAAATCCAGATTTTCATAATCCTTTAGACAGGTTGACTTTTAGGGTTGCATGAGGAAATATGACTCACTTCAAAATTATACATTATTATCTGCAATAAACACTTTCCTATCATACACCAGAGTTTATCAGACTCATTTCTAATTATACTGTACATTACATGCCAGTTCACTCTCTTTCCTACTAATGAGTTAAACATGACTTCAGTGACACAGCTTCAGAGATGTGATGTCAAATTAAACACAGGAAATAATTATAATAATGCAATTTACATTGGTTATAGCAAAGCAAGGGTGCCTCCAGCCTCTGGGCCGTATGCAGCTCTAAGGCCTAAGATCTCCAATCTGAGTAAAAACTCTAGAGACTGATGTGTGTAAAATCTCAGGTGGTCAGCAGTTTAGTCCAAGTCAGAGAGAAAACAGCTTTTCCCTTGGTTCCCTGACGTTTGATGAGAATATTGACTTAAGTGTTGGGAAATGGTTTTTATGCAAACCACAGGCCTCCCTTTTTGGCCTACATGTGTGGTCAAACCGGAAACCACATGGCCGCATGTCTGGAGCAAACCTCCCGAACTCAGTGTCCCAGGGTGCAGCATGTTCTCTTTGTCTTGAGAAAGCCTCCCGAACTCAGTCCCCCAGGATGCTGTATTTCCTGTGGTCTGGACAACGTCACACAAAGGTTTCAAGAGCCAAAATGCTCACCTCCTATTGGTCACTCTGGCCCAGGACCTGTGAGGTCACGGGCCGATATAAGGAGAGGTCTCCCCCAAACTCCTTCTCTTTCTCCAATCTCTCTGAGGGCCGAAGGCTGCTCCAGCTCTCTTTCCATAACCTCCACTGTTCATTATATAATCTTTAATGGTAAAATATAGAGATTTCTAATTGAACTAGATCATCGGTTCCCAAACTGGGGTACATGTACCCCCAGGGGTACGCGAAGTGGTTCAGGGGGTACGCGGGGAGAACATTTTATTTGCGTTTTTTCAAAGTGAAAAAGGCCATTACATTTTCAAACTGAGCTATAAATAATCATGCAATATTAAATAGTCTTAATAGCCAAGTCGCATTGCCAAAAATACTCATGTATATCCATATTCAGCGAAATAATTACACTGCCAAAAATAGTTACAGGTAGGTTAGTGACCGTTAGTCAAAACTAGGGATGGGCATAATTAATCGAAGATCAATTATTGATCATTAAGAATTTAGTCTATGACATTATTTTGGGATCCTCTCAAGCACACTCGTCTCATTGACCTGAGCTGAACTCCGCTCCGGCCTTGCCCCCCTTTTCAAATTTAACCCACACTTCTGCACACTGTTTAGTTTATTTATGTCCTTAGTTAAGCATTGTTAGTGTGTGTTCTTCCAGCATTTGACGCTGAGTATCTAGATTTTCATCTGTTTTGCCTTGTTTGAGTTAAATAGTTATTCATTCCCGTTAAACCCTTGAGTGACTTAGTTCGACCTCCTTGTTTGTTTGTCATTTCCCTTTATCCACTTCCATCCGAGTCCTGATATCCCTGACAATTTCACAGTTTCAAGTGTTATAGGCTGTATATGTGCGCAGGGGGGTACGTAGCTGGAGATTGAATGTCTGAAGGGGTACGGGACTGTAAAAAGTTTGGGAACCACTGAACTAGATCTAAATGAAACTGATCTTAATCAATAAATTGCCATCTTTTCCCTTCTTTGAAGGGTAGCGCCCGAGACAACGTTAACCAATTAAAGTTATGATTTAATATTAATATTTTAAATATTAATGTTTAAGGCACACCATTCTATGGTAACACTTATCAAGCACTATTGCACAGCATAAGCTTCTGACCTGTCACCGTGTGACTGTGTGCCTGTCACTGCTGCCAATTTATTGTCTGACTTGAAAATGTGATAAATATTCACGTGTCTCTGATGTTTACAAATGAAGCTACAAAATAGGGGATATGATGAGCCTCACAATGAGCTCTAAAGGGACGTACAGTATGTCAGCTGAGGAGTCAGGTCTCTCAATAGTGCAGGCTTTCTTTGAGTGAGCAGTAAGGTCCCAGCAAGCTCTATGCAGATGTCTAAAGCCACATTTGGGTCTAAAAAGATTAAAACAGAGAACATCTCCTGCATCTGTAATCTGTTCTGACTATAAAACACAGATTGACAAAAAGTAAATAAATTAAATTAAGGGTATCAATTAAAATGTTGGCTTAATGATTCAATTCACATAACACTGTCACAGAACTTCAATTGAGGCCGAGGTTTAAATGAGAAAATCCCCAAAAGTATTCGTAATTATCACAAAAAGTGTGTGTGATTCATGTGGGCGTATGGCCCTGTTTTGTCTCAACTTATTGTAAAATTGGATGAATTCAAATGGAAATGTGGCACAAAAAATTGTCTTTTATTTAAAGGGTAGAAGACTTACATCTCCCTCTGAACATGTCATGAATATTTCAGTCTTAATTTCGCTGCACACAGAGCAGCACTCTCACCCATGCCTGCACAACACACACACAGATACACACACAATAACGCGCATAAGTCAAATGTTAACTCACAGGTCAAAGCGTAGATTCTGCCGCTCTTCGAAGAAGTAGTCCAGAATGAATTTGCGAACAAAGTCAGGGTTGAGGGTGTTGTCGATGACTTCTGTCCTACCAAACTAGACAAGAAGTGAGGAAGGTAATACTTGGTTAATGGATGCCATCAATACTTATTCAACTAACTAAAGACTGAGTGACTCGGAATATAGAAACCTTGTGCAATAAGATAATACACTCCAGGTTGCAGTCACATGGTAAACAGTACCTTTGTAAAAGCATTAATTGAATGAAACTGCTCAAATGCAAATTGATAGTATAATAATGATAACATACAAATTATCTAAATACCAAATACTTAATATCCATTATCAAAGGTTACATTATAATTGTTGGCACGAGAGTATTTAGCTCAAATCAGAGCTGATCCTGACTTCCCCTGAGGTTTTGACTAGAGAAGGACAACCAAGTATAAAGACCTGGGTCTGATTAGCAGATTCTGAAATGATCAGCATACCGGCGTTAAATCCTTCTTATGAACGTAACTGCATTTAAAATGGCTCTGGCTCCAGAAGTAAATTTCCAATTATCTCGATTGACTATTCAGAAAATCCTTATAATAACATGTTTAAGCCTGGAGTATGGTGGCCCTGAGAGCTCAACGAACAGCAACTTAAGAAAACAAATGCAAGTTGCGAAAACACTTGCAAGTTGACAAAACACAAGCAAAGTAAGAAAACATCTTCATCAATTTCACAACACAACACAACACACACACAACACACAAACGCCCGCTCCTGGTATTTCATGAGGGCCGGATACGATGATGATTAAAAAAAGTAACGTGACGTTCAATTACGTTCATCATTACGTTCACGTTAATAATATGAAAACTGATTCGTGAAGTTCAGCGTTCGCAAAACATATGCACAACACTGCAGAGGGGATGAAGAGCCGCGGGATGACAACCCCCTTGCGGAACCAAAATTGTATGGTGTATTGGACATTTCAGTGTCTCCTGTGGCAGCGGTGTCCATCCCTTTTAGCTGTCCTCTGGAAACACTTCCGTTGTGTTGTCGCCTCTATTTGCAGGGCGTGTGTCTATTTGCAGCGCGCGTGTCTATTTGCAGCACATTTCTGTAATGTGTTGTGTTTTGTTGTGAAATTGATGAAGATGTGGCACCGTACTGGAGCCAGGCCGATCAGCTATAAGAGGAATGGTGACAATAAAACATTTGATTCAGAGCAACAGATAATATTGGAAAAAATTACAAGAATGTGTACATGATGATATACACATCCCATAAACTATTATGAATGATCTCATTCCAGCGCATCTTCTGGAATTTTATCAACCAAACATTTCAACCCTTCTGACTTTTTCCTCATCTCTTAAAAACCACATTATATAAGAAAGAGAAATCATGGTTCTTCAGGGGTAAACCTAATGTAATGCTTAATGATCTGATCGGGGTCAACATGATTTTCGAGATCGTGCTGATGTCGCTATTACAGCTGAGGATTGTGGGTGGTGCTGTACCTCTAATAAAACAGTTTTTTCTTAAATCTCTCTTAAATCTATGGGCCCATATAAAATCAATATGCTTGTGAGGAGTCTATATTTTATGGCTGATAATGAAAATGTTTATTCAGGAAATGAATGGGATTATTACTTCTGGAACCATGCTGTTGAGCTCTACAGGGTCTTCTCTCTAGCCAAACCTCACACTGTTTTCTCCATAATCCCTTGGAGAAATGCTCCATACATGTCAGAGCCATGTTTGACTTGCAGCCTAATCTGACATTTCCAAGAAGGAGTCATTGTCATATGTAAAGTTGTGGATCACCTGTGAGCTGCATTGCTTACAAATTAAGTTTGTGACACAGGTTTCAGGATGGAGGCCCAAAGGTAATTAGACCTGGTCTTTGAGGTAATTAACACAAATAAATTCAAACACAGGCATAACCCTAACACAGTAAACATACAACAACATCTGAAATGGAAAATAAAATACTGCACTGGTGTGGTCATGTCAGTCTACTTGAACTTTTTGCAAAAACGATTTTTTTTTTCTTTTGCTCATTCAATCATCCTGTGTATAAATAATTATTTTTATTCTACTGCCTTTCTTATATATTTGTTTATTGTCTTGTGAACCTCATTCTGACTTGCCTGCTGCTTAACGACATCTTATCCATTCTTAAATTATACAGTGAATACGAATGAAAACGCTTGCTTATTGGGCAGTTAACTTGTCTCAAACAAACATTTAATAAGAATTATGAATGATAAACTAATGTCGACAAACATTTCTTCCCTTACTGAAAAAGTAATGTCAGTGGATTAACACAACAAGAGTTAACTGTGTGAGAAGTGATGACTTCAAACAAAACATTGATCAAGGTTGTTTAATCTGGTATTTCCAAGAACAAAAAAGTGTAAACCCAAACATGGCAGCCCACTCCTGTACTCACCTCTCTCCATTCCCTGTTGGCTATTCCTTGAGTGTACAGCACACAAACTGTTGAATTAGAGACAGGGATGGGGGGAGACAGAAGAGGGTTAGTATGATTGAGGAGTATTTAACAGTGACAAACAATGCAGACATGCGGAGAGCGTGTTTCTTCCCCTGACCCCAAAATGAGAGAAAAACTCTCTAATTAAATGTCAAATTTGCCTTGCAGCATGATGATATTTCAGAGGGGGGAGAAAGGACAGGGAAGGAGAAATGTCCTCCTTATTGACATCTGAGCATCTCCATCCGAGGGAATGTTGACGTGTTTTTAGATGACGGACCACTAGCAGCAACAAAGCGGGGCAATCAGCTGGCACTAAACTGACATTTCATTTGCATTCTAGCAGCCGTTACTGTATTCACACACGCCTGTCACATGGTAGCCACTCTGAAAACCCCTGGGACTACACACTTGTAAATCTTTTTAAGATAAGACGATCACATTATGAGTGGGGGGGTGGTTGAAATACTAATCTCGGACATGGACTATGAATCATTCAAGAACTGTAGATTACAACTGTGTAAGAATCAGCTATTATTTTGTAATTGTTATAGAATACATTGTTTTGTTGTACTTCTTGTGTCGGTTCTTTCTTTTGCTAACTCAGGTCTCTATTACAGAGATCTTGATCTCAATGCCATTACATCATTAACTAAAAGTTAAATATATATACTAAAAATCTACAATATATATTTTAGGTTCGAAAACAAGTCAAGTATTTATTAATTATACACATACACTTGAGTTAAAAAGGGACACATGTTCTTTGGAAATAAAACCAAATTAAAATGGGTCGCAATACAGAGATGTTAGCACCAAAAGGACAAGCAGTAGTTAAATATAGCTTGTATTGGCTTTAGTTTATTAAAAACTAAAACCAAGAAAGTGTGCCTGCTCATATAATACACACTGAGATTGAAAAGTAAAAGAGGACTGAAATTATTGAATTTCAATACACCTCAATTCTGCCAATATTGACTAAATTACCAAATGTTGTTAGTTTGGTTTGCTCATTTCCCTCATACTATCATTACCTCTGAAACATACATATTACTCAAAACATGCAGAAACAAATACAACACCAATACCAGCATTTAAATGAAAAGAAGCTAGTACGATCAAGAAAAAGTTAAGAATTTGTCTCAAGCAAGTTAAGAATTACATAGCTAGCAAATATTACCAATTTTTAGTTTTTAATGATAATATAAAGCAGGCGATACATTTATATAATTATAAAAGGAATTGTAGAAGATGGTTTTTAATACTTATAATAACCATATGCACTGCTCAAAGAATGTAGGCGGACACTTAAACGTCACAGTACAACACCAAGTCAGTGATTCTGAATCAATTTCACTGCTTTGGTGCAAATGAAAGTGACAACAGGTGCAGTGAAGAGGACAAATAAAGACAACCCCTACATTTTTTTAATGTGGTGGCCACAGACAGTTACTCTTCCCTTCTGCTTCCTGACTGATTCTTCTCCAGTTTTGTGTTCTGCTTGTGTCCTTATCACTACTGGTAGCGTGAAGAGGTACCTGCAGCCCAATCATGTTGCACAGAGAGTACAGCTCCTCCAGGATGGCTAATCCATATGTGCCACATAAGAAATGGTAAATGGTTTTGTATTTATACAGAGCTTTTCTAGTCTTGATGACCACTCAAAGTGCTTAACAGTACAGTTTTACATTCACCCATTCACACACACACTCATACAGTGCATCTATTCGCAGCACTTTGTTATTCTATGGGGGGGCCAATCAGGGTTCAGAATCTTGCCCAAGGACTGGGGATTGAACTACCGACCTTCAGGTTGGTGGACGACCACTCTACCCCTCAGCCACAGCCACCCCAGAAGGGTTGCTGTGTCTCCCAGCAGTATATTCCAGGAGATACTAGGAAACCATGTGCATGTTTTTGACCTAACTGTCAGAAACATACTCCATGAGGGAGGCATGAGGGCCCGACAAATCCTAGTTGGACCTGTGCTCACAGCCCAGCACCATGCAGCTTGATTGGCATTCGCCAGAGAACACCAGAACTGGCAGGTCCGCCACTGGCACCCTGTTCTCTTCACAGATGAGAGCCGGTTCACACTGAGCAGATTTGACAAGTGTGAAAGAGTCTGGAGACACCGTGGTGAACGTTATGTTGCCTGTAACATCATCCAGCTTGAACGGTTTGGCAGTGGGTCAGTGATGGTCTGGGGAGGCATATCCTTGGAGGGTCAGACAGACCCCCACGTCATAGCCAACTCTACCTGAGTGCTGTTAGGTGCCAGGATCAAATCCTCAGTGCGATTCTGAGACCTTATGCTGGTGCAGTGGGCCCTGGGTTTCTACTGGTGCAGGACAATTCCTGGCTTCCTGTGACCAGAGTGTGTAGGCAGATCCTACATGACAAAGACCTTGATGCCATTGACTGGCCCTCTCGTTCCCCTGACCTAAATCCATTTGAGCACCTATGGGACGTTATGTATCAGTGTATCAACACCACCAAGCACTGCCACAGACTGTCCAGCAGCTCACTGATGCCCTGATCCAGGTCTGGGAGGAGATCCCCTAGGACACCATCCGTTGACTAATCAGGAGCATGTCCAGATGTTGTCCGGGGTGCATACAGGCACGTTGAGGCCATACACAACGTGATGATATTCATGCAAGTTGGATCAGCCGGTGATTAAACCTTTTTAATGAGGTTTTCGGTGTCGTTTTGAATCCAGCCCTCAATGGGTTGATGAATTGGTTTCCATTGACTGTTGTTGCATCAATTTGATTTCAACAAATTATACAATGTACATCGTTAAAGATTTTCGACTTGACTAATTCGTTTATCAAGATCTGGTGTGTGATTTGAGTGTTCCCTTAATTTTTTTGCAGTGTATTATAATGATGTATAAGGTATCTTTTCAGCTAAATACAAATATAAAATAGATAACTAGCTAGCTAATAATTTGAATTATTCCCACTTAAAAATAGTAATAATAAATCTTATTGTATTTTATTTAAATCATGTCGTTTGACAATACTCTGTCCCTTGTCCTCATCATCTACTACAGTCAAATGTTCTGGTTTTTTATTTAACTAGTCAACTAACTAGTACCATGACCAAATATTGTGTTTAGGTTGGTAAAATCTATTTTAATTTGAAATGCATATTACAAAATAAACTTAAAAGTTGCGCTTGAAAAGATTGCTTATATAGACACAGGAGCATCGACCAAATCCAATTAGATTAAACATCTAAGTGGAACTAAAACATGTTCAATATATCTGCCTTATCATATCTAAGTGCTGTTGTAATTATGTTAATTACATTAAAAAAAGTAATACTATTTCTCAAATTACAACGGGTAACGCCACTAAAAATACATTTACAAGCCTGGCTGCTAAAACTGTCCCTTAACCCAGTAATATCGTAAAAGCCTAATCACTAGTTTGAAACGATTAAGCAATTACTAACATAACATGAGCACTGCACAAAATCAATACTGGATTTAGCAGCTGCAATCTGATCCACTTTGATAAACCTGACATAAATACAGTAATGAGGACAACAGAATATATTTTTTTAATTCAATAATTATCTATTTTTCTCTTTAATAATACAGATGTTGAGAATGACAAACCTTTCAAATACACCTCAAATTAACATGGTTGCTGTTTACTACTGTAATCAGAGCAATATCTACGGTGGCCCTGAGAGCTCAACGAACAGCAACTTAAGAAAACACATGCAAGTTGACAAAACACATGCAAGTTGACAAAACACAAGCAAAGTAAGAAAACATCTTCATCAATTTCACAACACAACACAACACATTACAGAAACACGCAGCAAATAGTCATACATGCTGCAAATAGACACACGCGCAGCAAATAGACACACACGCTGCAAATAGACGAACGCGCAGCAAATAGACGAACGCGCAGCAAATAGAGGCGACAACACAACGGAAGTGTTTCCAGAGGACAGGTAAAAGGGATGGACACAGGAGACACCAAAACGTCCAATACACCATACAATTTCGGTTCCGCACAGGGTTCGGCAACCCGCAGCTCTGGAGCCGAACGCGGCTCCAGAGCCCCTCTGCAGTGGCTGTACTGTATAGTGTTGTACATATGTTTCGCGAACGCTCAACTTAACGAATCAGTTTTCATATTATTAACGTGAACGTAATGATGAACGTGATTGAACGTCACTGAGTTCTGTGTTTCATTTAATTCAAAGTAGGCCTACACATGTATTATGTTCTCCTCTTCATAAGAGTTTGGTGTTTTCCTTTTTTATAACAGGTTCAAATACCAGTTAAACAGTTTTTTTTTGTCGTTCTATAATTTAATAAATGCAACAAACTATAGTTTTTATATTTATTGTATAACTATATATATAACTTTATAACCTGTGTTATCAAATATTTGTTTGGCTCCAGGCAGATTTAATTTGGGGGAAGAGGGAGCTAAATGGCTGTTTCGATAGTAAAGGTTGACTACCCCTGGGTTAGTATGACACAAACACTAACTCACTCACTCACATGTCTCCCTTTCTCACACACACTCACACAGACAAGTCTCCATTTCACACACACTTATTTAATCACTTTCTCTCTCTTTCTCTTTCTCTCTCTCTCTCTCTCTCTCACACACATACACACGCACATAGTCAAAATAGATTTTTTTTTTTTTTTGGGGGGGGGCCTCAAAATTGTTCTTTGCCCAGGGCCTCCAATTAGCCAGAACCGCCCCTGAAGACGGCATGTCTCTAGATCGGACCGTCTTCAGAGCTCAGAGCTCACTGTGGGTCTCTCCGAGCAAGGGGGCGGGGTCGGAACCCCGGTGCGCTGGCCACACACACACACACACACACAAACCACGCCCGCTCCTGGTATTTCATGAGGGCCTGATACGATGATGATTTAAAAAATGAACGTGACGTTCAATCACGTTCATCGTTACGTTGACGTTAATAATATGAAAACGGATTCGTTAAGTTCAGCGATCGCGAAACAAATGCACAACACTGTACAGTACAGCCACTGCAGAGGGGCTGAAGAGCCGCGTTCGGCTCCAGAGCCGCGGGACGCCGACCCCTGTGCGGAACCGAAATTGTATAGTGTATTGGACGTTTTAGTGTCTCCTGTGTCAATCCCTTTTAGCTGTCCTCTGGAAACACTTCCGTTGTGTTGTCGCCTCTATTTGCTGCGCGTTCGTCTATTTGCTGCGCGTTCGTCTATTTGCAGCGCGTGTGACTATTTGCTGCGCGTTTCTGTAATGTGTTGTGTTGTGAAATTGATGGAGATGTTTTCTTACTTTGCTTGTGTTTTGTCAACTTGCATGTGTTTTGTCAACTTGCATGTGTTTTCTTAAGTTGCTGTTCGTTGAGCTCTCAGGGCCACCGTAAATATCCTTCCAAAACAATCTTCAAAGCACATGAAGAAAAGCAGGGGAACCTTTTCTCCAACAGCTAGATTGGCCTGTTAGCTCATGTCAAGTAAGTGCTATAAGTACTGTTAGCATTAAGATGGTCTGCCTGGACTGTGGCCCAGCCATGGGGACCTACAACATGCTGGTGGAGCTGGTGGCTCAGTGGCCACACACTGTCACTGGCCCAGAGTCATTAAAAACATAAACTCAAATCACACACTCTATACGTTGAGTAATAATTGTCTTCTGGTTTCTTATATTTGATTAAACTATTATATGTTATATGAATAGAGTATTACTAGTTATGCATTCATGTAAAAGTAGGATCTAAATTCAACTAATTATCATTTTATTGTGAATTAATGAGCTTCTGATTTTCTCCATTGATCGATGGATTAATGTGTGGCTTGCAGAAATTCTGAAAATAGAAAGAATGCTGTTACAAAGTTTAATATCATTACTTCCATGTTTCCTACTCCTATAATCATTACTCATCATTACTACTTCAAGTAATACGTTTACTGTCTCCCGCTACTTATTTTATTTTAATTTCTATTGCTAAGGCACTGGTTCTAAATTTACTCCATATACACTTTCTATTTTTAGTTGAACGTATAAAACACTATTGTTTTATTATATTCTACTCTAGTATATTTTACTACTAGTATGTGTGTGTGTGTGTGTGTGTGTGTGTTTGTGTGCATGTGTGTGCGTGCCTAGTGTGTGTGGGTGCGTGTGTGTGTGTGTGTGTGTTTTTCTTTATGGGTTCGTATCTGGGTCAGTGTGTGTCTGTTTGTTAGTCCAACATTAACCAAATGGACAGACAACGCAGGTGTAGCAGGGATCCATGATGTGGAAAATAATTTTGATGGCATGTTTAGATGTCGTCATTTGGCACTGGTGAAATGTGAATGCTATTAGTTATGACCATCCTCACACATGTCTGTCACATGGCAATTTACACGCCCCATGTTCATTTTTTATTCACTTCATAGAGAGTTATGTGTGTGAATTGTGAAGAAACAGGTTATGCATAATGCACAATGGTACATCATGCCTGGTTAGTTGGTCATTGCTTTTTTCACTGTTTCCTGTTGTAGCGAGTGTGGTGAATGATTTCCTGCTCAATCTTTGATGTAAATTTAATTCAATTGTCCACATGACTGGTGCCATGCAAAAAATTGCAGGGCTGAAGCTCAACCCTGCAGTGGAAACAGTTTTTCTGAAAGATTACATGCTCTCTGACACCCATGGAAAAAAAAAATAAGATACACAAAACAAACTCTCTTAAGAGCTACTTACAAAAACCGAACCTGAGTTGATCTTTTGACATCTGATTATGAAAGAAGCACTTTCCACTGCAGTGACAAGCATTATCATTAATTACAGCTTTAAGTAATTGTAAATTTATGCCTGAGTTTATGTATGAGCTACCACTATTTTAAAAGAAAGACTCATTAACGGTCATGATTGTGAGTGAATGTAATCAGCTGGTTCTATCTGATGAATTCCTGTTTTTTTCCCCCCAAAACTGACATTTCATCTATGAGAATGAAGCTCATGTAGAGACCAGATACACAATGTTGCTAATAACATTTTGTAGAAAACTGATGTTCTAATTATTCTGGCTCACAGCCGTTTTTAAAAGGCCCCCCTTTTTTTCAATGCAAACAAAAAGACCAAAATACCCCACATCTGGTATGGCGGCAGAAGTCTTCAAACTTGGCTTGTTTTGTCAGACTGTCAGTCTGGATGTTATATATGCTCTGTTGTGGATGATGTGCAGCGGGCAGGGGCTCAGCTGGTTGAATATACAGTCATCCTTTAATCCTGCCATGAAGCATCGGATGACACATGGTCTCTGCATTATTGTGCGGGGGCGAAAGTGATATTTCAATCATCGTCCATAAATAGCGATGCATCCCTGCATCAGAACAGTGCACTTTCAACTCTATACTATTCATCGCGCTGATAATGAGGGCAGGAGCTACAACCATTTCTGTGTTGAATGTAGGAGATAGTGACAGTAAATACTGTGATAATGATAACTGTCTGCCCTTCTCCAATCTCCTGAAGCACACTGATCAAAGCACATCCTGGTTCATGCCTCACAGGAACAATGGATAAAATGCACACGTATAAGCACACACGAACAAACACACACACACACAACATACAGAAAACAGAAACACTGGATTGTCCAGATTTATAAGCTAATATGAATATGGTACGTGAGCCTGCCCGAGGCCCAGGCTCTGTGCACTTTTTGCGTGTGTGTGGCTCTGCTGAGGCGATCTAATGCTCTGTGACTGGGGCCAGTGCTGTCAACAGAGCAGAGACATGGACGCAACACAAGTGCCTCCTTTCATAAATGTTGGGGTGGGCAGGGATGCTCATCCTCCTCTCCCGCCATCTGACACTCAAAGGTTCAATCCGCATTTCGTGGAGCTAATCAATTATGGGTTCACACACAATCACCAACCCTAAAAAGCCCAGAGTGTTCGCTGCACAGCAGCCAGGTGGCAAGGCGCTCTATATTGAGTGAATAAAGCAAGGTGATGCTGAAAACAATGGCATGCTGGCCAAACCCTGGATAAAAAGAGATACAAATAAAAACCAAACATATTTATATTCTCAAATAATTTCAGCATAACTCAGAGTGTTTGCCTCTCGTCAAGTATTTTTAGAAATATGTCACAGACTGTTACAGAAAACAAAATCAAGTATGTGATTAAAAGAGGTTCTCTTCTCAGCATTTAATCAGGCTGGGTTTTCTTTTACATTTTCAACGAAAGCGCTGATGGGCAAATGTTTTTTCATTTTATAAAACCCCAAAAACTCCAATCTCAAATGCTGTCAAACACAGACAGCCACGGAAGAAAGAAAATCAAAAACGACATACTATGAAAGAATAATAATCCAAGGTTCAGATTAGATGATGTTAGTTTTGGAGATGGTCACAGTGTCACATGTGATGATGAATCATCACATGTGACACTGTGATGATGTCACAGTGTCACATGTGATGACACTGTGACATCATCACAGTGATAATATCCTTTATCCTATTAAAGGATAAATCAGGATCATTCGATCCTGATTTATCCTTTAATAGTCACTTAAAACAAATTTCTAGGACCGCTTTTTTCCACTTGCGTAATATTTCAAAAATTAGACATGTCCTTTCACAAAAAGATGCAGAAAAACTAGTCCACGCCTTTGTTACATCGAGACTGGACTATTGTAATTCATTATTATCAGGCTCCAGCAGGAAGTCGTTAAAGACTCTACAGCTTGTCCAAAATGCTGCAGCACGTGTCCTGACGAGAACAAAGAGAAGAGAGCACATTTCTCCAATATTAGCATCGCTACACTGGCTTCCAGTTAAATCTAGAATAGAATTTAAAATTCTCCTCCTCACCTTCAAGGCCCTTAATAATATAGCGCCTTTATACCTTAAAGAGCTGTTAATACCTTATAAACCCACTAGAGCACTCCGCTCCCAGAATTCAAGCCTACTTGTCGTCCCTAAATTCTCCAAAAGTAGAGTAGGAGCCAGAGCTTTTAGCCATCAAGCCCCTCGGCTGTGGAATAATCTACCACTTTCAGTTCGGGAGGCAGTCACCATCTGTTCGTTTAAAAGTAGGCTCAAAACCTTTCTTTTTGATAAAGCTTATAGTTAGAGCTAATTAGTGCGCTCTAACACATGACACACGGAGCTTCTCTTTCCAGCTTCTCCTTCCTCTTCTCCATCCCTATCCCCCTTCCCCGGAATCCCTTTGCTTTATCACCCGCAGATCCAGGGCCTCTGTGGCCGCACCATGGATTACGGTTTGTGGATCGCGCACCGGGGGTCGCGGTGTTGGATCCAGTGTGGCGGATTCTGAGTCATGTGGGCTGATCGTGGTGCTGGTGGCGGACCCTGTGTCGCGTTGGCATTGGGCACGGGCGGTGGACCAGGACCGCAGTGGTGGCTTGTGATGGGTCCTCCTGGTGGGCGGCGGTGGACGGTGACTGAGGACTGAAGTGGCGTCTGGTCTGGATGGTGGATCGTGGTCTAGATGGTTGCTGAGCATGGACTGTGCTTCATCAATGCTGCTAGAGACTTTGATTATTGATGATGTTCTCCTGCACGTGGCATCTATTGCACTTCTGTCCGTCCTGGGAGAGGGATCCCTCACATGTGGCTCTCTCTGAGGTTTCTACATATTTTTACCCTGTTAAAAGGGTTTTTTGTAGTTTTTCCTTACTCTTGCTGAGGGTTAAGGACAGAGGATGTCACACCCTGTTAAAGCCCTATGAGATGAATTGTAATTTGTGAATATGGGCTATACAAATAAAATTTGATTGATTGATTGATTGATTGATTTTAAATTCTTGCAGTGACTTGGCAATCAAACCAATCATAGGCTGCTGTCTGTCACTCACGGGATTGTGAAGATGCGACTGATGGGACTTATTCGAGTAATACTCCTGACCCAAGGGTGTTGGTTAGATTCAATTACAGGTTTACTGAGATATGTCATTTCACCTTCACTTCTCCATGTACGCAACTATTGTTATTGCCAGTATATTGTGAGTTTATTATCTTGCTGATATTATGTTTTGTGATCCTGGCACATAAAAAAAGACAATAGATTTTTAAATATGTTCAGACCATACCAGTTTAGGCAAATGACAGGTTTCAAGGTTTGATACCAACAACTGGTGATGATATGACATCTCAACTCAAAGCCATTCTCTACATGAGAAATTCTTCATTTCAAACCCTTCTCTATCCAGGTAAATTACTGTTAAATTGCAGACTGGGCCTTTTGAAATCCCCTGGACCAGTTTCCAAATTGAGCCCCTGCTGTCAAGGGAGTTGGAAGTGTGTTTGTGTGAATGTGCGTATTTGTGCGTGTGTGTGTCCTTTAATATGTAGGAGGGAAGTGCTGGTTTGTGTATGAGGAGGATCTGGCTCCCCTCACTCACGTTGAGGAGCTGAGAACAGTGACGAATACGACCCCTGACATATGCAAATGTCTACTGATTCACATGAACAAGGAAGATCGCACATGCGCATGTGTGTGTATCCGTGTGTTTCCACAGTTAAAACAGGCTAGGAGCGGCTGCATGCGTTCACATTGTGTGTGTATGGTTGTGTGTGGTTGTGTGTGTGTATTTGTGTGTGTGTGTGTGTGTGTGTGTGTGTGTGTGTGTGTGTGTGCGTGCGTGCATGCTTGCATGCGTGTGTGTGTGTTTGTGTGTGTGTGTGTGTGTGTGTGTGCGTGTCTGTGTGATAGGAGGCGAGCTTACTTGGATCCGACTTGGAGAATGTGTCTCTGTCCAGGAGATTTCTGCAAAAAACAAAGGGACACATTGACATAAAAAATATGAATACCACTTGAACAAAGAAAGTTGTTACATAAAAAAACCTGAGCCTCTAATTAACTCCCTGACTGCCCACACAACTTGTTTACCCATACTCCTCATCCAAATTGATTAAGAGAAGTAGTTTCTTCAAGTCATTGGGGCAGCAATATTAAACGGGGGCCCATTTATATTTCAAATGTACAGAGAAAACAGCAGACGGAGGACCTATTTTTCACTTTTTTGCACTCCCTGGGTGCCAGCAACAACATTGGAAGCTGCCATGAAATTTACATGACACTCAGGTCCTCCCTCTCTGCATGGGGAGGGATAATGCACAGAAGTGCCCCACTGCAAAGCAGATGCTCAGCGCCACCGAGGCACTCCACGGTTAAACAGCTCCGAAGGAATTAAATATTCACACAAAGATGACAAGTTACAGCTGCCTGAGACCTGAGGAGAAAAAAAAGTGAGGAGCGGCTCCGGCTTAGGAAAGGGAGACCCGGCCAGTTGCGTCACCAATGGTGGGCCTTTTTGGTTTTCATTCTGTGTCAATTGTTAAAAGTGTCCAGGTCTCAGGAGGAGGTAGCCAGAAGGACAGGGATGAGTCTGACAACACCCAAAGGACCAGAAGTGAACCTTAACTCACCCAGCTTGTACTCCTACATTAAAACTCCACAAAGCTTTCACAGAGCTACAACCCAGAGAGACCAGATAATATGAGAGGCTTGGTCTTTGAGAAGAGTGGGACACTTTATCCTAAAAACTATTAATTTATGGTTCCTGTTTATACCACATCAAAGGTAATGAAAACATAATTTTTAATTTCTAAATCCTATCCTAATCCTAAATCTTAATTCTGAAATGTGCTGTTAAGAATATCCAGAAGTTGACTATCTGTTACTTATTGACTCAAAATCTACAGTTTGGCTCATACCTCACAATTCAAATAAAACTACCCTGACTTTTACTCCAGATATGTTTGCTAGGTCATAATTGGACCAAAATAGTTACATGGCTCATGCAGTTGAACGACATTTAAATAGGACTGTTGTATTTTTCAAAACATTCAGCTTGTTCTAGCTGGATAATAGAAATATTATTTCTGTGTCATGGTTTCAGAATCATTTCAGAAAGAGAGATGTTTGGAAACAATGACGCAGTCGTCAATAATTGGTTCATATCAGTCACAACTCATGACTCAGTAATCATCATCATCCTCATTACAATTCATCGCTGTTGTTTCTCATTTATTTTGTAACTAAGCAACCAACTGCAGATTAGACAATCCACTTCCTGTTTACATTGTTACGTACATGTCCAGTGAACGTGAATGGTCATGTAATATTACCATGGATTCAGATGTATTCCTATGCACTGTTATTATTACTGAGATGAAGCTAAAACGCTCTTGTAAACAGAAGTCTCTTTTATAAAAACAGTTCTGAAATTAAAGTCTATTGATAAACAGTAGCCTTACACTGCTACCAAGCATACTGATGGAAAAGGAATAAATTCGACCTTCAAAGGTGAATTTTTTAGAATCCATTGTAACTGACCTGGATTTAAGTAAACCTCAGCCATTACAGTCCATGTAATAAGAGTCAAAAACATTTCACAGCCACTTTTTAAGCCTCCGGGCTGTGATTCTTACAAGAGACTGTGTGTTGAGTTTGACTTTAAGCTGTAATAACTACAGAAGCATGACTTAGTCCATATTGTGCACAGAGAGATGGACTGGGGGCAGAGTGGGATGAGGCTGCCTGCTATCATGCTGGCTGCAGGGCGAGCACTCTGTCACCCGTCCTGTCCTGTATGACAAGAGGCGAGTGTCTGGAATCTGTTGATGGCTAGTGATGTATCTAGATCAGGCACTAGTGTTGTCCTGATCCCAGTGTGGCCCAGATGGTGAAACACCACGCTCTGCTGCCTCACTGTCGGGGCACACTCCCTGGCCCTACCCCAGGTCTGAAACCCTGAATAAATGATAATAAGCGATGGTGTAGTCATATCAGGGCTGTGTTTGATGACTGGCGGAAAGTCGGAGAGATTGTGTAGGAGCGAGTAGTGGGCGACTACACCTGCCAAATGTGATAAATGTCCAATAAATAGAAGTACTGTTCCCTGATGGCTCCCAGAGGAGCATGAGCGGAGGCAGGGAACAAGATGCGGTGAAGACAAGAGGAGGAAAAAAGTAAGTGTATAAAAGACAGCACGCAACTGTATGTGTATTTGCAGGCAGAAGTGCCCACAGACATATGGATTAGGTAACTGCGCCCTGATTCATGTGCACTTGAGGGCTTCCACCTGGCCCTGATAGAGACAGGCGACTCTTTAAAAAGCCCTTTCCACCGCGGGCAGCCCAGGAAACGTCGGGAGCGGTCCGAGCAGAGAGCCGCGTGGTTCATCAAACATTTATGAGAGCGGTCCCTCCTCGACACCAGAATTACATTTGAAATCCCACCAGTTACGTCACACATGCGGAAACATGGCAGCAGGAGCTTTAAATACCTGTCTGTATGGGAGGGGGAGAGGGGGGGTGGGGGTTCCATCAACCAGAGCAAATGAGATAACATTTTCCAAGATGTGTTCTTGAAAAAACAAGAGAACACTGAATATGCTTGCTGTCTATGGGTCATGAAACGATGATTGCCACTGTGTATATTCATTTAAAGTTCTTTATATTTTGCATGTAACTTTATTTCCATCACCTATGTTCATCCTCAGCAACAGTTCTTACTAAGCCTCGTGTTTTTCAAAGACAGAGAGATCCAGATCGCAGCATGCGTGGTCACTACCATTGAGTAACCTCAAGCCAGTCTGCTTGACGTTTAGCCCCACCAGCCATAGGGCAGGTAAGCTTACTATCAGTGCAGTGGCCTTCCTCTGTGGAGCAATAAACAAGCTACTTAAAAACAACACAAGCTGGTCCTGCTGGGAGGATAACAGCAGATCAATAAGGTTGATTGAGTCGAAAGAAAGCTGTGAGCTGCTCCGATCAATCCACCACTGAAGCACCTGAGGCCCTCACTGAACTCCCAATGATTTTTCCCAGGTTATCTTTGAGTGTTTGTGTTCAACTACAAAGCAATGTGTCTTCAATAATAACTCAATGAATCCTACTTTATTGAAGGAAAGTGAGAAAATCCGCAATACAAAAACATTCCACTACAGAAATACAGTATGAGTCCAGTATGGCTTCAGCAGTCTTCTACATTAAGACCACTGGCAATGTTTCAGACCTTGTCTACTCTACTGTCGATATCTTTTGAACAGATGTTTTCACCACTGTAAAAACGTGCTAATCAATTGTAGAGAAACTGGTGTATGGCAAATGCATTGTTATGTACACATGAATACACAGAAAAAAAAAAAAATTACATTATCCTTTCGAAGGCTTTTAGAAAAATATCTGTTTGACTGACTTAAAACTGCATTTGTATGTAAACAAGAGGCCCAAACACAGAGGAAGACATTTGTTTTGCAAAATATCCGCTCTTGCTTTACATGGGTGCGTGCAAGACTAGCTGTTAGGCATCCAGATGTTGCATTCAATTTTATCAGTAATTACCCTATCGCATCACGATTATTCAGAAGTACTAGCCAAACTTTACGTTGAATCCATTTCAAGATAAGTATGAAACATAAAGAAATGTGGAAAACTAGAAAGGGTCAGAATATGCTGTATGTAAAATGAAAATGAAATCTGATGTAGCTGCCATTAGACTCACTTAATCTAACATAAGTTCACTGTATGTGACTTTGAGTGTGCAAGCATGTGCACTTGTCGTTTTGGAACTACTTAAAAGTCGTCCCCATTCTCTCAAAGCAGCAGATACGTTACGCTAGTGGGGTGTGATGCTTTCACCCTGACCATTCAGATTTGGTGCAGTAGAGGAATACATACAACTTGAGATGGTATTCTACATGAGAGATAAGGAGATATTCAAATTCAGAGTGACATGGTCACACTGTCAACAGGATCACAAAAAAGGGATGAAAAATGAATGGGCCTGAGACCTCATTCTCTATTTTCAAAGGCAATTTCCAACAACGGCCCAACATCCAATCGCAACAACAAAACTTGGTGTAGCTCAGAGTGACAAAGAAATGTAAACAGATGACACCGTGCAGTAGCAGTTTTTACTTATATTTAAGGGCTTCTAAGGACATATGCCCGGACCCCATCTTCTGTTTGCTTATATTGCTTGTAGTCTGACAAGTTTCTTTCATCAAACGAGTCAAATTTCTCTACAGATTTTGTTAAAATTAATAAGCTTTAAAGTACAGTTTTGTTCAAATTAGCTCATGAGGTGAAATTTTAAGAGACGCCAATTCAAGACTTTTGAGTGCTTTTAAAAATAATTACAGAGAAAAGAATGAAAACCTTAGACGGACAAGCTCAATAAAGAAGCAGCACTGATAATAAATTACAGCAGAAAAAAAGCTAGTGACACTCACTTGTGCAGAATGTAGATATATTAGAGTTACCAGTGCTGCTGTTATATGTTCATTTCAAATGTTTAATTTGAATTTAAATACATGTGGTGGGCTATAAAACAATGATCTCAGTATTAAAATAAAACAGTAAGTTGTTGCTGTGTGTTATACAGTTGTCTTTGAAATTAATGATCCATTTTCTTCATTGTCACAATACACTTAGCAGCTACCATTAAGTCCACCTGCAATCCAATGCAATCCAATACAACTTCTAATAATGTTGACTTAGTGGACGCAGTCAAAGACTTGTTAATTCAATAGGTATTTTTAGCAATGACAACATAGTGATGATGATGGTGTTGCACAATAGATTGTGCAGGTGTAAAGGGAACATATGTCATTGCAAATACACTACAATATTTAGAACTTACACTTTTGTCGAGGACAAAGTTAAAATAAACTATATGCATTAAAACTTCACAGCAAAAACAAGAAGAAACAAACAGAACAAATCCCAAACTACAGGGTTTATTTTTCCCCTGGCTGCTAAAGAATAAAATATATTGCTTTTGAATATGTGAATGAGCCCCTGAGCGTCCATCCATGGTCATTAATTAATGAACAGTTTACACTGTATGCAACACAATGCAGCACAAGTCAGAGTCAACTGCAAGATAAGCATTAGAGACAAGAGAGATCATGAATGCCATCTGAGAAAATGGATGGATATTAGTTTTTAGAGCAATACAAAAATATGAACTGTAAAAGAAGAAAAGGCTGATTCTGTCTCCTTCTGTCACTAGAAAAAAACAGGTGTTTTGTAGGCTACAGCGTCACATGGAGGGAAGCTGAATGTTCCAGAGAGAGCGTTGGTGGCAGCCTGATGGTGTCTCATAACATGACTGAAATTATTTATAGTTAAAATATAACATTTGGGTGCAAGATAGTTGAGAGGGAGGCACATTAGACATTAGTTCAACGTTTTTAGACATGATTATAGCCATGTTTACTGTCAGAATCTATCAACTGTTAAACATAGTATTAACATATCATATTTTATTTGCAGTTTCGTACATTTTGAATTAAATTTTTATATCTTAATCTTTTAGCCAATAAAAGGGTTGAAGCTAGAGATTTATTATTATTATTAAAATTAAAATCTATAATTTATACATATTTGCTGGTTTTCATTATTGTAAGTTCAACATCTTTCCCACATCCTTTCCCCTCCTGTAGAATAAATAATTAATATGTCAATTAAAATAAGAATCAGCAGATTATAAAAAAAATGAAATCCAATGTTGTACTTTTATAGCATTCAATCACTTGTGCTTAAAATGAGTTAACTCTGACCTTGTTAGCCTAAATGTACTTTCCTGACCAACCTTTGTACTATTTGGTGTAATGTTGGTTTTGTGTGTACAGAACTGAAACATAAAAAAAAAACATGGACACAAGATCTTTCTGTCTCTTTCTTCACCTTCCTCATGGAAAGTGCAGTATTAGCTGTGACACATCGACCGGCCTCTCAGCAGGTCGTTGTCCGGCTCGTATAGAGCCACATAGCAACACGTCGATTCTTCAATGGGGTATACTTGCTACCTTTTGTGCCCAAAGGTCACAGCTATCTCTCCACTGTAGACAGCGGTGCCGGCGTGAGTGCCGCCATCTTTGTGCCTAAACATTGGCAGACAACCGACCATCTGCTGGGTTCATCTGATTCTGCAGCTTCAAAGGCCTGCTAGGCTCGCTGTTTACTATCCATGCACAAAAGTAACCTCCAATAAACTTGTGTGTGTACGTGTGTGTATAATCAAGGCCTTCTGATCAGTGGTGATCAGTCAACAGCTGCTGTTGCTAGTGACGCAGACTGCATTTTCCTCTCACTCACACACAATATTGGACTTGAGTTAATCAATCTGTCACTTCTTCTGCTTGACTACGCACAAGAATAGTCTGGTGATGGTTTGGCCTTATTGAGTGAGAGAGGGCTTTCACTGAAAGGTGGGATTTATCTAGACTGAATGTTTCAATAGCTTTGCTGACATGCAGAGACACCAAAGTGGGAAAATCACACCGCCCACCAGCTCAGGGCTGGTAAATGTTGTGTTGCTGAAGGTGTTGACTCTGCCTGGGCAAATGGCTGAAAAATGAAACCCACTTGGTTCTGTTTAAAAATATAATCAAACTAAAGTGGTTGAGAAAGAATGCATCTGTCAAATTAATGAAACTATTGCTGTTATTTCATCTGTGGTTGGACACATGACTACTGGTATTCAGGGTTAATGTCTTAACAAGACATGGATTTAGTGAAACCTTTACACCATGTATACAACTTAGTCAGTTTTCAGCTGATCAATGGTTTAAGTTCTTTTTGAAGCAGAAAAAAGGCAGACATTTTACATTCAACAGTTTACAGTTCACCAACTCAATTATGAGAATTTGCTGCTTTGTTTCTCTGACAAAATTTTAGTTCATACAAAACTGAAACTGAATTGACTTTAAATTGACTTGACCTAGGGCATGTGTTCCTGACCTATCAGGTCAGAGTCAGAACAAGGCTATGCTAATTGGATAATGGGAGAAGTATTGTGTGCAAAAGGGTTCTACTTTGTAAAAGACTGAATTAAACATAAGTTGCATCACAATCTCGAACTAAATAGGGCTGTTATATGTAGATAACTCTGGCCACACATGCTTGAGTGACAGTTCACTATCTCTCAAAGTCATGTCTGTATCTTTTCAAACAAATGACATGATTTTAATTTGGGTTGAAACAGCTCTGATGTGCTGCCAACATTTTCATTTTCAGCTTCAGCATACTACTGTGATTCAGTATTACATTTCAACAAAATGGGGGAATGCATAGAAAGGCTGGTTAAACAAAAATAAACTGTCAAAATATAGCAGCAGAGACAAAGATAAGCCAGACTTTTGGAACATAGTTACAGGCCATACAAGCCAGTGGCCAGTCAGATTTACCTTTAGCCTGAGTATACCCTACAATTCAACTTGTATCGTTGATTACAAGGCCAAAAGACCGAAGTTATGTCCCTAACATCTGCTGGTGGTCGCTAACACCTGCTAACATCTAACAGTAGTTGGTAATTTCATTTGTACAGAAGAACTTCAAACGTACAAGGAATATTCACCATCTTGTCCTAAACCATACTCCAAACACTCTGAATATCACATTTCCCATGATGCCAATTGGTTATTTAATTAAAAGAACACATAAGTGTGAATATAATATGGGGCGGTGTGGCCTAGGTGGTAGATTGGGGGTTATTCAACAAGAAGGTTGCCGGTTCGAATCCCACTCTTTCCCATCTGCATGCCGAAGTGTCCTTTGCAGGATACTGAACCCCTAAATGGCCCCTCATAAATGTTGAGTGTAATAATTGTAAGTCGCTTTGGACAAAAGCGTCAGCCAAATGACCTGTAATGCAATGTATAATAATCACTGAGTTAATGGTTAATTGTGTAAACATAGCTAAATCTGGCTTGGTTTAATTCTACAATCCTGTGGATAAAATCTAACACATTTGGGTATCAGCTTGACAGCGTCACGATTAACATGAATACTCAATGTGATTGGTTTTAGCTGGGTGTCAATAAACTGGCAACTGATTGAAACATTATTTGTAGTGATTTGGTGGAGCTGTTCCATTAAGACATTTCATGGAAGGTTAAGATCAACAATACTATCAGTCAAGTTGAAATAAAGGCACAGCACTTAAATCATAATTTTGTCGATCACGGGTTAAACTGTATAAAAGGACTGTCTATGGTGTTTACTACTGACAGACACCGTTCATCTTATTGGCTTTGTCTTGGCATGTGTATTGTTAAGGGCCCAAGGACAAGCAGTTTTAAATTTGGTTCCATCTGAAACAGGTGACCAGCGCTCAGTGGCAGATGGGACCCTATAAGTGGTGTTGTTGATCACGCCAACAAGGCATTAACACGGAAACAACTGATTATCCAGTTCAGGTTCTGCCTGATGAGTCAAGAATCACTGAACTTTGAATAAACAGATGAACAGCTCTTTGTGCAGCAGCAGGGGTTAGGCTTCTTGGTTCTGTGGACCGAGTCCTGCAGCTGCTCTTTACTTGCTGCAGCTCAATAACTGTAAGTCACTTTTAAAGATTCAGAAAGAAAGCTGCAACCAGCATCTCCACAGGCAGAACAAACAGCCCATTCCAAACAGGCAGGTTCACAATGGACACTGCACTATTTGCTTAATAATCCTAAGACTCAAGACTCCATATCACACATTAAAAGAAACAGAGCAATTTAATACTATACTCCATTTGTTTTCTGTAATTATTTATTTCCTTTCGAGACAACATGAGCTCGAGCCACATCTCATATTAGAGGTCATTTCATATCCACCTTACAGCTGTTACCTATTTCCATCTTCATGATTCTTTGCCATATGGTGCAGTGCCACAGGCAAACGCCTCTTGCAGCGTGTGCGTTTGAACCATTATTCTATCATCACACAACATTGTCATATCACACAGCCCTGGCCAGAGCTCATACTCAGTATTTGCATGTGTAAGCATTGGATGTGTTTGCATTTTGTAAGAAAACAAAGATGAACTATGACCCTGGAAGATCTTTCCACTGATGTCATAATTTTAAAAGAACGATTCTTTTCTGAAGATGGCGGCTTCATCGTTTTGGAAGGAAAAACACAGGCTTTGATCTCTAAATCATTAATGTCATTACCAGATTCCTTTTGTGAAGCCATTATCAGGCGTTTATGTTAGAGAGACATGAAACAGCAACAGAAGCTCAGTTCTGTGCATCAGCTGCTGGACTTTATGGTCAGAGGAAACATAATTCAGTCCAAAGTCTTTGTTCTTCTGTTCATTATAAGTCTTTAAAAGGATTTACAAGAATAAAGTGAAAGAAATAATTAACCATTAAGTAAAATAATATTTACTCCAGCCCAATAGGGCTAACCAAAAATTACAATATTTATGACTAGTATTAAATACCCTTACATTATTAATATCCTATTATATATATTATGATAATGTTTTTCTTTCATTATAATATCAATGATACTTGGGAACTACAGCTGCTTTTAAACTAAAATTATAAGTTGATTCATTGATTTATGGAAAATATTAATTTTTTGTGCCCCTCAAACGTGAGGATGTGATTCCTGCTTTTCTTTGTCTAATATCAAAAATAAAAATAATAATTTGAATTTAAAACCTTATATTGAGAAGTTGTGATGGATATTTTGATTTCATTGACACACAAAACTTGAAAATTGTCAGATGGATAAAGTGTGATGGACAAATAAAATGGTTTTACAGTGCAATGAAAAATGTATTGTGATGCAGCTATTACCAGAAAAGACAGATTACTACCTACGTTACTTTAAAATTTAAAAATATCAGATATCATTGTTGCTATTACACTCGTGGATGATGGATCAAGGACACCCTGCAGATGCCTCCATTGGATGTTTGATATTTAAAGCTGCAACTAATAAATGTTTTTCTTAACCACTAATGGACCACCTCATCGTCATTGGTCCAAAATAAGAAATCCTTTGCCATTGCTTTTCCTTAGTCATATATTTTATGCAACTAGGCAGCCAACTGGAGGGAAGATGATCTAGTTTATTTACCCTGGCACATGCACGACCAGTGTACATGAATGGCCATGTGATATGCATTTTCTGGTGTAGGATCGGCAGAGTTTATTTCTGATAAAGAGCTGAACCGCTTGTCTGGAAGGAAATCTGAATTGTATAAGAGAACGACTATTGATGCAGACCATCGGATACCATTTAAAGCTCTTGAACAGTTACTATGGAAGAGTGAACCTCCAACTTCCTTGACCATTTTGATAAAGCACACCGCTTTATACGATTTTCAGTTAGAAAACATGACTTTAACTACTAATCAATAAAGAGACATAATCAGTCAACTCACATTGCAAATAATGTCAAATCCATGTTAAGGCTATCGAGGTCACTGCATCAACTAAAACAAACATTTCTGTTTCACTCTCCACCTCCATCATCAAAACATAGACTGAGGGGATATCTGTCTGAGAAATAGCAGTCTGCCCTCCATAGAGCTGCAGAATATATGTTAGCTAAAACAGTTAATCAAATAATCAAGACAATTATCAGCAAGTTAATCAGAAAACAACTATTGCCAATACATTCCTTGCATTTCTTTGTCTTTTGTGATCATATCACCAGTATGCACATCCATACTCTTGTTGAGCAAACAATTTATCATTACAGAAAGAGTTGATTAATATATATTAACACATATTTTCTGAGCAGGAGGCTGAATAATGTGAATGCACAGGAGATGACAAATATGTGAGTTGATGGAAGATAGAAACGGGAAAATACAGGTATTTCCTTTCCAATTAAATATAAAGAAGCATGAAATCCTCACAATGGAGAACCTGATTGGTGTCTTCCATTGAGGACTGCCTGTCAAAAACAGCCTAATTAACCAACCAACGTGATACATTTTCTGTTTGGCTGCTTTAAGATAGCTGCTGCTTCTGGAGTAAAACTGAAGCACACGGACTGTTCAGGCACATTTCACCCAGTCTCTGCTCACCATCCTCGGAAAGGAAGCATGAACATATGAAATATATAAACAAAGACTGACTCAGAGAGGAAAGTGACTATTTCCAGTCATAGGAAAACCTACATCCCCACAGCTCTCACTTGTGTCAGAGCTGGGAGACTTGGCCACCCTGACCTCCGTCAGGAGATCACCCAGAGCCACAGTGCTGCCAACAGACGCACCAAATCCAGCTGCATTTCCCTGCACGTCTCCACCTCAGTCCCCGAATAACCATCAAATCTCCACCGACACACGGATGAGAGGGACCCCCACGAATGACGCGGCTCGTGTTACATCCAATGACACTAATAAAAGCGTCCATCTGGTGCGTGAGCATCCATCCTTACAGCCACAGTGAAACAACAGCTCCTCAGTCAATCAGCAGAATCCTGTGGATACTTTGCCTCTCACCAACAGCTCCACGCTGAGCCCACACTGAAGTGAGGCAGCAGCACTTTCTACTCACCTACAAGACACCGTTAGTTCAACTTTGGTGGCAGGTATGGCAGCGGTGAACGGGTCCGCGTCCCCAATGCACGCCATGTTCATCAGTCGATCACAAAGCGCCCCGTATCCAGCGCCCTGACGGCGGCATGAGAGGAGCCGACAGCAGCGGAAAGGATAGATGAATGAACGGGAAGCCTCGCGTGGAGAGGGGGAGAGAGAGACGAGCACGACGAGCCTCCTGATGTCTGAGAGAGAGAGACAGGCAGGGAGAGACTGAGAGGGAGATAGAGAACCGGGCAAGAGCAGGAGCTGCAGGGCGTCGGGGTCGAGCGCGCCTCTCTGTGCGCCTCGGTGCTCCTGTGGGGGGGGGGGGGAGAGAGAGAGCGCGGGGGGGCACACACATACACACAGATGCTGTATTTTACCGTATTTAGTCTGTTTTCATCTTTATATTATCTCATTTATATTATCACTTTTACTTATTTTATTACTAATATTATTATTGTTGTTGTTGTTATTATTCATATTACTGTTATTATCATAATTATTTTCCACATTAAGTTATAGTTATTTATGCTATTTTGTCTCTGACTGGTTTCTTGTATTTCATGTGGATGCAATTTCAAATGCACTTTCTTGCATGACATGCTGTACAAATCATGTTGTTGTTGTTATTATTATTATTATTATTATTATTATTATTATTATTATTATCATCATTTTTCTATTATTGTTTGAAGCACTGTCATTATTATTAAGATCCGGACCAGGTTTGATTCAATGTTTTGATTTAATATTGTCTTTGGAAATAACATTTAAATTATTTGTATTACAATTATTATGTTAACCTTGATAATAAGATTGTTTATCATTCATTTATTTCAAAGGGACAATAAACAAATGCACTTCACACATAATCACATAATTAACACATAATAAAGGATTTAGCTTGCAGCTAGCTATGGTGCAATAAACCTTTTTACACATAGTCAGCCTGTACTATAATGTAGTGTTGAGTGCTGTCTTTTAGGTTGTGGTGCGTAATAATAAGTGCAAATCAAATAACTAAAGAAGGAACACATGTTCAACTCAAGATAATAGCCGCTCTATTCAAATATCGTTGTTGCAAAAGGCTAGCTATATTAGCTATGCTGCTAACTAGCATGTTTGGACAACAGGAGCTCAGTTAAACACTTGCTCTGACAGTATTTGCAGGAGATATACAGATCAGTCTGGATGAAAAACATACCTGCTACACCATGCATAAAAAGAAAGAAAGATTTTAAGACATTTCCATGACTGAGGTCAGTTTCCTCTACAGTTAGCTGATTGGCGGCCATGTTGTTTCTTATTCAGCTACGGAGGTACAACTTAGAAAGCTTTTATTGAATTTTTCTTCCAGATGGTTAAAGGCAAATTGAATGTCATGCTTATATTTCAAATATATAGTATTATATCTATAACAAAAACACTGCATAGACAAAAGAAAAAAATGTGAATTCTGTGTAAAGACCCAAATTTGATACAATGAAAAAGAATGGCTAATGGTTTATTCAAGAGTTGGTTTCAGGGTTTAAATTGAGGTGAGGATTGAGGGCTGTGTGTACAAAATGTAATTATAATTAGTACTCCTAAGTAGTCTATATAAATGCAAGCACCATTTGTGAGTAGGGAATAACATGAGATCCATTCAAGGTTTAACATTTAATATAGGGTGAGGACGTTTTCTGGTTTCACGTCAGGTCTTAGACTAAGACTACTGGGTCTGATATATTTACGGTTAAGGTTGTGGTAGGCCTCTAGAAAAACAAAGGAAATCAATGCATAGTCTTTGCAAGTGTAAAAGCCAGTGTGTGTGAAGGTTTGTTGCCAGTGACGTAAAAGTGCTTTCAAGAGGCCCTGCAGAAGTGGACGACCATCACACAGATGATGAGATCATGTATTTCAAGTTCAAGAATGCAGCCTTGAACAAAATAGCCACAATAGAACTGCAGGTGGTTAAAAAGGTTGTTGGATCAATAAGCTCATTGACTACTTTGCTGGGAGCTGAGATTCATGGATTTTTAAAACACACATTTGGGACCTTTTTTTAACAGCAGCAACTTTCCTCTTTACTTCTTCCCTTCCCATGAAAATGAGATTGTTCTTTTGGTCTAATTCTGGAGGCAGTATAAGAAGACCCAGTGTGTAACAATGAAATTAATTATTTTCTCAGCAGTATTTTTGCAATAACTGCTGAAAAACAAGCTATTTTGTTGTTTGATTACTGTATTTAATAATGTTATGAGTATTTCTAATCAGATTAATGACCTGTTTAAAGGCTGATTTCTACCACACAAAAAATTTATACAGACATAAAACAAAAATCAAGCAAAATTAACGGATCAATTCAGCTTTAATATTAGCTCATTAGATTTGTATGACACCAAAACAGCTGCTGATGGATTTTTGGGCTGCGCTGGGATTTAAAAGGATTGGCGCCCCGATCGAGGAGTCTGAAAAGTTGAACACCGCCATTTTCTGATATTTTTACCTCAATTTATTAGAAATCCGCAAGGGATCATACCACACTAGATGTGGTTTATCATAATTCTGTCCAGCTGCAACTAGTACAACACACTCTAATCTGCACCCACCTGGAGTTTGCTGCTTCCTTCAACAACTGTCAGGTATGAAACATGTGTCGCAGGAGCTGGTGCCGCTACCAGAGCTGAGAGGGTTGATAACACTGTGATTGGACAGCTGTAAAGAGTGCTGCATTGGGGACAGACAACCAAAACCACCTGAGCAAAACAAACTCAATTTACCAGCCCAGCATGAACCACAGAGCTAAATATAGAAATATATGTGTCAGCCTCAGTTAGTCTGAAGAAACAGACAGAAGGTTTATTCTGCAGGTCAAACACCTGTTCTGTGGCTGGGTGTTTTCTCCGGGGTCAACATGTATGTTCCAGCCTGTAATTAACTGCTGAGATGATTTAAAACCACACATAATAGCCTTACTAAGAATGGTCGACATGACAGCTCCCCAAAAGTGAAACCAAACCAACTGGATCGCCCCCTGGTGACAGACTGCAGTGCAGTTCATAAACCCAATCCTCCTTAGTGTTATTGACATGAGCCAACAAAATAAAAGCCAAGGTCATATTAGATATTTTTTCGTCAGTGATGGATTCTGTCATTTTAGGCAGTTCAATCCCAGGGTTATTGTTTCTGATAGGTTCCGCCAAGGAGGTTTTCATGTTTATTTGTTTGTTTGTGTGTTAGTTGAGAGGATTTCACAGGAACTACGGGACAGTTCACCATAAAACTTTCTGCAAGGCTTCAGCAGGTTCAGAGCAGAAGCCATGCAGTCTTGGTGCAGATATGGATGAGGCGGATTCACTTTCTTGAACAATGTGATTAGGAGTTTTTTTTCCAACAGATTTCCCAGGGTATACATTTAATAGTATATTTAGATTATGTAATGCAGAACATCCATTTTGGTCATATAATATGTTATCATATTTTCCACCTTACCAAAAATACATTGTCATCTGGATAAATACTATTGCAAGCTGTTGCACTCAGTCGTTTCTGTCTAAGATTGTAAAAGGGCCTCTCAGTGCTGTATTGATTTTTTTCTTTTTCACCGAGCTGACACCGACTTTTTGCATGTTAGCATTGCAGCCATTTCTCTGAGTCACCTTCTGGATGAGGGAGCTTAATGTGGCTTCCAAAATGTTCAGGGCAAATTGATGCACCTGGCTTTTTACACAGAGGACAAAGAACGGCAAGATGATATGACTCCTATTTGTCTCTGAGATGATACGAAAAAAAGAGGATAAGAAAGAACCAATACTAATCAACCATTTCTATCAGGCTATATCTCAGAATATTTTCCTTTTATGAGAATTTCATCTAGGCTGAGTACAGAGAGAGAATGAGCGTAAAGACTGTTTGAAGAACCTTACCTGTGAAAATTAAAACAAGTGCTGATGCTGCGTCAAGAACAAGTCGACATTTAAAAAGATTCAAGTGCAACAGCTTCACACATTGAATTGCTGTTTTTCTGTCATTGACAGTACACTGTGTTCTAGCTAAGGTCTGTCTGGCTTTAAAGAAAATCAAGGTAATTAAAGCTGCAAGCAAAGTTGGACGGGCTCCTCACTCCCGCTGCTTCACGGGCTGCACGCTGGACATCACCTGACAGAGCTGTTGCAACCATCAGACACTCCACGAATAAGTGAGATGTCCTTTCTTGTGTGTGGGGCGGTAGATATAAGTATCAAATTCTGTGTCCACTATATTGCTCTAGTGAGCATGCACCAAACCTACATTTTGTCACTGTGAAATGTGGACCAGACCATGACATTTCATGTACCTGGAATGATGATTACTATACTGGGCTGACTTTCTGTTGCACCATGACTATGATTGAATATTGGCTTGTAGAAGTCCTCAAGCTGGGACTCTAGGAAAATGTACATTTGTATTCAGTCATTCTTGGCCTGATATATCTGGCCTTCAAATGTAGGTGAAATGTGATGTGAAAACTAGTTAAAGTCAAATGTTGTAGAAAGGCTCTAGTGAGGAACCTTGTCCAAGTGTCAAGGTGAATATGGCAACGACAATTTATCTAAAACTCAAAATCGGTTTGTCACCTCAACATTGTCTTAGGACAATTCTGACCAGTTTAAACAGGCACATCTATTTAATCTGATGGAAGACAGGACTTTTATCAAACACTAGAATATAACTCAGTAGAGTGAATTCTTTCACCAAGGCCCAACAGTCCCCTTTAGTTCAATCAAGCTTCAATTTTCACAGACTTTCTCGATGCCTTTTTTCCCATCACTAGTCATGGGTTGATTGGTTCTTCCAGTAGGCGCTATAACCGTTTCAAAATTGGCCTGTAGATCTCTTCCAGACGGGACTCTTATCAAACACACGAAATTGGTAATGATCTGTCAGGGTAGAATCTATAACAGTACGTGGCAAAGAATTAAAATTCGACATGCTGCCATGGTGAAAACACACAATATTCATCGTAGGACATCAAGGTCTTAGAGCGTTTCTGAAAAAACCTCACTATAATTAAAAATCTTAACAGGGAACGTGGCTGAGATCATTGTACAGAGCGTGGCTTTAGACTTTGGTTCTGTTGGGAGCGATGCTGGGCCAGATTCATCTCAGCTCCTCACAGTATTAGCACACTAGTAGGTCATACAGCAGCTTAGGGAGCCATGTAGAGGAAGTGGTGGTTTGGATCATTTGTAATAATGAAGGTGATGGTGATTTAGAGACAAACCCCTTGATGCTGCTGCCTGATATATGAACTTTAATATCGCTTCATTACGACTTCACCTCCTCCAAAGTAATTTCTAATAATCTCTCTGCGTACTAGATTCTTATTGGTCATAAAACCCTTACAAATTTTAGGATTAATTCAATCAAAACAATGTTATTATCTTACATCAAAGTTCATTCATGACAGTAAGTTTCTAGTTTGTGTTGTATTCTTTAAGGTTCCAGTGCCTGTGAATTGTGAGCTTTGAATTATATTCATGCTCCAGTGCCACAAATAGATTCCAAGTTATTAGAATGTGAAACCCCTCTGACTGCTCCTAATTGCTCTCTCCTCAATCTCTCCTTCCCCTAATTTGCCAAATTGAGACTGTGATAGATGTATGGAGTTCTTCCAAACTTCATTATCCTCCTTACCCCCGCCTGACGGCTGAGAACATTGTCTATGACTAACGTTGGGCAGGCAAGAATAATTCACACCCACAACCCACTTACACACAGATTCATTTTGAATCATAGAAAAACATCCCAAACTTTACCAACATCTCAAATATATTAAGGTAGAATGAACATGTAGTTCAATTATATTTTGACTTGTTATTATTAATGAAAACCTATATACTTTCATCATTGATTACTCAAATTATTCTTTTCTTAATAAATCCATCATTTGGACACATCCGAAATCAGTGACAGAAACATTCCTTGAGCCCACACATCATGTCATCAAATTTACCATCAAATGTTTTGGTACCTTTGCTGGAAAATATACTTAAACAATGAATTGATTGCTAAATAACAGATGATGTTTCCACTAATAAAATCTAGGGCTTGTTATCCTGGAAAGTCTATCAAGGTCAGGCTACACTTTGAAAGTATGCTAAATGCCCATCCCCTCCCATTGGCCCTCTTGTCAAAGCTGCGGCCCCAAAACGCAAGAACCGTGCATTGACTGACAAACTGCTAGAAGCCCACTCTCTGTGACTCGCTCGCTAACCTTCTACTCTGCTTTAGCACTGTAAGTCTCCCCAGCTGAAGACTCTGGTCATGTGAGAGCATGGGCAGGGTGCACTTCATATGAACAATGCAGCAGGAGATTCTCAGCTCAGATGTGTCCACAACAAAATAGAAGTGTCCGGCGCGTCCAGGTGAGGGGTTGGGCCCGGATGAAACGCACAACTGCAGCGCTGCAAAGATCATGTGTTTCTGTTAACATCTCATCAACACCAAGGTCCATTGGCGTCTTATATGTGTATGGATGCTCTCTTTCATCCGAATTGATTTCATCCTAAAGTGATTCGTTTTGATAATTTTCTGTCTGTCATGTTTTGGAAACATCATCAACCTACTCACTTACTAGGAAATCCTGCTGTTCTCTTACACCAACGCAGACATTATCCAGAGTTTTTAAATGAGACATTTGTTATTAGGATTAACCCCTTAAGATGTAACATTTGATTCTCAAGAGGGTCCAGAACACAATAATACAAATACATTTAGACAACATATTAAAAACACACACACACTCACATACACACATGAAAGTCCTGACTCTGACATTTGTGTATTCACAAGCGGCTCCTCTGTTCTGAAAACAGCTTTAGTGAAAACCAATCATTTCATGAGTCAGAAAACAATTACTGGTGATGTTGACACCTCACTTATCTTTGCAGCTCTCGTATTTATGCAACGTCATGCAGCTTGAAGGAAGATTTGTTTCTATTGTGAGGTGCAATATAATATAATGTCTATACAAGTCCAAACCAATTGTATAATATTTATTGTAGTACAGTTTAATGTGATGAATAGGATTTTCTGAACAAAATGGGCACATAAAGGAAATATCAGCACCCTCAGTAAAAATCACCTGTTCCCTTGTTGCTTAGCACAGTGTAAAAGGCTGTTTGAAATCTGGTTTGTGCTGAGGCAGGTCACATTCTCTCTCTGAGGGGCAGAGATCTGCTTGGCAATGAGCAGCAGTAGGGCAGCGATCTAATTGTGCACATCCTTGCATCTTGAGAAACAGCTGGTTGTGCTGTTTTGTCTTTAATGAGGATTAATAGACCCACATCAAAGAAGAGGCGACTGACCAATGAGCTTCTGTGTTTCTCTCTGGGAAGAGGTCAGGTGGATAACCTCAGAGTTTCTAGCTGCAGCCCAGCACACAAGCACAGAAGGTCGTAGCTTAGTTTCAACAAGATGAACTTCAGTTCAAGTGATTTTAAACAGCGTTCAGCGTGTTGAGACTTCGTCAGTGACATCCACACACACACAACACTCTCACACTCGCATCAGGAGGCGCCCTCACTGTCACAGGCATCAAACAGTATGCAGATCCATGACGGACCAAACTAGATGGCCTCCCAAGTCGTTTATTAAGCCTCTGAACAAAGTCTGAGTGTGTGAGTGATCTCACTGGATTGTGACAGCATCACATCTATGTGTTATTGTGGCACAATATCACTTGTAATATGAGGTCTCTTTATATAGACCAAAATATGGGCTCTACACTCTGTACAACGTACTTTGATTTGATACTTTATTGGTGCCTTTAACTTATATTGTTTACTATATAACTCACCAGGTGTTGGTCAGTAAATCCACCACTTTAGTCCTTGCTGAAATATCTCAACAGCTAATTGAAGCATTCACATTACATTCGGTTCAGACATTCCTCAAGGGATGAATCCAAGTGAATCTGGTGACCCCTCGACTTCTCCTATAGTTCCCCAAATACATTGACTTGTTTTTTGAGTGGAATGTCCTCAAAGCTGTTGTATAGACTTAGACTTAGAGTTAGTTATTGGGGAATATATGTATCAGCTACTTAACTAGATACAATTTGGTTTAAAACCTTATGATTCGACTTTTGTTAATTTTAGCATTTAATGTTAAAAACCAATTAGAATGTGTGACGAGCAGGGACATTGCTGTGTGTTGGAGTGTCACGGAAGCAGCGACTGGCTTTGACAAACCTTGGCTGATGTTAGACATCACATGCAGCCCCTCCAGATAATGTCAGATTAAGCAGAGTTCAGTGCAGCTTTAGTGACAACCTAACTTGGTCCATATGCAGTTACTGGTCATGTTTATCAAAGTCCTGTGAGGACCACAGACACCGGCAAATTTTCTTCACTTTATTTGTCATTGACTGATAAATAAAATACTATGAGATTCAATTCCACTTGATGGCAGAGAAAAAGTTCCTAACTATACAAAATAAAAACAAAATAGATACAATCAGCAGCTCACAAATACAGTGTTTCCAGAAACAAGAGGGATACCGGTCTCCCTCTGTCGAGGCTCAGTTAACCACACTGGGATGACATTTTTTTAATCAGCTAATCAACACATACATTTCTATAGAAAACAGCACGTTACGTAGGAAGATTACAGGCCACACAGCTCTGACTTGCACTGGTCCATCTTTGAACCTTAAGAGAGATTATAAATGCATAATTAAAATCCACCTGAGGCTTTTTCATTTTAGCTCCTCTGTAACTGCACCACAAGTCAGCCTTATAGAATGGAGTGGGCTATAAAGTGCTAGTTTAACATCACCTGTACACATGTGAAATGTACCTACTATCATATTGGCTTGTGAATTCATACAACACAGACAAATGCTCCCTGATACCGTGACCCAGATGTTTGACTTTGTCCTCCACAGTGGCTGCTTGGTCCAACATAAAAACATTTTGGAAATAAATCCAAATCTTTGGTTTCAGCAATTATGAATGCTCTTCTTGGGGTTAAACTTTATATCAAACTGCAAAACCATCATATATGGTTGATAAGCCTGTCCCCCACCACACACACAGTCTTACACTCCTGTAACAGGAACAGTATTCCACCCTACTCCTGGAGACCTTTTAATGACTCTGAGTAGTTTGCTTGGTCAGCAGCATTTCCACTGCTGACAAGAAGAGACGGGACAGACTGATCAGGACCAGCTTGGTCCTGGGATACCAGCTTGACTCAAGATTCAAGATTCAAGATTTTTATGTCAAATGCACAACAATAACATTAAGCAGTGGCTGGCAGTGAAATGCTTGAGTCTCAGGCTCTCTTCTAACAATGCTCAAGTAATTACAACCTATACAATAAAATAAGATAGAAATCGTGTAAAATAGAATAAAATGGAATATCAAAATTTAAAATAAGAAAATAATGTATATATATCTAAATATATATAAACAACTGAGGAGAAAGTAAAAGAACAAAAGTGCAAATATGCAGATATGTCACATGTCCTTCCTTCCTGCAGCAGTAATGTACAACCAGCTCTACTCCCATTAAAAACTACATGCACCACCATTATGGACTGCACTTTAACACTTTAACATTGCTGATCTGTGCAATACACAGTGCTATTTTCATCTGTCTGTGCAATATCAATAGTTAATTTGCATCCAGTCACTGTACATATTCTCACACTGCATATATTTCTTCCTGTCTTTACTCTGTACATATTTGTTTAATTACATTAATATATTTCTATATTTTTGCTATTCCTTACACTTAAGTATTTCATGTTACATATAACTTGCTGATATCTTTTTGACTCTTGCTCATGTAAGACTGCAAATTTCCCCAATGTGGGAGTAATAAAGGATTATCTTATCTTATCATATCTTTGATAACCAAACGGATTGTCAGTGGTCATAACATATTATTGAAGTTCATCCAAGACAAGTTGGTCTTAGTACTTCATGAAAGTACCCTAATATAAAACAACTCGTAATGTCATTAATGTCCCTCATGCGTGACAAGGCGTTGATTGGAGTGTGGGCACAGTTCACAGAGAACTTGTTTGGAGCTCTCCATCCACAGCGACCCAAAGGGGTTCACAGGCAGGAAAATGATGTCGCCCAGACTCTGATTCTTAATTTTCACCAGTAAGAAGTTAAAAAGATCCATCTTCCACATTAACTTTGCCATCATCAGTCGTATCCAGTGGCGGTTTAGGGCACGGGCGAACCGGGCAGCCCGGGTCGGCACCTTCCCATGTCACGTGGTGGGCGGCACGAGTAATCAAAAAAAGTAATCTGGCCCACGAAGCGGTTTTTCTATTATCTGTCATATCACTGTGTGTGGAATTGGCAAATTGGCGCCACTGCAACTGCAGCGCCCCTGCTTGATGCTGTGTGAGAAAGGGAGGGGGCACACACTTATTCATTATTCGTGTGCAAGTCGCTCCCAGCCACAAATACAAACACACTCACAAGACCACGACGTTGCAATTACAACTTTTTTAACATCACACACACTGTATCAGCAAAAAAAAACAACCATGGACAAGTTTCTAATTCCTAAAATTCAGGCAACCGTTGCGCCAGTTGCGAAGAAGCCAAAGCTTTACAAATATGACGAGAGCTATTTGAAGTTTGGTTTCACCGTCACTGGCACCACTGAGCAACGTTCTCAGTTTGCATCTAAGAATCGAGACATTTCCAGACATCTAATGTGGAACGTAATAAAACTGAACCCTTTCAGGAAAAAAACTAAAACTTAGGAAAAACAAAACTTGCTCTGAGCACTGAGCTGTGATGTGCGCCGCACTTAACAGTGTGGCACACATCATCCTGCCACCCACATCATCCTGCAGCGCACATCATCCTGCGGTGCACTTCATCCTGCAGCACACATCATAATGCAGTGCACTTCATCCTGCAGCACATCGCCCTGCAGCGCAGATCATCCTGCTGCGCACATCATCCTGCGCACACTTCATCCTAAGGCACACATCATCACTTCATCCTGCAGCGCACATCATCCTGCAGCGCACATCACCCGCAAATCGTCCTGCGGCTCACTTCATCCTGTGGCGCACGTCATACTGCGGCGCACTTCATCCTGAAGCGCACATCATCATGCAGCCCACATCATTCTGCTACGCACATCATCCTGCGCGCACTTCATCCTGCGGCACACATCATCCTAAGGCACACATCAGCCTGCGGCGCACATCGGCGCACATCATCCTGGCGCAGTTCATAGTGAAGCGCACAACACCCTGCCGTGCACATCATCCTGCAGCGCACATCATCCTGCGGTGCACATCGGCGTACATTGTTCTGCGCCGCACTTCATAGTGCAGCACACATTATCCTTCAGCGCACTTCATCCTGCAGCGCACATCATCCTGCAGCGCACATCATCCTGCAGCGCACTTCATCCTGCTGCGCACGTCATCCTGCAGCGCACATCATAATGCAGCGCAGTTCATCCTGCAGCGCACATCGTCCTGCAGCGCACATCATCCTGCAGCGCACATCATCCTGCAGCGCACATCAGCCTGCGGCGCACATCCGCGCACATCGTCCTGGCGCACTTCATAGTGTAGGACACATTTTCCTTAGGCGCACTTCATCATGCAGCGCACATCACCCTGCAGCGCACTTCATCCTGCAGCGCACACACATCATAATGCAACGCACTTCATCCTGCAGCGCACATCGTCCTGCACATCATTCTTCAGCGCACGTCATCCTGTGGCGCACGTCGTCCTGCAGCGCACATCATAATGCAGGGCATTTCATCCTGAAGCACATCGTCCTGCGGCGTACATCATCCTGGTGTGCACATCATCCTGCGCACTTCATCCTGCCACACATCATCCTAAGGCACACATCATCCTGCTGCGCACATCGTCCTGCTGCGCACTTCATAGTGCAGTGCACATTATCCTCGGCGCACTTCAGTGTGCAGCGCACATCACCCTGCTTGAGCACATCATCCTGCAGCGCACATCAGCCTGCGGCGCACATCATCCTGCAGCGCACATCATCCTGCGGCGCAAATTGGCGTCGTCCTGCGGCGCACTTCATAGTGCAGCACACATTATCCTTCAGCGCACTTCATCCTGCAGCGCACATCATCCTGCAGCGCACATCATCCTGCAGCGCACATCATCCTGCTGCGCACGTCATCCTGCAGCGCACATCATAATGCAGCGCAGTTCATCCTGCAGCGCACATCGTCCTGCGCACGTCATAGTGTAGCACACATTTTCCTTAGGCGCACTTCATCATGCAGCGCACATCACCCTGCAGCGCACTTCATCCTGCAGCGCACACACATCATAATGCAACGCACTTCATCCTGCAGCGCACATCGTCCTGCACATCATTCTTCAGCGCACGTCATCCTGTGGTGCACGTCGTCCTGCAGCGCACATCATAATGCAGGGCATTTCATCCTGAAGCACATCGTCCTGCGGCGTACATCATCCTGGTGTGCACATCATCCTGCGCACTTCATCCTGCCACACATCATCCTAAGGCACACATCATCCTGCTGCGCACATCGTCCTGCTGCGCACTTCATAGTGCAGTGCACATTATCCTCGGCGCACTTCAGTGTGCAGGGCACATCACCCTGCTGAGCACATCATCCTGCAGCGCACATCAGCCTGCGGCGCACATCATCCTGCAGCGCACATCATCCTGCGGCGCAAATTGGCGTCGTAGTGCGGCGCACTTCATCGTGCAGCGCACTTCATCCTGTGGCACACGCCATCCTGCAGTGCAGATCATAATGCAGGGCACTTCATCCTGCCACACATCATCCTAAGGCACACATCATCCTGCCGCACACATCAGCGCAAATCGTCCTGCTGCGCACTTCATAGTGCAGCGCACATTATCCTTGGCGCACTTCATTGTGCAGCGCACATCACCCTGCTGAGCACATCATCCTGCAGCGCACAGCAGCCTGCGGAGCACATCGGCGCACATCATCCTGGCGTGCTTCATAGTGCAGTGCACATTATCCTGCTGCGCACATCATCGTGCAGCGCACATCATCCTGCGGCCCAAATCGGCGTCGTCCTGCGGCACACTTCATAGTGCAGCACACATTATCCTTCGGCGCACTTCATCCTGCACCGCGCACATCATCCTACAGCGCACATCATCCTGCTGCGCACATCGTCCTGCAGCGCACATCATCTTGCAGCGCACATCCCCGCACATCATCCTCCACATCATCCTGCGGCGCACATTAACCTGCTGCGCACATCATCCTGGCCACATCCTCCTGGGGCGCCCGCACTTCTGCCTTCGGTGCACATCATCCTGGGGCCACATCATCCTGTGGCGCACATCGTCCTTCTGCGCACTTCATCCTGCAGCGCACATCATCCTGTCGCTCAAATACCCGCACATTGTCCTGCGGCTCACTTCATCCTGCGGTGCACGTCATTTTGCGGCGCACTTCATCCTGCAGCGCACATCATCATGCAGCCCACATCATCCTGCTGCGCACATCATCATGTGGCGCACTTCATCCTGCAGCGCACTTCATCCTGCAGCGCACATCATCATGCAGCCCACATCATCCTGCTGCGCACATCATCCTGTGGCGCACTTCATCCTGCTGCGCACATCATCCTGCAGCGCACATCGGCGCACATCGTCCTGTGGCGCACTTCATAGAGCAGTGCACATTATCCTTGGACACACTTCATCCTGCGCGCACTTCATCCTAAGGCACACATCATCCTAAGGCACACATCATCCTGCCGTGCACATGAGCGCACATCGTCCTGCTCTGCACTTCATAGTGCAGCGCACATTATCCTCGGCGCACTTCATCATGTAGCGCACATCACCCTGCAGCGCACATCATCCTGCAGCGCACATCATCCGCAAATCGTCCTGCGGCTCACTTCATCCTGTGGCGCACGTCATTCTGCGGGGCACTTCATCCTGCAGCGCACTTCATCCTGCAGCCCACATCATCCTGCTGCGCACATCATCCTGCTGCTCACATCATCCTGCGCGAACTTTATCCTGCAGCCCACATCATCCTGCAGCCCACATCATCCTGCTGCTCACATCATCCTGCGCGCACTTCATCCTGCTGCTCACATCATCCTGCGCGCACTTCATCCTGCGGCACACATCATCCTAAGGCACACATCGTCCTGCGGCGCACATCGTCCTGCAGCGCACATCATCCTGCAGCGCACTTCATCCTGCTGCGCACGTCACCCTGCTGAGCACATCATCCTGCAGCGCACATCAGCCTGCTGCGCACATCCGCGCACATCGTCCTGGCGCACTTCATAGTGTAGCACACATTATCCTTAGGCGCACTTCATCGTGCAGCGCACATCACCCTGCTGCGCACTTCATCCTGCAGCGCACTTCATCCTGCACCGCACATCGTCCTGCACATCACCCTCCCGCGCACTTCATTCTGCGGCACACTTCATCCTGGCGCACATCATCCTGCAGCCTACATCATCCTGCTGCGCACATCATCCTGCGGCACATCATCCTGCGCCGCACTTCATCCTGAGGCGCACATCATCCTGCGGCTCACTTCATCCTTTGGCGCACATCATCGTGTGGCGCACATCATCCTGCTTCGCACATCATCCTGCAGCGCACTTCATCCTGCGGCGCATATCATCCTGTGGCTCACATCATCCTGCCGCACTTCATCCTGCTGCGCACTTCATCCTGCAGCGCACATCATCCTGCAGCGCACATCATCCTGCTGCCCTAATCATCCTGCTGCGAACATCATCCTGCGGTGCACTTCATCGTGCCGCACACATCATCCTGCTGCGCACTTCATCCTGCGGCGCACATCGTCCTGCGGCACACATCATCCTGCCGCACCTCATCCTGCTGCGCACTTCATCCTGCAGCGCACATCATCCTGCCGCCCTAATCATCCTGCTGCGGACATCATCCTGTGGTGCACTTCATCGTGCGGCACACATCGTCCTGCGGCACACATCATCCTGCCGTACTTCATCCTGCTGCGCACTTCATCCTGGTGCACATCGTCCTGAGGAGCACATCATTCTGGGTCTCGCCTGGGGGCAATTCCATGTAGAACCGCCACTGGTAGTATCAGATCAAAATGTAGCTAGCCTCTCTGCACCTCGTCCATCTTTCAAATATAGATAATGTGAATGGCCCTAATGACCTTATCATGGTGTACCTCACCACTCGCAATGGGTCCAGCCCCCCCCCCACTGCAACCCATAAAGGTTTAGTGTTGGATAATGGTGGATGGTTTTTATTGATGAATAAATGTGTAAGCAGCCGCTAGATGTGGAACTAAGCGGTTAAGTCCAGCAAAGGTCTCTCGTTGAATAAGCAGGTATTTAAAGATATATCCCTATCCTTGCTTTACATATTGGATTGTAGAAGGTACACGATGTTCGACATTAAAAATTTAAAATGTTGAGCATAATTTAACTGAAACGTTTGATAAGGTGGAGCAGCTAGTGTGTTGGAGGATTTGCCTCACTCATTTTGAAATATGTCCCAATGTCCAAATTATGCAGACTGAGTTTATTTTCCCTGACATGGCAAATTGTGGATGAAATATTCTTGTGTAAAATTCATCAATAACGGAAATGGTTTAGTTTTGATTCTTACTTTATCTGAAGCTTGGAAAAGAAAACGAGATGGATACTTAATGAACTTTTACTCCAATTTGTCCGGCACTACATATGTATTTTGTCAGTGATTTATGAAAGATGTTGTACATGATGATAACCCTTGCATTTTAATGTGAAAAATGATTAAGTGACTTCTGACTTCACTTGATGGTGATTGTTTGACTGTTCATGAAATGCTCATGTCTTCAGATAAATTAATGGATTTTGGAAGAACCATATAAAACACATTATAAAATGATTTCATCCCGAAACAGAAGATACTATTGTTTACCTTTAGTATCTGGGAGGACTGTCTGTCATCCAGGTCATGGTATGTTCAGGAGTAGTACTAGTATCTGCTTGTGTTTCTTTAAGATGTTTCCCATCTCATCGAAGAGGCTTCTTGGACTGATAATAGAGTTGCTATTAAGAAGAATCATGCATCTCTATTCAACTCTACTGGCAGCCAGCTAAAGAGCAAAAAACTGAAAAGGAAACCTGCCAGACATATTTATGTAGGAAAAATGATATTTACCCTACATGTGAGAAACCGATGACCTTCACGTCAAATAACAAGGATGCTCTGTCAGATCTGCATCGGGATAAATTTATGAACAATGTGAACATGAAGACAGTAATGAAGCTGCTGTACAAATATAAGCTCCACCAAGTTTTGAGGAATGGTTGATCTTCTCATTGTCTCTTAAACAAAAAAATGAAAAAAAAGAGGAAGAAAGAATAAATAGGTATTATTTTTCCAAATTAGTGGTGGTCAACAGCTTCACAGAAATTCCTTCTAAATGTTATACGACACATTAACAGAAAATATATTTGTTATACTAGCTAACCTGCAGGTATATTAATAGCAGAGATAAGACTTTAAAAACCACACAGAATTGTTTGTTTTTGACAGATGGCGTTTATTCTCACCAGGCATCTGACATTAGAATTGCTAGAGTCCGCCACTTGGGATTGGCAGCTGAAACTCCAGAAAGGAAGGCCCAAAATGTGGAACAAGGACAGCATAACAAAACAAAGAAGAAAAGAATTTACAGTAACCTTTAGCCACTATAACCAAAGTGTAACTCTCGTGTTCAGATCGGTGGTCCCACAAAACTAACAATCAGTCAGATTCTTCTCAAAACACATTGTTTACATACATCAGATATGTATTTTGAATAATGTCTACAGCTGCTGTTTCACTTAACATTCAAAAGTGACGGCACACAATCGTGACAGAAACAGATAATGGAGACAGGGAGTGTGTCTCAGAGCATGGTGATCAGATGGGGTAAGGCTCACTACATGGGCAGAGTCTGAAGATCTCTTCTCTCAGAGAAACTAAAAGATGCTATTACATATATATATATATATATATATATATATATATATATATATATATATACATACACATTGCTAAGGTACCGAGTGGACCTCACCTGGAGTCCACGACAAGAAGCCCTCTCATAGGGTGAAGGAAGGTGAGCACATGACTTAGCAGCAGGAGAAGTAGACTCAGTAGTGTGGGTTCAGTGATTGTTAACAGCAACGTGTGAAGAGTGAACACACAATTTTTCACTTACAAAGAAACAGGTGTAGAATATCCTGCTCATATTTAGGAAATGTCAAAAACTTATCACGTCTGTTTTCACAAGTGCTCAAGAGATATATGAACAGTTTGACATTTTGGGAAATACATTTATTTGCCTGCTCGCAGAGTTTGACGACAATCTCAATGCTAGTAAATATGAAACTAAAAACTTGTGAGAATAAAAAGGGACGTAGCCTTCCATTTGTCAGGACGACACATGACCTCACCAGACGTACTATGGTAGCGATTTTCTCACATATCTCTCACACAGAAATTAGAGGGTATACACAGGTTTTTCTAAGCCCAGGTAAATCCGCAAAAAAAGGCGATTGACTCATCTTCATCTCCCCCCCAGTGCTTATCATTCAACGCCCCAAGCGCACAGAAATTAAAGGTGCTCTCTCATCTCGGAGGCACATAAAACCTGTGTCATTTGGCCCGGGAGTGAATGCTGATTGAATCCATTGCCATTGCAGACAGATAACTCCTAGCAGGCAAGCGAATAATCACATCCCCCATAATGTCAAATGTCTCCTCGAAGCAGGTTTGTGACTGTAAAGTGTGTTTTGTTCACCAGTGCAGGACAGCAAAGACAACCAGTTAGGAAGAGACATTAAGTGGATATGTTGTTTCGACACAAAGTAAAGACACTTTTGATAGTAGTGGGGGGGTTGGGGGGGTTGGTCCTGCTTCACTTGCAGAGAAACAATCTAAAGACACTGGAGAACTGGGTTGTGAAGACCAGCTACCAACCTGTTAGCTCTGCCACCTTCTTCTCTTCCTCCTGTTTTTTTCTACCACCCTTCCCCTGGGTAGTTGTGTGTCTGTTTTTGTGTTGTTTTCGTGGCACAGCACAGAGCAGTGTTAAACTCTTAAGCATTTTGAAATGTGATTGGCAGAAGCCTCTGAGAATACAGAGTGTAACAACACAGCTATTGACATTAGTGTTTCCTCTTGGCGCAGTCATAAAGGTTACATCGCAATGAAGGTGTGTTTTAGGGCTGAGCATTGGGATTCAGAGGTAAGGGGTCAAAGTGCAGGGAAGCATTATCACTGGATGCTGTTGATGTCCTTCCATAGTCAAACCAAGCAGGTGGCGCTCTGTTCAGTTGCTTGCCACCTCGTCCACATTGTCAACCACCTCTGAGGTGCTGTCCAGTCCACCGCTTGCACGCCAGATCTTCACAGTCCGGTCACTGTGACACAGAGACACAAAGTAATGTCAAAGAAAAGTAAAGGACATCATTAAGCAGGTGCACTCAGATCCAGATCAGGAGGCAAATCCAGGAACCATGACTCACATTCTTTAACATTGGGAGATAGAGCGTTTTGCCAAATTTTTGTTAATTTCTCAGATAACAATATATGGATCTTGAGGAAAAAAATTTGATGGAATTTAAGGAACTGCTCAAGCTCAAGACTTTTACTTACCAGATGAAACAAGGTCCTGACTATTTTCCCTATTTTAAACTCAAATTAGCAGGTATATGCAGGTTATTTACAATTCCTTGCATGTATAATATGCTATTCAGTTGTCAAATTTTTGGGCTGAAAGAAGGCAGGTCTCAAACTTGGCTTGCCAGTTGTAGATGCATCAGAAAGAGAAAGGCAACAAAGTAAAAAAGACAGACACAAGATAGCTTGTATTAGCAGTGAGAAACTACTTAAGATGAAGATTTTTCTAACGGCTTTCACTTCAGTTTGATTAATTTAGAAAAAAACAAGGGGAATAGTAGCTGATTCTTGTTAATAGAGATTGATATCTCTCAAATCAGACACTGTACACAGTACTGGTGTAATCTGATAATTCGAACAGGCTCCTGTTGTCCCAAATCAAGTATAGTTGTTGAGTAAAAAAAGAGCTTGCAGCAAATAAAGTCATATATCCATCTTGCAAAACATGTTGTCTTTCTTGTGTGTACTCCGAGTTTCCCACCACATAGAAATTGGTGTCGATCACATGCATTCCAGATTTTCACAAGTTTGAAAACATGTTGGACACTTGTGCATTAACAGCCTATGAGTCTGAAAATAGATCAGCTGCGACACAGCAAAGATCTGTGAGCTTCAGTTGATGTGTGGTCAGATCCAGAAGGAAAGATATCCAGAACTGTAGAAGGCAGCTTCGCCAAAGGGGCAAGTAGAGGGTCTGTGGCTCTGTGGGATCGACCAGGGACGGAACTTTGCAACATGACATAAGAATAGCGAGGACCAGTCAATGAATAAATATACTGTATAGGGAAGTACAGAAAATGTTCTTAAAACGTGGAGACATATGAAGGTGTGTGTGTGTGTGTGTGGGGGTGAGTGTTTATGTGATGTGAATGTGATGTGTGTGTGTGTGTAAGACTCACTCTGAGGCAGTGAACAGGTGGCTGCTGTTGGTAGAGATGCCGTTAATGGGACTTTCGTGACCCTTGAGCTCCCCCAGGGTCCCTAGTGTGTCTGTGTGCCACAGCTTGAGCACCCCCCCTCTGCAGCCGCTGAGCAGGGCCGGGGAGCCGGGGACGACACCCAGTGCACAGACCCAATCCCGATGAGCATTGGGGACTTGCTGATGGAGAAAAACATTTCAGGGTTAACACATGCGGAAGAATCTGTGTTTCACATGTGATTTGATTCATTTATAACAGAATAGCTTCTACAGTAGCACGTCAGTGATTATGAGACATAATTCTTGTTTTCAGTACATTTAAATCACAAAATTTACAAATATACCATCCTGGAAATATTTGAAAAGAGAAAAAAAAGAAAATGAAGGTGCATGATGGTAAGGGTTGGCATCCATTGAACCAAGTCACTGTGTGACTAGGTTATGAAGAAATTACAATAAAATGCATTTCCTGATGAGCTACACACAAGACATACATGTATATCTAATGTAGGGGATTACCTACAATTTATTTTACTCTGCCAAGGAGCTTGTTTTCAGCTGCGTTTCTTAGTTAGCAGGATTATACAAGAACTACTTAACTGGTTTTCATTAAAATTTGTGGAGGGGTGATTAAGAATTACGACATTTTGGAGTGGATCCAGCAATTGCATTTTGGAGCATTTTGGAGTGGAACTGCTGCAATGCAGCAGTTCCCACAAAATGTGTTCAATCCATGGCAGTAGCAGGAAGTTTGCTTTCATACGCAACAGATTGTGAGTGACAGGTACAAAGAGTAAAAAGTGGAAAATACGTGGAAGAAATTCTATTTCTCAATGAACCCTTTTTACTCATCCAGTACCTGCAGCAGGTCTTTGCGGTCCAGGTCCCATTTCTTGATGCCATTGTCTCTGGAGCCGCTGAAGAGAATGTCCCCCTGCACCACCAGTGACTCGATTCCATCGTAATGTGGTGGTTCAAAGTTGTGTGTAGGGCTAATGCTCCCCAGAGAGCCCTCCGTCACATCGAACAGCTGAAACGGGTAGGACACCACATGTTAATGGTGGATATACATCCTGAAAATACTTTTGTCTTATCTACTATATGTACATTTTACAGAATATCTTTATATACATCTAGAATAGTCAGTTAATCTTGCTTAGTGGGACTAGTTCCTTTTATTGAACTTATGAATGGGCTCACAGGGTAAAGACAAAGGGATCACACCTTAATGTAATGATCTTTGGAGCCGGTGATCACCAGGTCTTGGTTACTTCCAGACTGATCCACAGTCAGACACATCACTGGGCCGAGGTGACCAGTAAGTTTCCCAGTGGAAGCAAATCTGAGAGAGTAAAGAGTCTATCAACAGTTTATATCCCAGAAAAATTTGACTTTTACTGAAATAATAATGCACTAGTATTAAAAAGTGTCATGTGGGTAGACAAAGTGTTTGAATAAAGTTTGCATTGTTTAATGTAAGCCTAAACTGCAATGCGTTCCTTCAGGTCATATTGATCCAAAGTTGTATTAACCATCCAGACTGCATGATTTGGTTTGATTTGCTAAGAGCCAATTTATCAAAACTAACACCAGCGTGCTGCCAATGACGGATGACAGATATGGTTTGGATACCTGACAGGTTTTCATATCGAGTCTTCCAAGAGTGCAGCAAAGAGAAACTCTGCTTCATGTTTCCTCACAGCTTGTGTGTGTGTGTCTGTGTGTGCGTGTGTGTGTGTGTGTATCGCTTTTGAAACTGGTGAAGAGGATAGGAAATGAGGATGAAAAGGTGGGGATGATAAACACAGACAGGGTTTGTGTAGGTCCAGGTTTATATACACAGCACTGCAGATACACACAAATGCATGTAAAATGTTGCTTCCTATTGGCCTATTAGATTTTGACTAAAAAAGTTATCAATTTAAGTTATAGTTATTGGAAAAAGTTGAGAAAACTGAAATGTACACAGGAATTCTCTCGGTACTTTAAAAGGCATGCAGCTGCATTTTGGAAGGACATTTTTGTAAATTGTGACAACATTGTACTTCTTCTCTTTGCTGACCTTCTCAGATCCCAGACTCTGACAGAGTTTCCGGCAGCGGTGTACAGAACAGTCCCGTTGGGGTTGAGGGCGATCTGGTTGATCTGGTTCTCTCCTGCTGGGATGGTGACAGTTCTGCTGGTGTTAGACGCGCAGATGTCCCCAACATTAACCTGACCAGACGACCTGAAGACACATGGATACAATTTGTACGGACATGCAACAGATGATCTGGGAAAAACATTCTCACATTCAATCAGACATCTTTCCAAGATTGATCTTTTACCTGATGAAATAGTTAAAAACTGATTTTCAGGTGTAGTTTTGAGTCTTTGACAGAAAGCTTTGCAGCACACTCATGAACTTATTACCTCTAAAATCATATTCAAGGATTCAAAAATGAACCATGGGCATTTCAGATCCGTTACGACAGTCACACTCACGTCAGCGTACGAATGCACTTGGCCGAGTCGCGGATGTCCCAGACTTTGATGTAGGAAGTTGAGACGGTGAAGACCAAACTGGAGCTGTACCGGACCGACACCACGTTGTTGGGGTGACCGGCCAGGGACATTATCTCCTGACCTGTCACCAGGTTCCACACCTTACATGTCCGGTCTGCAGAAGGAGACAAAGTTCGTCATCTCCAGTGGCATTCATTACATCATTCGAAATACAGGGAGCTTAAATCTAGCAGTGGACTTTAAAACATATTCGACCTTATAATAAGGAACAGATGAAGAACATAGAAAGAACAGCTAATTAACCTTTTAAAAGAAGTGGCTGTGTGGAAATAAATGTGAGCTATAGTCCAGCAGAGTGCATTTACCTCAATATATGAAAATTAACAAGCCTTTTGATTTTTACCGCATGTGAATGTTCCTTTATTTCATCCCCTCATTTATCCACATATTGTGCATATGACAATCTTAATTAATCCCTGTCATGATATATTTGCTCTTATATAAAAGCATGTCAAAGTGTAATAAATGAACAGAGCTGTTACAGGGAGACACGCATCTAATACTGATGATAAGAGACAGACCCATTAGAGTGAAGGAGGGAGGGAGGGAGGGAGGGAGGGAGGGAGGACTGTGTTTAACCTTTGGATCCAGTGAAGAGAAGGTCATCAGTGCAGTCGACACAGAGAACAGCTTTACTGTGTCCCTCCGCCACATGGACACACTGCAACGTGGCTGACCGGCTACTCTTAGTGGACGGCACCGGGTTAATGACTCCCCTGGAAAATATACACACACACACACACACACACACACACACACACACACAGATACACACACACATCAACAGGTGCAACATTTAAAATAAGTTTATCAGGAGAGGTGTAAATCCCATTCACACAACCAGAGTCATGGAGCAGCATGCAGCTTTCATGGCCGAATAGCATGAAGCTGTAAATCAAAAATAGAAAGAGAAAGATGACAATAACGGTCCAAAGAACAGTAAAGAGACAACTGTGAACAGTCATCAAGCTCAAGAAAATCACCAAAAATACCCCTGACATCTAAATGCTTCTCAAGCATGAATAGATAAACAACACCTGAGGAGACGATGACAGACGATCATTGGAAAGCTGCAGTGTTGCATCCTCAGGGCCCAAAAGTTCAATAGCATCAGAGGAACCTTGATTGATCACTAATTGGCTGCTCATGTTGACAAACTGGCAGCTGATAGTGCTATTGTACAATGACTGCTCTCTATCCGTTGTATCTATTTGTATCAGTGACATCGCAGGAGCGCACCACAGATCCACACGTCGATATTCACGCGTTGCCGATTTATGAAGTTCAAAAGGCCTGCAGTGCGAAAAATAAAATCTCAGCTGAAACGTTAAAAGACTAAGAAGCAGAGAGGATCACCCAGGGTTCTGATTCAATAGCAGTAATAAGCTTAACAAGATAACACTGGGTTTATAGTCATCTATTGATCCCAAATATCCCAGGTTATCCAGTCATTGTTTCAAACCACGTTAACTGGTTGTGTCTGGTTGTGTGTGCAAGGACACCACAGTGTAGTGATGGGGAGCCCTGGAAGGCTCTGGTCACCAGACAGTGTGAACCTCAAACCATGTGTGTCTGTGTTTCAGATTCGCCTGTGCCCCGGACACCAAAGGTGAAAAGTGAAATCTTAGAGGATCTTAGAAGACAAATAAAAAAAATTGTACTTGGATGATTCGGAGCCAGGAAATGAAACAGCATGGACAATGTGGCTGGAGCACAGGTGGTGGCATCGATCCATCCTGGAGTGGAAGACAATATCGTATAAAGCTACTAGTTGATTAAAAGCCTAACTTCATCCTATTCCCATCAAGTTCAGAAAACATTCCTCAAGTTAAAGCAAAACTATGCAACTTTTACTGAGCAGCGGCACCCTCTGCAGCCACACCTGGTGATTCATTCTGAAATTAGGAACGGAAGAATTCGTATATTTTAAAACTTTCCCCACAGAATATTGGAGATAAACGCTGGTTTCTAATGAGTTGTAATGAGTCTTTAAATCTTTTTAACCGCTCTTCAGTTCAGTATTACTCTAACAGTCATTCACACACATGTAACAAAAGATTAAACCCATAGAGCAAGAACACACATTCAGAGTGAGGAGTGGAAATTAACCATCAATTCAATTTCTAAGCTGCTATATTAACCTATACAAAGTTGCATAGTGTGGCATTAGATTCAAGAAGTGTCAATTTTTTTTCTGAGCCTGAAATGTCCTCATAAAAGAACACAAATAATGTAACTTTAGTCTGTTAGTAAATAATAAAGGGGCATTCCTGTGGTTTAGCCTCTTCTCTACCTATATGGAGTCACTTATTTCAGGTGACACCCAAACAAAAGTTCTTCACTTTTAAAATATATAATCTATTTCACTATATTCCACCTCTTTCCTATAAATGAAGGGTCTGAATTATACAAAGCACTATAAACTGCATCAAACAACATACTGGACTACTGGACAGAATAAACTATTGGCTAATGTTTTGTTGCAACATAAATAGGGTAACGATACTGACACAGTGTGAACTTGGTCATTGCAAAATGCTAAGAAAATATATAATAACAACAACAACAACAATAATAATTATGTGCAAAATCTAAATGTGTATGTTCTTCTACAGATTGACATGTATGCCTCAAAGCTATATTAAGAAATATTAACTGTAACTACACAAAATGGGCAACATTTAACAAACTGACAGATTTGGGAGTGGATTGGCCTCACTCATCCTGAGGATCTCTCCCCAGCTGTAATCTCACTCTCTGGCGGTCTAGTCAACTTTGACTTATCTCAGGTTCTTACTTATCCTGCAGGACACGTGCCATAAGCCCCAGATACCCTGTCATACTGCTAAACACAAGGACGTGGTTACTGGGACGAGCGGTAGGAGAGAGAGGAATTGATGGGCCGCTCCTCAGTTTCCTGATGACTGGGCTGTGACGGAAGACAGTAGGGCTGCCAATTAAGCTACGGCATAATTAAAATGTGTGCTAAGCTGATGGTGAAAGTGTGGGAGGACTGCATGAAGACAGAAGGGAGACGCATATGCTGCATTCATGTCATAGGGGAGCGGCAGTAAAGTGTTCAAACTAATCGGAAGCTGTACACACGACATCACTGTGGTGTCCTGCTCAATGTGGTTCACTGGGCTTGTTGGGTTGGACATTTGAGGCCATTATCACTCTGTCAAACAGAGGCTACTGACTCTCAAAAATATTTGACAATAGTTTCATTAATAATATCATATCCCATAGATTTAAAACCGGGGTTTCACTATTATAAAGCCCAATTACTAATAATCTATCGAACAAACCTTTCATTAATGTTGTCACGCTACAGCATTTGTTTTGAGCCTATTCTTAGTATCAAGAGAAAAGGATCGTACAGAACAGTGTTTGAGGTGAAAATAATAGTAAGACGTATAAATAATTCTAGCATACCTCATTTCGCATCCTGCTGCTTAAATCTACTAATAGACAACCTTATGTTAAGAAAAATAAAGCTATTTAGATTCTCATCCATTAAAAATGTGGCATTTAGCCTGAGGGTGGTGGCAGAGCAAATGTCATGTAGTCGCCTAAAGGCATCAATCTGTGGGGTGCTCTGGTAGCATGGTGGTCTAAACACACTAGCAGCTTCACGTCTGGTCAGGGACTCTTTGAGTTTGTTGTATCCTTCTGCCGCCATTATTCATGTCTGTCGCTATTTTATACTATCAACAAATAACAATTTAGATCCATATTTAAAGTTAAGAAAATGGCATCAATTATTTTTGCCGTATGACGTGAATGCAGTGATATTCAGGACTCATACTGATCACATGCACTCACAGACTGACCATGCGTCTTTAAAGTTGGCCAACAGCTAACGTGCATACAGCACAGTGGTAAATGTGTGTACGTCATGCCAACAACAGTTTTCATTTACAAAGAAATAACATAAATGTATCTTTATACAATCATATACTATCTGTGTATGTGTGGAAAGGATGATTGGAATTTTCTTTTTTTAAATGTAAGTTGATATCATATAATAATTTTGCAGAAAAGACGAAGCCAGTTTTTTAAAGACACTTCACCAAGTACATTGTCCATCCCTCAAAATAATGTACTTCTCAGACGAAGAGAGAGAAAGGACAGTGATTTTTCTCAGTAAGTTAAATGACATCAATCATCAGTAGACCAGCAGCAGACGGATTCATGAGCAAGTTGAACACTGAATTTGAGTCAAAAGTAACAGGAATGAAAAAAGAATATGACCCATTATTATGTCTCGGAGAAGACCCAAGTAGACCAAGAGAAATAAGACTTTAAATTCAGTGTAGAATTTTGAAGTTCAGAGGTTATCACACCAGGCTTTGAGCATCACTGATTCAGCCGAGGCCACATGCTTCTTCAAAGCAGGAAACCGAGAGAAGAAGTATTAGTGGAACGAAAGTGAAGTTATTGTTTTGGGCTTTGCAGCTACAATGTCGGCTTCCAGCTCTTACTGTTTGATCTCCTTGACCTTTGCCCTGTCGGCTGCTGCATTCGCCTTGTCATAGGTCTTCCTGCGAGAGAGCGGCGAAGGCTCCGGAGCTCGTTTTTCCACCCCTGGCGAAGTTCTGGAGCCAGAACTGAATGTTCAGTTTCATCAATTCATCAACAAACAACACAAAGAGAGTATACAGAAAAATAATGATAAAACAACAAAAAGATGAAAAACAAACAGACAAATAATGGCAACAATTACAGGGCATGACCATGCAGAACACACAGCAACACAGTTACCTGATGTTTAAAGTCCCAAAACAGTGGTGGTTCTTCGCCAAGCTCATGTTTAACTACTGAAGATACTGTGTCGGTTTTGTGTTACTCTAAAATATGATTGAAGTACTTTATCTGCTGATGGATGACTGTCAGTGTACACTCACAGGTTTGAAGCACGGCCTTTCATCAACCTGTTAGAGCTGGTAAGTATTTTTGCTTTCAGTGTGTAATTTAGCTTTAATAAGGGATTAGAAGGATAGTTTATGCAGGAGCAGTATCTAATGAGTCATGCAAATGTTATGATTTGTTCTTCTCTACATTGTTTCACCTCAAAGGACTCATCAGTGGGAGGAAGGTATAGTTAGTTATTTGATGCAAGGTGGCTCATGAATAATTTGAAACAAAATTAAATAAAGCACAGGATAAAGCAGCAACATCAAACATGCAGGAAGTGAGGATAAACGTGTTAGACAAAGAGTGCAGGGCCTGGACTTACATGCTGCCCATTTTAGAGGAAAAGCCAGGGGAGAGAGCAGTGTAGTCCCTGACTGATGAGCCTGACGTGTCCATGTCCCCTTCTGGTGTCTCAGTTAACGGTAGCATCGGACTGGAGAAGTCGGCAGTGGGTGCATCGGGGGCAGAGTCGGAGTTTGCGTACAGTAACTCCATCTGAGTAGTGGTCCTCCTACGAGCCTGTGCAGGACAGATTGAGGAAAATTAGGATAAGAAAGAATCGGGGGAGAAAATGGTTGATGCAGAAAATGAACAATAAACAGTTTAATACCTTGTTCCTGGTTTTGGTCTCGCCACACAGTTTCATGAGGTCTGATGATAAAGTACTGGAAGGAATAAGTCTTCATGAGCCTCAGTGAGCATCAGTAAACATAAAAGTACTTAGTACTTAGTACTTAGATACTTAGATACATGGAATGAAAATAGCATTATATACTTACGTTCCCTCTGCTGAAGGGCTCTGTGCAGACTCATCACTGCTGCTATCATCCCCATTTTCTGTCAAATCAGATCAATGAATAACATTAGAATGCTAAAATAACCTCTAGACTAATACGACTGAGTGACTGCTACATGTCTTTATCAGTTCTTAGCAAGCACATAGTTTCTTCAACTGATTCATTTATAATTGTTCTCTATTTCACTAAAGGATGAAGCACTATTCTTTATGTGATTATGAATAACTGGCCAATAGCTGTCTTTAGAAAAGATGGACAAGGTAAGCAGATGATATCAGCACAGTGCCATGCTGTTTTATCAACAAACAGAAACTTGGTCCTCACTGAGCTCGATGAGATCGGATGGATTGAAAAAGTGAGAGATTAGAGGTCAGACAGTGGTCAGGTGGGGGATGGTTATAAAGAGAGACATGTGGGCGGCTTGAGGCAAAGGTAAAAGACTGGATATGAGTAAACAAGGTGGTGGAGTGAGAGGAATCATTAGTCCGTTGCTCCTGATGGGGTCGGCTGACCTAAAGGGGCCCAACAGAGCTACAATATGTTGTATGGTTCCTGTGGAAGGGTCTGCGGTTATCAGGGAAGTGAAGGGTTGGCAGACAGATGGAGGGAAGCCTGGTTGCATTGCACCTCATGCGCCTACTCATGTTGCGTTAAGTTAGTTTTCAAAGTGCAAAGGGAAGGAACCATGCATCCATTACACAGGTAAGAGTCTAATATGAGTTCACTTACCAGCTGGAATGTTACCTAGCTCTGTGAAAATGTAAGATACCAAAACAAAAGAAAAACAAAAAAAAAGAAAACATGGGGGAACAGAAAAAAGGCAATGCACAAATCAAAAACACATTCCCCCAAAATTCTAAATAAATAAAAACATAAAACAAAACAATAAAGTGCATCTACTGTAAACAAAGCATCCTACTGAACAGAAGCTGAAAAAAGTGTAAATACTTAATATTAAATGTTAATGTCATACCACTGAGGAAGAATTCAGAATGATTGTTTATGATAATAATATCAGCTTCTATTCAGCAGAAGGCAACAGGCAAGAGAATCTCAATAGTCTCTGTCATGCAACTGACCAGTAACTCTCCCTCAACCCAAACATGTGCCATTTTTACCTTGCAGGGCGTTCCCCAGCAGGGCGTCCAACTCTGGGTTGAACTCTGCTTTCTCCTTCAGCATGTGGAAGAGCAGCTGGTTCTGTGTAGCGCTGGTGATCTCCGTCTGCTTCAGCCTGCCCTCCATCACCTTCACCTGGGACTCCTTCTGAGCCGCCTGCAGACCCTGGACACGTCAGAACTCACATTAAATAGAGTTAAAAGTCACACCGACAGCTTGTCTGTACGAGACACTTCTGGTTGGATTTGAAAGATAATTCATGGTAATTGTCATGTAAATATTAATATTCTACTGTACTCTTACTGTAGTTGTACTTTCTTTATTCTTGTTTGTTGTAATGCATCCAAATGCACAGATAGTAATGCCTTTTGTCACAGTTATGTATAGAGTAGGTAGGTGATATGTGAAGGAACAGACTTGGACACATGATCATTATTAGTGCTCGTACCTTATTTATGGCCATTGAGATGAAGTGATCTAGAAGGAAACGAGCCTCTATAAGGGTACAAGAGCCAATCACAGCAGCGACATCCGCTGTGTCACATTCCTCCTGGAAACAAACACCAATATGGTAATTTGTATAACTGTAATAAATGTCAGCATTAGTTCACAGGTCAACCTGAACAATAGGGTAAATTTACCACGGCTCCCTGGTGTGTTCAACATTACGTGTAACAATCAATTGTAACTAGCATTTCTCGGTTCTTATTAAGAGGAAAAAATAAGCTGATAATAAGATAAAGCTAATTCACTTTCTCTACTGATTTGACTTATTAATCTATTTGATCAAACAGTACAGCTAAATAAACTCTTCATACCCAACTGTGATCTACTCATCAGGCTTTCTCACCTTGGCTTCCTCCATCTGCATAATGTTGGCCTGACAGTCTGCGATGCTGTCATTGATGTAGTCGATGTTGGCTGTCAGGGCGTCCACTTCTTCATTGAGGGGGGGCAGTGTCTTCTCTGCCTCTGGCTCCTCCCTCACCAACCTCTCCCTCTTCCTGATGACCTTCTCCTTACGTTTGGTCAGCTCCTCCCTTTGCTATAAACACAGCCAGATGATTATGGTGATGATGAGTGATGATGTGACATGACATGGAATCTAAATAAAGACATTAGTAACAAAAACCAACAAAACCTGAACAGACTTTTAGTGTTTTGTAAGATTCAGCCTTAAGATAAACCACAGGGATCAAAACATTGCGCCCAGGCACAATGTTTTGGGATTAAGTGGATTTTATCTTAATAATATTTTAGATGGGTCCCAGCGTTGGGGCCGCAGCTGGGACCCATCAAAATAAGGGACATTGCCCTCAACAACAGGTGAGTTCGCAACAATGGCGCAGACAACTGAGTCTAACTTCAGTGATATCTGAATTAACAGTGAATAAAGTGAAAACATGAAAATAAATACAGTCAAAAATAAAGCCAATCAATATTGAGGATTATTTTTCCACTATTTAACATGTCACCTTTGACTTCCCATTCACGAAAAAGAAACCACTGAAGGACAACAGATAAACCCTCTGACGCAGCAGCAGGCCTCAGGCTCTTTTTACACTGCTTGAAGAACTTTTGCACTTGATAGAAATTCTAGAGGGACCATCCATGTAAATGTGCAGAACTTTACCTTTAGGAGGCGGTTCATGTCAGCCTCCATGTTGGAGATGGTCAACCTTTGCATGATGACATCACAGACTCGCCGCTCCAGGGACTGCCATTTATTACGAGCCACTCTGGTGGAGTAAATACCGACTGTACGCCTGTAGGAAAAACTGCACACAGGGTTTGGATCATAATGTTATTGATTCATTTTAAATTATTCAAATTTATGGCAGATTCAAGAGGATATCACTTATGAATTCTAAGATTTTGATTTTGGATGTATATTCAGTAGCTTCTGGAAACAATGTGCACTACGACACATATAGACTGACCGGTTTCCATTGGGACCAGTGATGCTGGAGGAGTACAAGCGTCCAGATGGGGGTCTGTGGGAGGAGTCCTGGACTGGTTCTTGGAGATTGACTTTCCTGATGACCTTACCAGAGGTGGGCCTGGCCTGCCTCCTCAGAGCAGTCACCTGACACACACCCAAGGACACACCCACAAGGACACACCCACAATGACACACCCACAATGACACACCCACAAGGACACACACACACACACACACACACACACACACACACACACACACACACACACACACACAGACACAGACACACACACACGCTGACTGTTAGAATTACAATGCAGTTTCACTACAAATAACATGTTTAGGAGGGAAAGGTTTTGTGAGGTCACAGTGACCTTGACATTTGAACATAAAGTTCTAATTCTCATTTTCGAGTCTAGTTGTATGTTTACAAGATTGTGAGATTAAGTGACCTTTGACCTTTAGTTAATCTGTGAGTCAAACTGATTTGAAGAAATTCCCTTAAAGCATTCTTGAGATGTCGTGGTCTCAAGAAAGATATGGACGGACAACCTGAGAACATAAGCCTGTGGCCACTGGCTATCGCTAGCACAGATGAATACAAAGATCTGTTTTTGCAGGCATGAAGTGAAACTACTTGTGAGGCAGCACTACCTGTGCAGGAGCAGTAGAAGATGTTCTCAATCATAAAAACAAACCCTGTGAAGTTGAGATGAAAGTGTATAAAGCTGCTCACCTCCTCAGTCTTTCTCCTCAGAATGAGCTCCTGCTGCCTCTTCTGAGCCTCCAGTAACTTCAGTTGATGCTGAGAAAGAAAATAAATACAGCATCAACAAAAGAATAGTAATCGCCAGCTGAACCTAAAGAGGCTGTCGAGGACCACACTGTAACCTACCTCTTGCTTGCGTTGGTCTTTTTTCAAGGTGGCAATTTCTCGGTTTCTACGATGTTCATTCATCCTATTTTTCTCCTGCTGCTCCTTCATCTGCTTCATGAGACGGACCTGATGTGATCAAATCACAAACAAATTTCAAATTTTAAACACAAATACCGATAAAAGATGTTGGATTTAGTTCTTCTCCTTCATCTTTTGACGTTGAATTTCATTGATTTTGAGTAATTTGCATTGTTAAACAAAGCTTCCAAGTTCAGCTCTAGAAAAAGATGCATAATGGCACAAAGTTATCATGATCAAACGCATCATACCTTTGTCTTCTTCATTTCCGCCACATCCATCTGAAGCTTCTTCAGCTGCCTCTCGTACTGTGATTGGTTCTTCAGCAGGCGGGCGTGTTCTTTCTGAGCAGACTGGAGCTTCTGGAGTTCCTTATTCATAACGCTCAGCTTCTTCTCATATTCAACCTTAATTTTACGAGACTTGTCTTCCGTGCCGCTCTCTACAGAATCTGAAGTAAATGGTAAATGGTTTTGTATTTATATAGCGCTTTTCTAGTCTTGATGACCACTCAAAGCTATTTATGGTACAGTTTTACATTCACCCATTCACATACACATTCATTGAGTGCATCTATTCGCAGCACTTTGTTATTCTATGGAGCCATTCAGGATTCAGCATCTTGCCCAAGTACACTTCGGCATGCAGATGGGTCAGACTGGGGATCGAACTGCCGACCTTCAGGTTGGAGGACGACCACTCTACCCCTCAGCCACAGCCGCCCCACAAACAAAAAAAAATTGAAAACCGTTTTATAATCGTACACTACTCAAATACTTTCACTTAGAGGAGTTTCAGAAGCACTAATCTCTAATGGTTGATCTGTTCAGAAACTTGTATCTGTATTTGACAGAGAGTCTTGTGTCATTTAAAATCCTGCATCATACAAATCTTTGATGCATCAGTGCTGACAAATGTAACTTTAAAAGGATTCTGTATCGGCAGTGTCTTTGATTACAAAAGAACAAAATCTGATATCTCAAATGTGTGGGATAAGATATAATTTCTTCCAAATTCCCAAAAGTAAGAACTCAAATATACTTGAAAAAGGTAGCAATATTAAAAACCACACTTTTTTCATCAAAACTGCCTGAGCATGATGGATAAATGAAGTACGCTGCTCTTCCACTGATACATGACTCCCCCTTCTGGCAGAGTTGTCTTACTCATGTTTTGGAGGACACGGTCCCTCTCCAGCTGCGTGTCCTTGATCTTGCACTGCAGCATCATCAGCTTTTGCTCGTACTGCTGCTTGAGCGTGTGAAGACGCCGCTGGCTGTTCTCCAGCTCGTCGATCAGCTTCTGCTTGATGGCGATCTCACAGGTGATGTTGGCCAGATCTGCTTGGAAGTTCTCTGAGAAAGACAATCAAATGCAGAATGGTGTTAACAGGCACATGTCTACACAATGTTTGTCTTTGGGGAAGAATTCATTGCAGTCAATTTGGTGGTGCCCGGCTCTGCGTCAACCACACTGAAGCTGACCCAAATAAGAACGTGCTGCCAATATTCATCTGACTCCTTTTCAATTTCTTTGGCAAAGTTGAAACTTGCTGTTTTTTTTTCTCCATTTTGTGATGAATACATTTCATCATATCCATAGAGGCGGAATTGGTGCAAAGTCAAAAACTGGTCACATGCTTCTCCCTGTGCCTCCTAAACACTGTCACAACATGTTTAGTATCATCAGGGTTTCAACAGGGTAAATTTGAGACATTTTAAGACCTTTTGAAATGCATAATAAAGACATTTGAGATGGTTGTATGTCACCAGCAAGCCTACAACAGGAAAGAAGAAATATCACATTCCCAGAATTATTTACATTTCCCCATAATTGAGGATAAGGTAAAGTACCTCCACAGACAGAGACAGTAGGTGTCTACAATCTTTCCCACAGTCAAGCCGAGTGCAGTTCAGTTCTATTGATTAAAGCGTGCTCATCTCTCTATTACTAATACCTTTAACACACAACGACATTACAAACAAACCAAACATTTATCTTGAAATGAAAAAACTACTGCGATGGAGTGCGATGGAGGTACCATTAAAATAACATGAACATAATTAAGACCTACTTAAACACAAGATCTATTACGTAAAAGTTTTTGAAACCTTGCTTAAACTCTGATTCCTAGGAAGCTATTTTATAACCTCATTCATGCAATTAACTTGGAAATCACAGGTCTTATTATGTTTGTTGTATTGAGGTTGTACCAGTGACTATATTTTCCATGCTGTTAATCTTATTTTAGTTTTAAATTATAAATTAAATCAAATACCATAGCCTTTGACTAAAAAACCCCAATGAATAATAATAAATGAATAATTTAACATTTTAGTGATATTGCGAAAGTTTTTTAACTACGACAATGAGAGTGTGATTACTGGATGTGAATTGCCCAGCATGCAACTTTCAGCAACCAAGAAATGCAAGACTGACAGTCGTTTTGGCTGGAATAAACACTTGAAACTGTAAGTGGTTGGAGAAAGAAGTATTTGGCCGGAATAAACCTTTTAAAACTAGAAAACTAGGTTCTTAAAACATGGCCCTGAAATGTTTGCCTCTACTACTACAGGAACAAAATGTTGAGTGAGTTTGGAAGTTGGGAGCGAGAGAAAGTGAGGAGTCCGATGTTGTCACCGATACCTTTTTCGTCGGCCTCAGAGTCAGAATCATCAGAGCTCTCCTCCACATCCATCTCCTCCTCTTCCTCATCCTCTTCCTCCTCTCCTTCTTCATGGTCGCTGCCCTCCTGGACCTCCTGCATTACAAACAAACAAACAATATCTGAATGCTGTTCATAATGTGCTTTAATGCTGATTCCAAATAAAGATAAAACAAGAGCTGTCAGTCTTACGATTTCTGCTTCCTCGTTGGCTCGCTCTGACATGTCTTTCTCCGTTCCCTTTTCTTGCTCGTTGTCAGGAATTTCCTCCTTGTTGACACTGAAAGATTCCAGCATGGAGACAAGTCAAACACCTCATATATCTGCTGTGACTGTGCCATTAACACTTTCTGAGCAGGGCACTTGGTTTATCCCAAGTGGATTGTAAGTAGCATCACAAGTACACAAGTACAAGTGGCTAATAGTGACATGTCTTTGCTTGGTACCAGTTCTTTTTGGAAATAGGCATTTTAATGGACGTCACCTTGGTGCAGCAATAAAGTATATTAGGACTATATTTACTGATTGTTTCTTATGAGATAATGCATATTTTACATGAACCATATATCATGCAAAGAGGCAGAACAGGGAAATATCAAAACCAAATATAAAGGTGACTGCTGCCCAGTTGATTTCTGAAAGACATTTTCGTCTCAAAAAAAACAGCAATGGCAAAAAAGGGTGGAGGGAAAAATGCAGCAAAACAGAAAATTTGTGAAAAAAGCACATCTGTGCACAGAGGGGGTAGCAGGGTTAAGGTGGCTTGTCACTAAAAACATCTGGACAGAAAGAGTAACAAAGAAGGATTTGACATTATTTTAAAACATTTTGCACAAAGACTGATCAACACAGTCATAAATGAAGAATATATACATTTTGCCTTTGTGTTCAATGATAAGGTGCTTTCATACTGAGCCCCGACCGGCAACGTTACATTTGCTCACATATGTTTTGTGTTACCTCGTAATACGTCATATTAAAAAAGGAGAGTATTGGGAGTACTGCAAGAGAACGCGAAACAATATGTGAGGGAACACAAATGTAAATCTCAAAAAACAATTTGCAAAGAACTTTCGCGAGCTTCGTACTTTCAAGACATTTTGGGATGTTTCAGACCTACAAGTCTAAAAATCTGACTCACAATGTCAATAATCTAACAAAAAAGATGAAACAGAGGGCAGGGATGTAGCATGAAGGATAGATGGATGAGCAATATGATTCACATAGAAGATCAGGAGACAGATTACAGTTAAGTTTAATGGTGAAAAGGTTGTTTTATGAGAGTGAAGTGCTGCTACCGAGGCGTGTTTCACTCCAGGTGCCTACAATAAATAAAGCTGAATTAGGGGAAGCGAGGGGATGAGAGTGTCAACAAGAGGTTGGAAGCTCTGACAAACCTGGCATCCCCAACCTCTTCCACCACTTCCTCCCTTTCCTCCCTCTCTCTCTCCTCCAACAGCAGCTGGAGTCTTCAGGGGGAGGGTGAAGGGTCAAACGACACAAGGAAGCAAGAGATGAATGAAGGAAGGAAGAGTGGAGGGTAGATTGGTCAGAGGAAGCTCTGTACTGACAAGACTGAATAGCACAAGTCTGATCATTTTCAATCTGGAGCCTCTGACCAGTCTCTACTACTGGTTTACAGTATTGCAGTGACATTTTTCATAATATTATATTTGATCAGAATCAATTTATAAAAAATGCATTCATAAAACACAAGTAATTTCATCATCTGTAAATTTAGTGATGCCCCAGTTTACATGACAAGCCAGAGAGCCATTCAATATACATGCATTACATATACATGTTGATACATTAGATTTTTGTCCTAGTCCTTCTGTTTATGTCTCAGCAGCATTACGGAAGGATCACTGAATGGATTTCCACAATACATGGTGGATGGATGGAACATGCACCAAGAGAGAACTCCTTCAATTGCAACCCATTGCACTTAAGTTGTGGAATGCCCTAACCACATCTTTAAGGTTTGCAGATTCAGTGAAAGTGTTTAAAAACGTATGTAAAGACATAACTGATTCAACAAGCAATCAGGTGACTTGTGCCTTTATGCACTTTTCTGACTCTTGAGTGTGTGAAAATGACCTTAACTCATATTTGAGGCAGATCCGAACAAAAAGGACTGCTTTATTTTCACCGTCTTTATCAATTTCGGACATTTAGTGCAGTAGCCATTCTAACCATTGTAACCATTGCAATGTGCTGTTTGATTGGCCTGTGGTAATGCTGGTTGTTTCTTTCTGAAACTGTAAAAGCGACCTGCAGTAATTGAGGGAGAGCAAGTCAAGGCAGACTGCTGGACTCACGCCACAGAGCCCTGAAGCTGCACCACAGCTGCTGCACAAAGAGCTGTTCACCTCTTTATTGACAAAGTGACTTTTGAACAGACAGCGTGTTCGGATCGCGCTTAATTCAACAACGCACTTCATTAGGCCTTAACACAGGATTGAAACAAGTAAGATAAACGCTTCTTGAGATTTATGAGCCACTGACAGACAGAGATTCTTGGAAGTACTAAATCGATTTTCGAGGAAATAATTGATGGATCTTGAAAAAAACGGCATAGAGAAAGCTACTGATATCTATAAGTGTGTGTTTTGGTGCAGCTTTATTGACTTTAAGGGGATTGTTGGGCCTTGATGCTCTTCTAAGTGGAAGAGGTCTACCTGATTGGAGACAAAATATGTACAAATATATATTACAAGAAATAAAAATCAGATGAGCTACCAAATCCTAAATTACATGTGTTTTAATAATAAATGACCGCAACTAATGGTATTACCCTTTCTTTTTCTTTTTCTCCCGTCTCTTCAGTTTCTCCAGGTCTTTCTTGGCCAGTTCGATGATGTCAGACGTCTCCTTCTCAGGAGCCATCATCGGGGAGGAGAAAGGGCTGGACCCGCCGTAGAACGACTGACGGCTGGAGGCACGAGACAGATTCTTCCTCAGATTCTCATTGACGGCTTCACTCTCCAGGAGTTTGGCTCTGAAGAAGAAGTCCAGGGACACAAACACTCACATCAGACAACGGTTTGCAGTCCAAATGCTCTTATTGTTTATTTTTGGCATGTGTGGCAATTCTCAGATGAGCACATTTCTTGATTTCCAGGTCCTCTGCTGCTTCCTTCACTCAAACAGTTCTTACACTAAGGCATAAAATGTCTAACTTTGAAAACTAAGGAATAGTCTTGATCAAAAAGTAAGGTATGTTACATCTTTTGGCTGTCTTTAAATCTGTAAGCAAAAATGTTAAGCACCCTGTGAGTTTATTAGGCAAAATGTTCTAAACCTAATGTATCCTTTATGGAGTTAATATTGATTAATTGTGTTGAAACTGGTTTAATAAAGGTGCTGATACCACTTTTATTTACATTTTGGAGGCTCTAGGTCATGGTGCTGTTGAACTGTATGTGGAGATAATTCTAAAAGAAATACAAAAGGGGAGCTAACAGTTGACTCTACATCAGGTCAACTGTAAGGTCCAAGACGGTTTGAAACATTAGATAGAGGAATTAGCCTATTTGTTTTTTTAAATGTGATAATAAATGCTATATTAAAACCTGCATTCATGTATTCCATCAAAGAGGAGTTGTGTAATTTAGTTTGCAGCTCAAGAAACTGATTTAAGATTCAGACAGAATGACAAAGAGGGAAGAAAGCACAACGCTCATTTATAAAACAGTTGTGTGCACGAGGACATATAACGCTCCTGGTTTTAATGTTGATGATGAAGTGGATGAATAATCTGGCTGAAGTTCACCACCACACATCTGCATTGTCATTTTTCTGTCATCAAAATATTTGTATGCATTGGGTCAGAGTTTGGGTACAAGTGCACACAAGTTTGTTTTTAGAGATGAGTTTGACTAAGAATTGGCGAACGCATCTTTCAGGCCAGTTTGGTGCTAACGCAACATTAATAAATGAGGCCCCAGGTGTTTACCTTAGTTCTTCAATCTCTTTGATGTAACTCTGAATCATCTTTCCAATTTCCTCTGTTCCTCCTTCACCTACGAGAGAAACAGGACAGATTTCTGCTGCGTCAGAAAAACTGTTCTTATTTTAAAAACAAAATATCATCACTGTAGTAAAAAGCATACAAAAATAGCAATCTTGTAGATAAACACTTTTCCCTTAATAAATCCAAGAGTCTGACTGAGCACTCCTACCCGCCTTGGCGAGGGCCTGGTTGGCCTGGTCACTGAGCAGCTGGGTGAGCCGCCCCCTCTGAGCATCAATGGTCTGCTGCATGGCCTTCACCCTCACCCTCAGGTTGCCGTTCTCTGTCTGCAGCATAGAATTCTCGTGGAACATATCGCTGAAGCTCTCCACACCATCCTCACCCACCATGCGTTTACCCTGCAGGGGAGGGGGGGGGGGGGCATGTTTAAAAACTGTGGCAAGTATTTCAGGGCTTTTGCTACAAACAGCAAATACAATGGAGGAAAGGAGAAGAAAAAGAAGAAAAAACACTTCAAAAATGTTTCAGACATCTCTGACATCAAATACTCTCTCCTCACCGTCTTGTACTCCATCAGCTCCATCTGCAGTCGAGCTATTTCTGTCCTCAGAGCGCTGATCTGCTGGCTGGCTTTGTCCTGGTTCACCATGACCTTGTTCTTGATGTTCCGGGCTCGGTTGGCATATTTCAATGTGTTCAGCGTCTCCATGAAGTCTCGGTCAGATGGGCTGCTGCACGCGATCATCACTGTTTGGCTTTTAGAAGGAGGTGGATAAAAGTTATGCTTGGTCCAGAAGCACAATTCTTTAAAAGGCTTCAATTCTTTTTGATGCTATTGCTGGAATTTAATATCTTAAAATAATATTTATTCACATCTAAACTTAGTAAAGGTAGCTTTCTGATAAAATCCTGCCTGTTTTCTCATGTTTAGATTTTAAAGTAAAGTTAGATGGCAGATTTATTAATAGTCTCATTCTTGTTGAATAATCCTTGATTTGCGAACAGAACATATTGTTTTATCTCAAATTAATTCCTGCATTGATATTACAGCAACGACTTGTGGGTATTATATCTGTTTATTGTGTCGTATTGTTTTCACAGTTTACTGATTTCAAGTTGAAACCTTTAACTAGGCAAGACTTCTGCCGGCATGACAACGTAACTAACAAGGAAGATGCCATTTGTGTAAAAAGGTGAAAAAACGAACCTGTTTCCTCCTAACGAGTCCTGTAGGAGCCGGGTGAGTTTGGAGTCCCTGTAAGGCACGTGTGCGGACCGCTTGCCCCGGTCGCCCAAAGCACTGATTACATTCCCCAGAGCGAGCTGCAGCAAAACAGGAGGGAGAAGAAGATTTGCTGTTTACATATCAGGAATTTATCTTAGAACATCTGTATGTCTTTACAAATAAAATCCTAAATAATAGTTAAATACGATTTATACAGTTAATATTTGGCTTAATGCAAACTCCCTAAGTCAGGAGCAATGGCTGGAAACTGTCCCATTTTCATCATGGAAAAAAGATAGAGAATGTTTTTTTAATTAAATAAATAAAAAATAAAAAAAGACAATTTTGTTAAACTACTTGTACTCTTCTCAATACTTGCACAATTAAATGAATACTTTAAAGAAAATGTTCAGCTAAATTAATTTATCTAAATTCATAAATTCTGGTAGCAGTCCAGGAATAAGGTGTTGTGCTTTTCGTTGGCAAAACAGAAAAACTAAATTTTAAGTAGCGAATCATCCACTAATCACCTTGGTTTGTTGCACACTAGAGTTAAGAATTTCTGCCACTAGATGGCAGTACAACTCTAGAATACCCCAGCCTCAGTGCCTGTGTGAGGTTGAGAAGGAAGAAACTCACCAGTCCACAGTTGATGGAGATGCCCTCTTTGGCTCGATCGCCGGTTGCTCCAGTTCTCTTCAGCCTCTCGGAACCTGCCAGGTCCACAAAGTGAAACTTGGCCGTCAGCGTCTCGTACTCGTCCAGCTCAGAGTTTCCGTTGGAGACTTTGTTATCAGTCTCATTTTCTTGCTGAGTAACAGAAACACACACAAACTCCAGTCGTGACCCCGCATTATATTAAATGTGATTCCTGCGTCTTTGTCCCAAAAAGTTTTTTTCTTTTATCTTGTGAAGAAGTACTTTGAGATATGAGGCACCAGCTACTTGGAAAATATGATGTCCACTCTACAGGGATTGGAGGCTGAAGTATTTTCTATACTTACATTTGTACTTTACGCTCACAGCTGAAAACAGAGTTCAACAGTATTAAACGACAGCAAACTAAATCTAGGTACAGTCTTTTGAGAACAATTTTAAGAGCTGAAAAGAACCTTGTAGTTGAATCGAGGTGTATAAAACTGATAAAACGACCCATCAGCCTCGAGCATCTATGCTGCATATATAAATTAACCTGCACATCTGCCTGCCCTGAGAAAGAGCGGCTCTTCATGGTGCTTGCTCAGATGTTGTTCAGTGTTAAAGTGCACTAACATTGTCAGAGGCACAAACGCGGACTTGGCACAGGTGGATGGTGAAGATGGCGTGAGAACGGGAGCTCTGGACATTCATCTGAGTGCTGGCTGTGGTGCGAGACAGAGCACCCAGCTTCAGACACTGGATCATCTGAAGAGGCAGACAAAGAGTTTTAATTGTTAATACAACAATATTCATGAGAGTAAACACGAGTGCAGTAAAGAACAATGAATTCATGAAAGGTTATTTGTAAACACCTCTAGCTGGCAAACAGATTCAGAAACCAGAATAAATTTATTAAATTAATTTCCTAAACTATGCACAAGATGTTTATACATTTTAATCAACTAACTAGTGCTTGGGAAAGAGACAGCAACAGTGTGTGGAATAGTGGAAATTGTATTCATAAAAGGTTTTTAATCTGTATTCTAACCCCCCCTCCTGGTCTTTGAATAACTGATTCAGACACACACTGTCTTTCTCCTTTACCTCAGCCTCGGAGGACACGGTGCGTGTGGTCACTCCTACGGTGTAGATTCCTCCGGTGGCGTCTTCGTGAATCTTGATGTGAGATTTCTGCTTCATGTCTCGCACTGTGTCAAACAGGTCCAGAACTTCCTCATTATAAAGCTGCGTTGGGGCGAAACACAAGAAACACAAGAGACATCACTACAAGATCTCTCAACCTTGAATACAATTTATGAGTAAATGTAAAAAACAAAATAAATAAGCGAGCCTCAAAACTGCAGTTCATTATGACAATGAAGGTGGTGTGTACATTTGTGAATTGAAACTAAAATCATCACCATGCCCCTTGAGATGGTTTACATCATAAGCTCTAGTACATCACTAGCATCAGATTGAAGTTTGTGGTTGATGACATCTGCCTTGATAAATTTAAAGCTAGGTTCGGTAATCAAAAAAAAAGCTCAGCATGAGCAGGCTACACTGAAATAAATGCAACTACCTCCACCTCCATTCAGCCCTGAGGTCAAAACTACTAACTATTGCTGTAATGCACAGGGGAACAAAGTGACCCAAGAAGATCTATGAACTTCAGGCAATGATCCTTTTATATTATATTGTCATCCACTGCCAATAACAACGAGTTTTCTCTGTAATGCAGTTCAAGTAAATGTATGTACTTTATGTATGTAATTTAAGTTTCAATGTCTTAGTTTTAAGTGGGAAATATGACACATTGACATGTTAGAAAAAAATGTCAACACCGACAATCAGCGCTAAATATGACTTCTTTAAGCCTCATGTGTGAAATGAAAAATCTGGCAGGAAAAATTTCCTGCCTGTGTGTGAATTTTGAACATATCCAAAAAGTATTAGCCACAACATATCTTCCACATCCCCAGTTCCAAGTCTAGGAATTTAAACCGTGCGACAGCCTGATGGAGCGGCACAACTGTCAACTCACATTATTCCTGTTAACTCTTCCTGTCCAGACTGAGACGCGCCCCCCCCACACACCTCCTAACCCCCCGAAGACAGCTGCTGCAGTTCAATTGTCAGAGTGGATATTTCCGAGTGATGGAGCACCAGTGTCAGGGCTTGTTAAACGAACAGTGTCAACAATATAAGCCTGACCCATGACATCTCTGTAAGGCCTGTCCTCATGCAAAGTGAGAGAACGATTATATGTTTGTTTTACTGAGTTAATCACTCTTGGCTCAAATCAGCAGGTAAAATGAAGAAACATTATTGATTATAATGCAGTAGGATGGGTGTGGAACCTCGAGAAACTGGGCGTTGATCTTGAACTCTGGTACAGGGCGTCCCTGCTCCTGGGCAGCTTGGCGGCGTTCCTCGATGCCTTTGTATAGGTGGTGGACGGCGCGGGGGATGATGCCCAGCTCCTCCTCAACAAAGTTGACATCAAATCCCGTCCCCATGGTGTAGGTCTTCCCTGAACCCGTCTGTATGTGGAAATGAACACATCATTCAAAAGAACTGAACACAATGCTGGGTCACTGTACTCCACAAGCAACTAAACTAAATCTGAGAACTGTGTAAAAATAACTTTGACAAAGAGGCACCAAAGATTTACAATGACCCTCCTGGGATCAGGATACCAATTTCACTTCAGTTTTTAAAATTCAAAAATAATGTTTTTAAACTTACTTGAACGCATCTATCAATTTTAATTGACTGATTATTGTAACTTGGTTTTATGTTTATTTAATCATTTTAACCCATTAAAAATGTATCACCTTTTTTCTATCACAACATATTACTATCACACGTGGCTGATCTCAATTCACTTCTCAACAATATAACAAATATCCAATAAACTGAATGATAAATGATATTTACCATTTTTTTGGTTTGTTGTAATATTCAGTTTTACGAAGATTTTTGTCATATATTTAATAATTGTTTAACTTAATCTGTCATGTACTTTTCTCCAGTTTTTCCCTTAGACACCTATAATTCCCAAACTTCTTTTTTATACCACATATAACAAAGGGATGAGTAAAGTGGGGAGCTACACAATAAGATGGAGAATTATTCAAGATAAAATAAGCGACTCTTCAGGATGAATTCAGCCACCACATAGTATGTTTGGTCAAGTAAGGCTTCTGACAGTGGAGAGACGGGAAAATGTGTTGATTATATTTGATAAAGTTGAGCCGACATGTTTTGACAAAACCAAGAAAGATAATATTCTATTTTTGTATATCTTTCTTAAAATGAACTAAATCCAGGCTTTGATCTTCAGATAAGATTTTTATCTCCTCGGTCAACATCATTACATTCTGCAATCACACTGGGTTAAGATCTTGTGCTGAAGCCGAGTGGGTCGGTCTAAATCTAGATTAGTGCCTGTAAAACCACAGAGGCAAACAAGTCGGATCCAGGCCAAAGCATCAGAAGTAGGACAACAGGGATAGAGGCAGGAACAGAGAAATGTGGATTCATATGGACACACATTAAAGATGCATATCCATCTAAAAGGTTGGTCTTTGAATCGTGCCAGTGCCACGCAGCAGAAGCTCTGTCACCACAGCAACCTGAGCAGCCAGGAGGAGGGGCGGAGGTGAGGGTTTAGAGGACCAGACGCGCACGCAATGAACACGGTGGAAACAAAGATGGTGCGTTAAGCAGGAGAATGAGAGGAGAAGGGCTGCGATTTGTTATTAGCTGCAGTGTTCAGTAATCTGCAGACTATATATATATATATATATCTTTATTTGTTGTAATAAATCTGAAAAACTGACAAATATACAGAGAAAGATTTTTCAACTCAGACAGAATTTATCAATTCACCTAAGATTAACTTTCATCACAACATAAAAAAATATATAACCTGCACATATGTTATACATCTTAAAACAGTAAGCTTAATACAAATACGACTATCTATACCACAGGTAAATCCCTGAAGTGTTCTTCAATGTGCGGCGGCACTAATGAGTTGGTGTGCGTGCAGTGGAAACAGACGTTCTATGGGGACAGATGAATGTTGTGGGATTATGAGGCCTGATCTCCTTGGTGACTTAACCCACTGAGTCACATGATCACCAGATAAATAAATAAAATGAATTCTGGAAATTCAGACACATTAACCAACGTTGAGTACTAATAATAAGTATAATCATACTTCTGTGATTTTGATTTGTTACCTTCACCAAGGAGGTTAAAATTTCATCTGCGTTTGTCTGTTGATTAGCAGGATTACATAAAATCTGTTGGATGGATTACCACAAAAAGTGGTGGAAGGATAGTTAGGGAAGAAAATCTTACATTTATGTTCGGATCTGGATCCACTATTTCTTATTTCTTGTAACATTGTAACATGAGACTTTTTCAACTCTTCAATTGAGTTTTAAGAGGGGAATTCAAAGAAAGAGTTATCGTTGTTCCAAGCACATTTAGGGGACTGACAAATGGGGGGTGGGGCTGTGATGCTTATTCGCTTACTTGCTGAGAGTTGAGATTGGACTCTCATGTCTTTATGGGGAGTTTATCGTAAAACATGAAAACTGAGGGAAAACCACTAACCTGGCTCATCCAAATGTCACCAACACTTATAAAGCTCAACAAGTAATATGTTTAATAGCTTTTTCCCGCACATACATTGTATGAATATAGTCAGGGCAGCTGTTGCCATGTGCTTCCAGCTTTTATGCTAAGCTATGTAAACATTCTCCTGGCTAGAGCTTGGTATTTTAGTATACTCCTTTGTAAGAAAGAGTATTTCTTAGTATTTCTAAATTTCAGACTGTTCCTTTAAAAATATGGCTGGACAAATACAAGGTCACAGAGGCTCATACATTCCACAACAGTCTCCTTGAGTCTCCTTGTACCTAAATGTCAGCACTCCATCTCTCCAGTACCCCTTCTCTTTCAAACACACCCATGCAGAGAGACAAATTCTCTCCATCCACACAGCTATAAAGCACCGTCAGCGCTGCAGCTGAGACACATAGGACAAAGACTTGCCTGTCCATATGCGAAGACGGTGGCATTGTAGCCTTCGAAGCAGCCATCGATGAGCTTCTCTGTGCATGCTTTGTAGATGGCGTCCTGCTGGGAGTCCATGTCGAACACATAGTCGTAGGTGAAGGCCTTATCCTTCCCCAGGATCACCTGAGGCTCCCCGGGCATCACATACGTACATATGTGACATCCCTCGATCTTCTCTCTGGCCAGCTGCGGACGAATCCTGCGGCAAAGACAGATACAAGGGATTTTCGTTTTTGTGTACATGAGGTGGCTTCTAGTAAAACTGTATTGGAAATTAAGAAGGATATAAATAAATGTACTTATAAAATAATTATCTAAACTGTTTATCCTTTGAGGGTCATGGGGGAGCTCAAGCCAATCCTAGCCTACACTGGGCGAGACCCGGTGTAACAGGCCGTAGTATACCCCCAGTCCGGACTATACCCGGGGTTAAAGGGGCCTGGGCCAGTTTATCCCCTGGGGTATTCTCTGGCCCGGGCCAAAGTATACCCGGTTTTTAATTTTGGCAGGGGTTAATTTGGCCTGTTTACACCAGGGTAGATCCTGGACAGGTCACCATAGTATCACAGGGCCAACATACAGAGACAAACAACCATTTATGCTCACCATTTAAACCTATTGTCAATTTAAAGTTTTTGCACTGTGGGAGGGAGCTAGAGTACCTGTGGGGAAACCCACACAGATTCATGGAGAACAAACTGCACACATACACAGCCCGACTAAATAATGATGTTGTGAGGCAACAGTGCTACCCACGATACCAACTTGCCGCCCTGAGCAATAACACGATTTGTTGATCTATCTGTGCCATCTATTGCCATTAAACCAAGAAGAAAGTCAAAAACAAAGTACAACTAGTTCCAATGTAAAAATGTAACCCACATAGCCTTTTATTGTTATATTTAGGTGTGGCCATTTAGAATTTACAAAAAAGCCACACCAAAATAGTTATATGCCACAAAAGTTAAACAGTCTACAGACCTACAAAAGGGTCTTACCAACAACTGGAAACTACTTCTCCCAACATTTACATTGCAGTAAATGTGTCGTTTAAAGTGTATCCCTTCCCCTATTTATTTTCAAGGACATAAAATGACAAGAAGCACAGTTACTGTAGCTGCTGTGGGAATCAAATCTGTGAGTCAATCTTTGCATGATGGTGAATAAGTTATCAGCACATTTCCAGGAGCTGCTTCATTAAGCAGTTTTATAGCTGCATATTTTGGCAGGCAGCCATTACCTTCACTCTACAAAATTGTTGAATACATTATAAACATTATACACAAAATGTTTTACAGATTTTCAGTTGCAAATGTGCTTTAATGTAGAACAATAGTGACCTGTTCAACATCCGAGTCTGACCCAATACTTTATCCCCTAAAAGCTGAAAGCTGGATTAATATATAAATCTGTATGCTTTAGTGTTTGTCTGTAAGGGTTAGGGTTAGAGCTGAAATACTGGATGTTAGGGCTGGTGAAATCTGCCAGAGATGAACTGGTTTAATGTGGAAGTAAGAGAGGAAGAGGAGAGGGACATAGGAACTCTCTCCCTCTGTGTGTGTGTGTGTGTGTGTGTGTGTGTGTGTGTCAATATAAACATAAGCACTTTTTGAATGTCAGCCTGGAGGTTATATAACTGAAACAACCTTCATTAAAATGTATATTTACTATACATTAAAAACAGAACATCCTGAATAATTCTGGTTTCCTACGGTTGTTGATGAAAACCTGAGGCAGGTGTCCAACATCGTAAAACCACATTTTGAGACTTGCAGATTCAAAAAAATCAGAGTTTTATGAGGCCATCTTGGGGTTCAAAAGGCTGGAAGATGAATTGATAATGGGGGGGATTAGTTATTGTAGCCCAACTATACCAAATTTGTATCTAAGCAGGATCCTACTAGAAGTTATCCGGCGTGAGTTGGTGAGAGTCCAAGGCTCCTTGGGCAAAAAAGGCAGGATGGCGACAATTCTGTTTGCTCAGCAACTACTGATACATTTTTCAGAAAAAAAGACCATTCAGACATCTCTACAACGAATGTCATACATTTCGGATGAGGGCAACTCAGACAAGGAATCAGAAGATGATCAGAAGGACTAATCGTCCAACTAAAAATGCCACACGCATTTCACATGGCAGAGGTTTTACAAAAACAGGAGTGCAATGTACCGACTGTACTGCTCTCAGAGTGAACAAACATTTCTCGGAAAACTTCCATTTGTCTTAAAAACCTTTAACACTTGTAAATCACAAGCATCAACTGTGCAGAGACAGATGCAGTGATGGAACACACCCTCAACAACATTTAGAAGGCAGGATTCGATTAGTCTGCAGGAGTAGGAGGCTGAAGTGAAAATAAAAATCCAGACAACTAATGTGTCAGTACCATCAGACATTGAGTATGAGTCAGAAATAATAAGAGCCCAAAGGCTAATTTTCCCCAAAAGATTTGCAGGGACCAAAACATTAGTTTGATGTACAGGATTATTTTTTTGTTTGTTTGTTTATTGCCTGAATCTGCAGCCCTCCTCCACTTGACAGCTACATAGGGAGTTTCAGCCTCAGCTCGTTGTTTAACTCTCCCACCAACATGGAACACAGCAGCAAATAATACAAAAAATGATTTCAGCATCTTCCCTGTCCCCACTCAGTGGTTAACTGTGACCAAACAGGCAAGTCTTTCAGGAAACATCACTCTGTCACTTTAAAGAAACTCTCCTCATGGGTTCAGCTCACAATTAAGCTAGGAAGAAAAGCACCTGACAGCAGGACTGCCAGTCTCTCTGCCTCGAGCGGATAGAGGCCTCATTGTGCCCCCAAAGATCAGTGGAGAACAATGCTGAGAGCCAAGTACAGTGCGGCCATTGTGTCCTTCTCTGTGACACTGGATCCCAGCGCTGACACCAACGCCACAGCTACAGGATTACACGGCTGGACGAAGGCGAGGGAGGAGAGGTAATGTCCTGCCTGGAGGTCATGACATGTCCGTGAATAACGGTCACTGAGTGAAGTCACAGATGAAGGAAACAACCTTAACATGCAAACTATTCTTCAGTCTGCTGCTGCTTGTGTTTGGTATATGCAAAGTCTCTGCTTGCTTGTAAAGATGCACAGAGATGTGCAATGTTTTTGTCTTGTAAACTATCATGAAGCTGTCTCAAATATAATAATACAGCTGTAGCCTGAAGGATAAATTCTGCACCTGACAAAAGTTACACAATTTTGACTGCAGGTGTTAGTCCTGCAGTAAAACTATAAACATATGAGAACAGTAAATCTAGTGAGAAAGTATAGTTGACTGATTGTTCCCACACTTCATGAAGCAACCTTACTAATAATTGAGAACATCATAACTGCACACAGTTTCACAAGAAATACTAAATTAATTTCAACTCAGTTCCCGGCATTTATAGGAAATTGAGTATGACCGGTTTGGAGCAACTTGATCTTATTGAAGGGGACAGCTGGGCCTTAACAGAGTCAACTTCTGAGTAACATTGAGGCTCCTACTGTGTCTGCTTCACTAAAATGTAATTCAGTGAAAAGTCTAAAAGGCCGGGTAAAGGCTTGAGGAGGAGTTTTTGACCACTGCCATGTTTTTTGCATGTGGGTCTGTTTATAAGTTATATATTTATTCTGGCAGTTTCATGCCATTCCTCTGATGAATAGCTGGTGACATTGATTCAGAAAGAGATTTAGCAATCACAAATGTGATTCCAGTCAGGAAATCAATTAGCCTCCTAGTCAAATCCATAGTATTTAACCAATTATGGTTCCTTGGCCTGTTAGAATGCTCTAGAAATCTAATCCTTTCCACAAACCACAAGGGGGGCCTTTGTTTCCGACCATTTAACAAACTAATTGGGTGTGTAATCCTGTCTGTTTCAACACGCTCCCACACACACACACAAATCCAAAGTATACACACTTTTCACTGTACTGTTGGGATTTTGTTGCAGATCCGTTTCTTGTTAAAGCAAACACTTATGCTTAAACTATTTAGTTCCACTATCCACTTCCGTTACTGAGATAATTCGCTTTGAAAACACACAACTAGAAATAAGCTATACAGAAATAATTTGTTTGTCTTGGTTGAAGAAACATTATTTCTAGATACAATATTTATTAATTCGGTCCCTGCCATGGAGCGAACACCAGCACAGCCCTCAGATATCAGCCTGATGTCTTGTCAACACAAATAATGCAGATGATTAGTGAGCACACACTCAGTTTCTGCCCTGTCTGTGATCATTTAAGTGAAGGTCTGTAGTTAGTGAAAGCATCTGCTGCTGACAGTCTGTGTTTTGATAATATGAATGCTGTTGTGAATGGTTTGTTTTGTTTTCTTGTACAAAAAAAGATTAAAGATTTATGTTTCATGTTTTAGTCGTAAAAAATGAATACTCTACAGGGAAGCATTTGTGAAACTTTCCACGATTTTATATTTCAAGAAACAGTTTTGCTCACTTGTTGAAAGTAGAACCAAAACTTTCAGGATAAGTTCTGAGAGATACTTAATACAACATTGTCCCATATTTATCTCATGTAACTAAATAATCAAGGATCAAATTGAAAAGAGACACTGCCTGATTTTTAAGTTATTTCTGCTTCTTTATTCACAATTTATTATTTTCTTGCTCACACTCAAGCCTGCCCCAGTGACACCACTGTTAAAACCACCTCATCACTGCACTCAATGCTGCACATCACTGAGAGGGGGGTGTAAAGGATACAGAGATGTGAGTATGATCCAATCTGTGAAATGCTTTTTTTTTCATCCGAGGCCACACATCTCATTCAGCTGCTATGTATAGGGGATGATAAAGATGAAGTAAGTGGATGTTACATGGAAAACATAATTATTTGAAAAGCAATGAATAATAATAAGGAAACTTGAATCTGTATCTGTGTATATATATATATATATATATATTGTATATGTATTATTTTGTCAAACCAGTGAATCATGGCCACTTGGGCTAAAAGCAATGATCATTTTCATCATCAATTAATCTGCTGATTATCTTCTCCTGTATTCCTTTAGTCTGGAACACAACAGAAAATAGTGAAACTATTGGATTATCCTGCAGCTCAAGATGACGTCTTTAAATGTTTTCTCTCAAGGACCCAAGATGCTTAGTTTTTTTAATGTGAAACAAAAAAAGCAAATGATGGTGTAAGTTATAGAACATAAAAATGTGCTTCAGGTGAATATTAAATATTTAAGTAAATTTGGCATTTTTCCGTTTAATGTTTCCTACCCTTATATATAAATTCGAAGTAACTTAAGGAAACCATACATGTTTTTGCTCTGCTTCATTTGTGTTTGCGGAGACTAAGCTGTAGAGCAGAGGCTTGTGCCAAGATAAAAAGGAGGTGAAAAGAAAAAGACTGAGAAAAACCATTGTTCATGCACACGCAGCCAAAAATCAAAGCCCGGCACACAAACGCAAAGCTCCACTCCCTGTGGTTTCTGCAGACTGGAGAGTAAACAGGACAGATCTTTGTGTGAAGATCTGCTGAGAGCAGCAGTGTGGCTGCTTGAGATGACGTCATGTGCTGCCACTGGGCTGTCCGCTCAACTTTAAGTGTAACAACTCACTGTCCTTTATAGAGGACACAATCACTGATAAGCCAGAGTGAAGGACAAAGAGAAAGAGGGTGTGCAGAAGAGAGAAAGTAATAAGGGGGGAAGTGTGTGTGTGTGGCTTTGTGTCTCTGTCACACACTTGGCTCGTTGCCAGACACTGCAGGCCAGCATCTACATGCCTCCCTCTGTCTGAAAGGGAGGCAGAACTCGAAGGTTTAAGAGCACAGGGGATCACTTTAAAACACACATCTTGTTCTTACCTACTCACTTTATAAACCGCACATCTGAAGATCAGACAGAACACGTCAGAACGGTGGGGTTTACCTTATCTGTTTAACACATCAGGACTGTTCAGAACTTGCACAATAGTTTTTGCAAATCAGGAGCCTGCAATTAAATGCCATTGCAGATTTTAACTCCCGATAAAGCCCAGTCTGCTCTGATTGGCCAGCTGGCCGGACTATATTGTGATGTCACTCACAGCGATGCAGAATTAGCGGCCAGACTACAGGATCTGCCTTTTCCACAGACTTTGGGCTTTTTCACTTTACTGAACAATAACAATCACAAAAACACCATAGGAAATAATAATACATTTTTAGAAAAGCATCATGAGACATGACTCAAAAGACAGAACAACTCCAAGAAAAAGCATCATCCTTCACAATTATTGATTGAATCATTAATTTAAGCATTTGTCCAGAAAAGGAGTAACGATGGACAGGGAAATAGATGAGCGAAAGTCTTCAAGCTAACAGTGGCTGCATATTACACATACATGCAACTAAGAATCTCGGCAGAACAGGGATTAGAGCAAGCTAGGATGGTGCGTGTGTAGGGCTGCTCGATAATCGAAATCTGTGGGTTTTTTTTCCAAAAAACTGTATCATCTGGTCTTTTTGTTTATGCTGGCCTGAAACACTCGGCACTCTGTGTGAAGGATGGGGTTGCCATGGCGACTGGTAATAGAAGCGTTAGAGGAAGTTAACGTCATAATCCGATCCCAGCAGGATATAAGGCTGGTCTGGCAGACTAAAGGGTGCCAGGGGGAGGGGCATGTGGGTGAGGTGAACTTGCTCAGTATACTGCCACCCGTAATATACTTCAGAATGAGGTTAATTCACTGCAGAGTGCAGACCCAATTTCAGAGTAGGTCGACGTTTCTTAAGTCTTTTATCATATAATTATTCTTAACCCACAGGGATAATTGTTACTGATCTCAAGTCAACCACAACAGACCTTAGTTATCCTCTCTGTTCCATAAAGAGCCAACAGCAGTCATACTTTCATTTAGAGGATGTGACAAACTCATTAACTGAGGTCATAAACAGAGTTAGCCTTGGTCCAAGCGCTGCGGCCTTATGCTGCCTGTATCCTGTGCTTATACAGCAGCAGTTCGAGTACATTTAACTCAACAGGCAGATCTGTTCCTCCTGTGTAACGGTGGTGTTTTCTCTAAAACTAGTGTATGGCTAAAGTAAATAAATGATACAACACTGTGTCTGACAGCGTCTTTATTAAATTTACAGTAATTTGATTGTGTTAAGAAACTCTGCTGTTGAATGATACTCACACTTCAACTGACATGGAGAGACATTACTATAATTTATTACAGGGCTCATTGCAGTTCCATAGCTGACTAATCATTTGCAAGACTGGGAATTTTGTGGTGCTGTGTCATGCTCTGCCCACATGCATACTTAACATTCAGCGTAGAAATGTATACTTACGTTTTAAAGATGTTTTATGGTAGGACATTATAAGTGACGATTTTCTCATCAGCTTTAAATGCACTGCCTGCAACTGCATACTTTGCAGCCAATTAATGAACAATTTGAGACCCTTATTTTAATCAGATAGAGAAGAAAATCATCTGCCTCTGAAACTTTCAAACATCCAAATATCAGAACTGTCAAGAATCAGGGATCTGTGTAACCAATAACACAAATTTTGAAGTCCATACAGTATGTTTCCCCATTAAATTCATGGAAACAAAGGCTGTTTTGACATCAGTTCAGAGCCTAATCCTCAAACATGTCAAAGCGCATCCCTCTATGGTGAGATGGCGTGAACCCTTACTCATTATATCCTTCCTGCAGTAAAGGATTGACACCAGATCACCCCTGCACCTAAATGTGAAATTACTGAGAAAGTGGGTCTGACACTTGTGCTTTCATTAAAGCTGTAAAAGCGCTTACATTTCTCAATAATAATCAGAAGATAAATATGACAGCAGCTGTTTCGGCTGAGACAGTGAATTAAATACTTTATAATAAGCTAGATTGACAACCACTAATATCGGACTAGTAACAGAATCATGTGGATTGGTCAATTAAGCACATTTATGATTATTATGATTCATGTGATCTCTTGCACACCCTAGCTTACCTGCACATTGTTTCTCTGTCCAATTGGCAGGGACAGGGATATTGTTTTTCTCGGTGTATTCAAATGCCAGTTCACGGCACTTAACTGGAGCAAGGCCATGGAACTGGTCAGCTAGTTGTTTCAAGTGTTTGACAAGCTCCTCCTCCATCTCATCTGTGAATATTCTCTTTACCTCAGCTACTGCACCCCAGGCTACTGATTTTACTTCCCCTTTCTCTTTTTTCTTTATGAATCTTTTGAGGGTTGTCTAATCAATATTTCTATCCCTTCCAGCTTTATTTAAGGACTTCTTTCCTTGCACCTCAGCGGCTGCACTCTCCATCTTTGAGAGGGGTGTTTGGCCCCAGGTTGTCTTCCTGGTGTAGTTTCTTGGCATGATGGCTTTTCTACAATGTTTATGACATTAAAAACAAAACATATATAATGTAATATAACACAAAAATTTGTTTAAGACTAAACTTAACTTGTGCTTCATGGTGGGTAAAGTGAGACACTGTCTCACTTTACCCCACAGCATTTGTCCCACTTTACCCCGAAGCCACAATTTTTGAAAAACAACATCTTTTATCAATTCAGGCTAATCTTCAGCTAGCATCAATTACAAGGTTTTATATGTTGGAAGTTCACCAACATGTATGATATAATTTTTTCTACCTGAATCAATTTGTTTTGACACAACAGTCGATTAAGTTCAAAGCAAGAAATTTACGTTTTTGTGAAAAAACATACTTACCGCAGCACCTGCACCAACTTATCCTTCATTGCAGGGGGGGGGGGCTTTTAAACATAATAGTCACATGACCACAAATGTGTTCCGTTGCCTAGATACAGGGGGTGTTTCACATCATCCGATGTCCCACATTACCCCGCTCTCCCCAACACATAATCTCTAGTTTCCTTAAATTCAGTCGAGATGCACCAAATTTCATACGCATTCATATTAGTTCCTAAATGTGCCTAATTTTATTTCTGCAAGATCCACTTATTATTCCCTGGGAAATCAGTGTAAATGTAAAAAAAAATCCTTACCCCAAAACTATTAAACAAACCAACAAAAACGGACAGGGGGGAAAACAACCTCCTTGCCAGAGATGTTAAATCAAGGTGTTTCCACACAGTGAACCAAAGACCCAGTAAATCTAAAAGTGCATTGCCACAAACAGTCTTCTTCTTGACACACTCCAATAGCATTGGTATTATATAATTAGTATTATAAGGGTACATATATATTATGTTAGAGAAAAATACCAATTTCAAAAGTTTTACTATTTTGCAATGTATCAGTTCTCCAAACCCTACAGGGTGGGATAACTTAGTTGTCAACTCTTGATATCTTCTTCTTTTCTTTTTTATTATGGTAGTTGGCAAATAAATTTTAGGTGCTTACGTTTTGCGTCTTACGTCTGCCCTCCTCCATGTTGTCTTCTTCCGAATTCACACTTTAATGTGAATCTAGAAGAAGACAACATGGAGGAGGGCAGACATGTATTCTGTTGGAGGTGAGTTGGAATTGTTTCCTTGTTTTTGGTAGCAGTATTGTACTTGTAAAGCAGATAATCAGTACAGAGTGGCCTCCAGTCAGGAAGCCCCTGTAATTGTCCGAAAGGGCAAATCGGGTCTAAAATTAGCCCAGTTACCCTCTTGTGGGGAGAAGCCTTCGAAAAAAGCTCCTCATTTAACCCATTTATTAAAGTAGTCTTATTTCTGGGTGTATTAGAGAAGGAATTCATCACATAACCTAACACGAGGCCAGAGCTTGCAACAGTAAAGAGACACACCCAGACGTCTGGCAGGGCACACAACCTGTTTCATAATCTTTACATGAAGTTCACAGAGGCCGAGACAACCCTGTTGTCTGACCTGAGCTCATTGGTTCATCATGCTGTAAAAATAAAGATGTCGATATGCATGGAAATCCCACTGATCTTGGAAAATGTGCTTTGAAAAACAAACAAGGCTGCAGTGAATCCCTGTGGAAAGCTGATAGCGGGTTTACGGTTTCCTGCAGGTCAGGGGTCAGGCAGCAGACCACCCCATCATCATCAGGATGGGATGGGGAAGGTCAGGCAACAGGAGGTGTCACCAAGGGATCATCTGTAGCTGTCAGCACAGAACAGGAACACCACCAGGCAGGCCAGGGCTAGTGTTTGAAGGAACATTAGTCCTTTTTATTGCTCTTTGGCAGATGTATGCAGACGTACATACAACATTTCATCTTTGAGTAGCCATATTACATTGGTGTAGATCCAAATAAATCTGGATGTGGTTTCGTGGGGACAGGAATATGTCTGCTGCTACCTGTTGTATGAAAACAATGGCACCATTCACTCTTCTGAATTTGCCTGCGTTGTAGCTTCTTATTCAGGTTCTGTCTCCCAACTCAGATACCCAAGCGGAAGTTGCAGTAAGAACAATATTAAAGATGAAAGTCATTGTTCCAAAATTTAGTGTTTGATTATTAAGTATTTTTGAAAGAGGACAGGTCACCTCAATGCTGTTTAGGGGTGCAACGATTAATCTGTGTCGTCGACAAAAATCGATGAAAAAATTATTAGCACTTTGCCTATCCTTGGTTTTAAATGGACATAAACTTGATTTTTCTTTCTTTTTGTGTCAATAGTACCCTAATATGCAGCAAAGTTTATTAAAAGACATTTTTGAATGAAGTATCGATCTTTTTTGTCTTTATTTTCAGTCATCGCATGCCTCGAACAACCTCGAGCTAAATTTAAAAGCTGTTGGCTAAATAAGAGCAATTGAGAATTTGTGTCATTCATAATCCGATTAATCGTTTCAATAATCCTTGATTACTCGACTATCAGAATACTGCAGTAGTTGTAGCCCTAATGCTGTTACATTTGAAATCACTCTCCTCGCACCTGACTAAAACGTAAAAAGTTGCCAAAAAAAAGATAGATCAGGCTTATTTTTTAATCATCACATGAAAACTGATGCTACAGTGATGTTTTTAAAGCCTCCCCCTTTTTGTAGTCTGGCTGACACATAGTATATCAGTGTACTATGAATGTGACATCCTTTTCAGGAGTCCAAACACACCCATGCATGCATACGCACACACACACACGTTAAACCTATTACGAGAGGTGTTTAAATTTGACCATAGCACAACAAATAAACTAACACAGTGAACAGTTACCTGATATCAGTAATATACAGCAGGTCTGGAGACATAATGAAGCCAAACAGCTCATATAACAGCAGCAGGGCCTAAAAGCAACAGCTACAGTCATTAGCAGTTAAAACAGTCAACATCTCCTTCAACCTTATTATGGCTGATTCATCACTATTTGACTATGATACTGAAGAAGAATTAAATATAAGCAAGGAGTTTTAGTACGACAAAATCCAAATCTTCTGGCTTTTTGATCCTGCATGAAACTTTAACTGCATATGTAGACATAAATACAACCAGTATACAAATACCAGCTGTCAAAGAAGACACATTTAAACAAAGCCACCTCGAGCTGGCACTGGCTTCTCTGTTTCTCTTTAAGGGTTTCAAAGTTATTCAAACATTACTTTAACAATAACTTATCTTTTCCAAACACATTATAAAAAGCATTAATTAAATATGTATAGCCAGCAGCTGCTTTCTTGTTTGAGAAGATTTGTGAAAAACATACTCAGACAGCAATAACTGGTTCATCCTGAATATCTTTGCAACTACATACAACATTTGAATATTGTGGAAAAGTAGTTTTTTTCATAATTAAATAATTCCGTTTAAAGTGAAATATTGTAATCATAAATTTGTATGAATTGTATTACATCTCATGAAAAAATAGCATTTCAAAATAGTCAAAGATTTCTTAATAAACTTAATAAAGAATTTACAGTCTAACTTCTGTATTTTCGTTTATGCACCTAGTACTTGGTCAGTGCTACTATAAGCAAAAAAGACTGCATCAGTGTGGTGTGGATTAGTCTGTGGCACTGCTGAGAAGTTACTGAAGCCCGGATGGTATTGATGACAGCCTTTAGCTCGTCTGTATTGTCTTGACAATACCCCATAGATTTTCTATGGGGCTCAGTTCAGTAGAGTGTGACGGCCAGTCGAGCACGGTAATAACATGGTCAGCAAACCAGTTAGTAGTAGCTTTGGCACTGTGGGCTGCTGCTAAGCCCTGCTGGAAAAGGAAAACTGCCTCCTCATATAGCTTGTCAGCAGACGGAAGCATGCAGTGCTCTAAAATCTCCTGGTGGACAGCTTTATAGTCCTTGGACTTAAAAAACAAAGTTAACCAGCACCAGTGGTTGACATGGCACCCCAAATCATCAATTGTTTTGGAGGCAGTAACTATTGAAATTAAAACGCTTTTAATTATTGAGTCAGGGATATATAACAAGGCAATTTCCTGTATGTGCAAATATACATGGCAATAAAAATTATTCTGATTCTGATTCTGATCTTATACACCACAGGCTTACAATGACCTACGTAATTTCAAAAGCATGGATCAAATGGATTATTATATACTGATATTCAAAACTGGGATTTCTCTCAGACAAAAGCTACAGACTAAACAGGCTTTTTCTTTTATTAATATATTTATTGTTTATATTCTTTTCAATATTAACTTTTTGGGATTTAATAGTTAGCCCACAACAGTGAGGGTCCAATGAAAGAGTAGGGGGAGAGATTAAAATAACATGCCACAAAGGTCCTCAGCTGCATGGAAACCAATAAACACTTTTCTTTTACTGTGATTGGACATTGCTTCGTAATTTAAATCTTTGCAGGTAAATAAATGAGTCGCTCACTGTGCCCTAAAAAGAACATCTACCTAAAATGTTGTTTTGAAAATAATAATCTTGCATTATGTTCAGAAACAATCTTCTAGAAATGTTCAATATACAATTCAATTTACAGATCAAAATGTTGTGAAATGCAAGCTGTCTCCGCAGGGCTCGTATGACCGAGTCATGCCAGGACTGCAGTGTCATTCAACCATGAATTGTTGACACAGGAGTCCCACCGCTGTGTCAGCCAACTACACAAAAGCTACCCCTGAAAATATGGAGAGTGTGTGTGTAGGTGTGGAGGAAAGTGAGAGACACATTAGCTTGCCGCCATCTGCAGCTTTCAAGGCAGCCAGATAGCAGATAATAGGTTAGGCAAACACACCAGTCGAGGTCGAGTGGAAGTCAGTTCGTCTCTGCAGTTAACCGCTTGTATCTCATGTCAGATGTGCAATTCTATTTTGGTGGCCGCTCAACACTAAATTCAAATGACTCACTTCTCATATATATGCAGATCAGACAGCTGCTTCATGACTCCGGCAGGTGGTGAGGGTTCATTTGCATATGCTTCCTTCAGAGGTGTTTTATCAACGCCTGCATTTTAGGTGCAAGACACAGTCTGACAAGTTTGTTGTACAATTTGAGGTGTTTTAAGGAAGTTTCTGCCTGCACACATCATGATCTCAACGTTTTCACTCCAGAGGGTCTCTTGCTGTTTTCCACATGAGCTCATTTGGACACACCACAGAGCTTATACCAGGGGTTGGCAGGAGAATCTCCATAAAAAAATCTGTGATGTTCGTGTTCTCAAGAGACTATCTGGAGTTCAGTGCATGTCTGAAAGCAGCTTTAGTTGCCAGTTTATTACAGTTGCTACACCTGCATCTAGGATTTTTTCTTTGATGATGTTAAATTGATCTGCACCAGGGATGTAACTTGGTGTCAAAACAATAGTGTCGCCTGTCTGAGAGATCAATAAACCACATTACAATTGAAAGGCACAACAAAGTGCAGCTTCCAACATGGCCACACAGTTGAATCAACACCTCTATACAAATATTTCAACAAATTACACATTTTATTGCAGATTTATTGCAGGACCCAATAACTGCATACTGAATTATCAGTTTTAAGAAGTAATAGCAGCAAACTCGTTGTATTTGAGCAGCTATACCTTGAAAATGTTGAATGGAGAAAATGAATCGACCCGTTCACTTTGTTAATTTGGTTGGCACTGTTATAGCATAATGGTATTACAACCAGCTAAATTAACATCCTCTACATTGAAACATTACATTGTTGGAGGCTAAGCAATCCTCAATCAAAGCTGCTTCGGCTTCCATCTCTTCTATTGTTAATTCTGTCTCAACTTTTTAATTTATCCTCAATTCCAAAGTATCCACACAAAAAAAGGACATTGCAAACAAATAGGTCCACAGTTCAGTTTGATCCAGACGGAGACGGCTTCTTGGAGTGACTACATTTTTTCCTGTTTCACACCTGTTATTTTGGTACGGACTAAACTGACGAGTCAGATGGTTCGGACCAAACAAGGTAGGTGTAAAAGCCCGCTTAGTCTTAAACAGACCAGTTTTACTAAAATGTATCATACAAATCCAGCCACTGATGTTACAGATATAACCTCACATATCATGTTTACAGAGAGATACAGTTTCTTTAGCAGCTCACTTGAATAGAGAAAATACAGCCATTCCCATTAAGTGCAGAGACAGTGTATTGACATAAATAACAAGGTGGCAGCTCACAATGCAAACCAAGCTATTTGTGACTATCTGAGGCCTATTTGTGACTTTCCACTGATGGAAGTTAAGTTTGATGATGGAAGTTAAGTTACATCCAAAATATATTTGTGGCACCAGTTCCACATTTAGACCTAATCCGTTATAGATATAGCCTCTAGCCCTTAACTGGACACTTTTGTGCAGGGAGGAAGGGGCCAACATCAAGCAGAGCTTTGCTAGAGTCTTAGGTGGAGACCAAAGAAAAAATGTCAAAAGACTGAGTAGAGTGTAAATAATAGCAGTAGAGTGAACAACATCATTAAAATTGGTGTGGTGTGCATGTAAGTTGCTGTATAATTACGGAGTACATCCAATCTATTTTGCATGTAAAGCTTGTTTCATAAGTGCTGCATAATTTTAAGAGGGTGGTGGTGGTGGTGGTAGGAAATCTATTCCTTGTCATTAACATGTCCACATGTGGTGCATGCGGCTCCACAGTCTAGGGCTCTCTGCACTGGTACAGATGCGACTGGCAGAAATGTGCTGACTCCTTAGAGGTTGCGATATAGATAACTGAGGTCTTCCAGCAATGTCGACATGAATCTATTCTGGGGGAAGTTGAGTTTAAGTGTAGGCTATGCTTAGAATCGTCTTGGAATGGAGGAGCCTTCTGTCTAGAAAGAGGTCCCAAAGGCAAAACAGTCGAGACGCACAGAAGTTCCACTTCAAATATGGCACAACAGGGCGACCGGTCACCTAAGTCTAACACTTCACATGTCGGGAAATTTAAATCTAGCTGTGGAAAGAAGTTCATACTCTGGCTACATTGCCTACATTTACTCTCCTTGAGTTACTGTACTGTTGCAACTAACTGTTGTTTTTTTTTTTTATGAATGAACCTATTTATTATTAATACGATTACGCAAATAATTACTTCAGACTGCGTGATTTGTTTAAGTGAGTCTAAATCCAAAATATATTTAATTAACAAAATAAGAAAACAGTCTTCACATTCAACAAGCTAAGTTATTAAAATTGCATCAATAAATTGATTGTTTCTAACAAGCTGCTCATAAGGTAGTTAGATTAGATATAATAATAACAATAATAATAATAATAATCATAATAATAATAATAATAAAATAATAGAGAATTCAATAACAAGCGGATAAACAATTAAAGCAATTCATTAAGCTAAATATTTGTAAACATTTACTCCCTGAAAATGTGCTTCTGTTTTCTGTTTGTATCATTCTAAATTGAACATGTTTGGGTTCTGGATTGGCATTCGGACAAAAAAAACTATCATACAAAGATCAATCGCCTCAAGCTCTGGATACTCGCAAAGGATGTTTGACAATATTTCTTGACAATCTGACTGGACTGTAAACTTAGTTAACTGTTGCACTGAGGACCGTATATCACCTGAATGCATTGATCCCAGGTACAGACAGCACACAAGTCTATTACATTGCGCAACTTTAACTGCGACACTATAAACCTATATTGATTTTACCATCAATTGAAGTAAGGTCAGCTATGTTACACTGTAATAAGCAGTCTATTAAAAGCTGGCCTGTGTTGAGCTCCCGCTTCTCGTTCAGCCATATCCTCAGGCAAAGTGGGTATTATTCATAGCTTCCATCCGTGTTACTTGGCTAGCACTTTAACACTTTGGCTAGT